>NW_017802935.1:3146522-3191522 GCF_001625305.1 Branchiostoma belcheri
TTGAGGGGTGTGAAATTTGAAGTATTTATGGTACACTACCACGCTGAATCGTAAAGAAGAGTGGTGGTCAATGCCATTTTACAACAAAAGTGTCTCAAAGACGACATAAAGTATGCCTGTAACAAGTAATGGAATTCTCAGGTAATAATTTTTATGTTGGATTTCAGTTTGGGCTACTGCAGGATCGAAAACTCTGTTTTAGAGCGTTTTTCATCAGTTCATCTAGACTACTGTGACACGGTGTTGAAGAAAACAAATTCGCAAAGTGTCAAGATGTCGCGAGATGATGAATATCGCGAGATTACAGGTACCGTAACGAGAGAGATGACAGATTCTCGCGAGATGACATAAATCTCGTGAGATCACAGACACCTGCAGAGTACGTGACCTTCACAAAGCAATGAGCTTTCCCATGTAACATAAGTTCCCAAACTGTCACCATAGACGCCAATGGCAGTGGTCGTTAGGCAAAATCTCGGTTTCTAACGGCTAATCCTTTGAAATATTGGCGGGGATTTTCTAATTAGTGCAAGGACGACGATGCTTAACAAGGTTGATTAAAGGATTAAGAAGATAAGACCAATAGCAAATATCCAACAACAGGTAATAAAGAAGACGTCGCAAAATGTTTGAATGCTGCTCTGCTGCAGTGACATAGAAAGCCATGAAGAGGCCCATAATCAAACTTGACCTTTGTTTTACTTATGCCTACCCACATACCAAATATTAAGATCCATCCCCAAATCTTCGAGTTACGCTGTCCACACACACACACACACACACACACACACACACACACACACACACACACACACACACACACACACACACAAAACCGACACCAAAACATAATCTTCTTTAATAGCGAGGGTAAAGAACGCTAATAACGTTTTGTTTGACCAAATGTATGAAGCTGCAAATCAAAAGAAGCGTCATCAAGAAAGAAATACAATCACGTTATGATTATATTAACAGCGCAAGTTAAAACAAAACACATTTATGACCGTACCTTGCCCCTTTATACTCGTTGTTACTTTCTCGTTGCTATTTTACTGACGCTACCCTAAATGTCACATCATAAGAACGCAGGATTAAAGTTTATATTGGTGGTTTATGATTTCATTTTTGTGGTCGTCAGCATCACGTTTTGCGGCTTATCAAAGAGTTATATGGTCCGCAAACCGCTGATACGACACCTTTGATATACAGTCTATATGTAATACCAACATAAAGCGTGTTGATGATAAATCTTTATTGTTTTACTGGACACCATAGAATCGAAATAATCTCGTACTAAAAAAACGTCTATTTGAAGAAACGAATGAAATTATAATCATTGACGTCATCACACGGCCGGCAAAATTCGTTTTGACGTAATTGTTTCGTCCATATAATTGTGTTTTCTTTATTTAGCATCACATAACTATTTAGATAAAACATACTGTGAAAATAATTTTTGTCCGTTCTTATTTTTTTTTTTACATCTTTCATGTCATCTTTGTTGTGTCCATGATCAAACTTTAGGCAGTAATAAAATAATGTAAATGCAATAAATGTTGATATATAAGTATAGCAGACAATCTAATCATCACTACAGTGAGCCGTTAACATGAGCACAATTTCAAATATGTTGTTAAGCGGGGAAATATGGGTAAGAAAATATGAGGGCTGATTTTTGCGGTTCCCATATTTGCGTTGATTCTCCCGCAGGGACCATTGGATAACAATACTCACGGGGTCTGGGTCTCAGGTGGACCGGCGTAAGTCAATGCGCATGACAAACACTGAAAATAATCTATCTAAGATCGTACCGTAACACTACTCACATCTGCGTCCACATTATTGCATCCAGTAGTATATTTTTAAGGCGGAGGGTACGTTTTGGTAACAAATGGCACAAAAATCAGAATATTTGACTTATTTTGTGAGAAAGCTGTGTTCGAGAGTATCCGCTACACCAGAAAATTTGCATGGCGAGTTAGGTTTAAAGCGAGCGCAAAAGTGAAGCCGTTTTACGGTAGGGTCGCCTATGCCTCTTAGCAACACCACCACGTCAATTGGTTTATACGCCCGGGAAGCGGTGGGTCCTTTTGCCCACCACCTGTCCGTTTAGACGGGCGAGAGATTGGACCGAACAGGTTGATCGTGGGGTGAGATAACAGTTCCGAGGGCCAAGGGGACGTTCTACTGACTCGTCAGCGGTACAGGACGCGATGGCTTCCCAAAGACCCCGGCCCTGCCCCCCGGTGAAGAAACGCACCAGCGCCACCTTCTGTATCGACGGCACAACCTACACCATCGGTAGGGTTATCCCTCATTTCTCGCCTGCATGACAAATATTAGAGTTGCCACTCAGAGAGCTCATATCCTGCACTGTAAAATAACACTTTGTATAGGTTTTGTATTGGATGGGGAAATATTTCCGTGTATATCAAGGGTACCTCTCATTCCGTCAACAGTTTGTTACGCCAATATTATGTCGCCATTGCATATACCGTCCGCAAAATACACACATATATGCACGACCGTATGGAGTTATAAATAGCAGTGGATACACTATTGTAGAAATATAGACTTAAAGAGGAACTGCGTACTTTTCGACGTGTTTTGGTGGGAGTTTCTCCTTCCACACATATGCTTGGTGTGTACGTATGAAAGATTTCCCCCAGATAACAGAACATTTCATCGTTTTGATGTGGTGCAGAAACAAAGACCGTGCGTGGGCTGATAACGCCCAAACATTTAGTCATCTACCAGATGGGATACAACTTTACCTTATAGTTTTAACCTACTTCTGGGAATAGCATTAGAGTGAGTTTCTGGATTATTTTTTGCTGCGATTGTAGTATTAGTGTTCAGTGTATCCCAGGCTTTCGTGCTTTGCCAGGCCAAATATCGGGGAAACATTAAGCATAGCTCGTCGTGCTGCTATGTTTAGAAAAACGTGAACCAAAAATATCACAAAGTAATCTCTGGCCTTTGATTGGACTGGGTACATTGGATGGGACTTTTAACGTATTGTGTGTAAATAATTACACCAGGATACTTTGTTGTTGTCGTCTATCGGTGATACTATCTAGCCAAATAACTCACAATGTACAAAGATTCTTTGAATTTGTTATGATTTCTGTGTAACATATAATGTTACTGTCTTGAATTTGTTCTGAGACAATCTCAATTTAGTGTATGTTAATATACACAGGTAAAGGAACTTATTTTTCTCGAAACGGCGAAATGTTTTTGTTCTTTACTTGTGGTTCAGCAAGACATTTTGTTGGCTGCTGTGTTACCTTTACTAGTATTTCTTAGATGATATGATGATGTCTACTGGTAACTTGTCGTATGTTGTCGTAGGATTTTATACGACACGTGTGCGACTATCGCAAGACTCTCAGTTTACGGTCGTGCGACAAAATGTAACCAGACGCTTAGTCGTACTGTAGCTGGGGGACACAAACACTTCAAAAGAATTTCCAATGCAGCGCGTCTATCCCACATATACATCATCAGCCAGCAAATGCCAAGTATACCTGATAAGATCACAGAAGACGCAGAGGACACTTCTCAACTACATCAGATACACACAGAGATAGCAATGGGCCTTTTCTATTGCATTGTTATCAGCATACAATATCTCCAGCAAGAGGGCGAGAAAATTGTGGCTCTGCTACAAAATATGGCGCTCTGCCGGTAATAAGAGTATCAAAGGAATGTATTGTCAATTTTAGAATATATTGTAAAGATAGTCAAATGTGTATCATTCTGCCAGGGTCCAATGTTGCTTTCTGTAATGCGTTGAAGCTACGTTATATATTCAATTCTAAAAGGTCACGAATAGTGCATTAGTGTAGTTGTACATTCTACATAGTGCAGCTATACGGAAGTTCATCAAGTTCAAGTCCATGTGTGCCATGTATAAAAGAACTGTACAAGGGACTAAAATATTGCGAATGTAATATGGATTATAGTGTAGGTATTACTCTACATGCAACATTTTAAATCAAACTAATGTATATTCATAGCCGACCATTACGCATTATAAATATATATATACTGATCATGATGTTAACTCTTATGGCTTGTGTAATAGGGCACATGACAGCATTGAAAAATCCTAATGTCAAAGCAACCACTGAACGCCAAATACCATTAGTGCAACCGTGAAAACCACGCACACTAGAATTACTACCGTGTCCTTTTTAAGCGACTGGCATTTTTGGCAGGATGGTAATATAAAGACATCGCCTAGTACTTACTGCCATTTATTCCATAATTATTCTTCAATGTTAGTTAATGGAGCCATCAGCAATAATGTCAACACAGAAATGCTGACATGACCTCCTAAAATGCTGAAATTGCAAGAGGTTGGCATTGGCCATTGGCAGTCACCATTTTCCCCACAGCTAAAATTCTAGCAGAGTGTAATCAACGGCATTCAGATAATGTCTTCTACACTTATCTGCAATTCTATATCTGCAAAAGCAACCACAAAATCCCTCCCATCCATTGCATGGACAGCAAATGTACATGTTGCATGTTGCCTTCCATTGTCGATGTATGTAGTACTTTAAACATTCAATGGATAAAACATTAAATTGGCCAGTACGTTGAAGTCTATGGGTGCTAAGCACTATGTGTGGTCACCTGAGATGCCCCAGGCACATGAAAAACATGACAGAAACGGACTGCAGGCTCCTACAAGCTGTATAAACCAATCCTCTAAAATTGCTGATAACAAACATAACCTGCCAAGACCCGTATCTAACACCACTCATCCCAGGAACACCCACCGTAATCTTTTATGTAATCAAACGGAAATTGTCCACTGGCTAACTTAATGATAGACAGTTGAAGGGGAGAGGAATTGACGGCTACATCTATTTTGCAATTTCCGAAGTGCAAGGACATCAATTTTCAGGCCCATAAGTCAGCGGCCCTACCATTAGTCGCCTGCTTGATGAAATGTCTGATGGTTGGACTCCACAAGTGCCGGCGTGGAGGACTGCTGATGACTCCGGCTACTTTTAAGTCTGAAGAATCTATCGGGAGGATCTGGGAGACAGCTGCACTGAGTGATTCTGGCGCCTTTCTTGCTCTGGAAGAATCCCCGGGTCTTAGAAGTAGCCGAAGAAAAATTGAGAGATGCTATTACTGTCTCCTCGCCTATTTCTGGCGTTCGTGCGTAAAAAGTACAGAATTCACAGCAAACGTTTTATGTCGATTCTACTCAACATCAAACAATTGCATCTTCAGCAAAGAAACCCTGACAGAAGTTTAACAGGCTAATTTTCTTGAATGAAACTTAGTTATGGTTGCAAATGGATCGGATTTAGAAGAATGCTTAGGTGCCTTGGATGAATTAAAGGAAGTTGAAAAAAACTTCCGACGTGGGTTCATAAAAATGTATTACCAAAAAGAGTGACACAACAACAATCGATGCAATCATTGCATCGGCTTGAAGGTTAACGACCGAATTAGATTCTTCTGATCTTAAAATGCACAAAGGCGCTGAGCTCAGAGTCATTCTGTAGCCATAGTGTAAGGTCCATGAACCTTCTAATCTCCCGACTTAACGGAGAACGCCCGTGCCTTTGCGTGAACGATAAGACAATCCCATGGAAAGAATTGTAAGGCACCACATGCTTTTCATCGTTAACAAGGATTTTCTTCGTCATTTTTCATGGCCGCTCGTATTGTAGGAGACTGCTAATGTTATGGCTGTTACACAGCTTGGTAGAGTCAAATAAAGCACAGAATAGATAACGTTAACGCTAGCAAAACGGTACTGTACAATAATGGGGTAAAAGGCATGTATACGAAATAGGAAAGAGTGAATTTGGTACTTTCAGAAGTACAGCTGAATACCATAAAGTTAAAAAACGTAAAGCTTAACTGTTATCATACCTTAAAGTTAAATTACAAATTATAACTTCGACACAGAGCATCAATGTAGGTGCGATACAATTTCCATCCGTTCTACATTTACATTGAGTACTGTGGTAAAGGGTTATATAAAACTAGGTATAAATATAGCTCGTTAAAGAGAGCTAATTAGAACGTTCCAGTAAGCTGACTTTTTTGTATCCAATGTATCAAATGTGCAGCAAGGGAACGGTAAACCATCTTGTCTATAAAAGTTTGAATGCGCTACGGCCCCATATGTCAGATCGTCATTCATAGGGTATGCAGGTACAAGGACAATACAGCCATGCGATCCATAGACGCATCAAAGAAAGGTCAAACCTAGATTGAATTGCAACAGCTGCAGTCTCCTCCCTGTGGCCCAAGTCAAGAGGAAGGCGCCACGAATCCCACTGAGCCTTGCAATAGTAGACTTTCAAAGGGACCAAAAATGCCAGGTTTGTTTGTAGCCATCTCAACAAATGCATCGTAAGCAATTAGTAGCATTCCCAGGTGCAAGGTTATATTGGAATTGATGGGGACTCCAAACCCACAGCAGATTTGTCTGTTGACAGAATTACCATCAGCGCAACCTGTGCATTTTCTAAAATTCATAATAAAGAGGTGCCGTTCTCAAGAGAAACGCTTATATCAACGGCATTACCTCACACTAGAAACTTGACAGTTACATGGCAAATATATACAACACTTCTGTGAGTTCCTACCATTGTATATTAGAGCATTGCTTTCTCAATGTGACGCACGTCAAAATAACGAGCCTCCAACTGATTTTTATTCGTTCATGGAGACCACTAATCCCGAAGGCGCTGACCTATAGCTACCCTCCTATTAACTAGCAGGCCTTGTGGATAAACTATTAGAGGAAACATATTGATCAAGACAGTCCCTTCTCGGTCCCTTGATGTAACGAATCTCACGCAGCGGCTTCCACCGGGGAGGCCTTCACCTGCTAAGTGCATTTTCTCTGCAGTTGCCAGATACATCACTCAATGACACTTAATTCAGATTCGTACAACTTGTAACATTTGGCCCTTCGCAATTGCATGGTAAGATGAGTTGTCACTGACGGTCTGGTAGAGCTTTTACCAGAGAGCTTACGGTTGATGCCGGAGTTGGTAGAAGAGTACGGAATGTCAATCCATGTGATTTACATTCCCAACATGTACTGCCTGTATTGTGTAGCTCTCCCGAAGTTGTTACGTCAACCGAATGGATCGACCAATGCAATAAAGCTAGGTTTGAATGGACCCAATTCCCCAAAATACAAACAAAAAAGGCTGTTTCATGATGTGTGATATAGATGACATGTGCGTCTCCAGAGGCTCAGCCAATCTCATTTTCTGCGTGGTTAGCCACTTAAACAGGGTCTAGGAAGGAAATATGTCTGGAGGTCTTCTTTTGAGGATTCTAACCAAGTAAGGCATATCATGATGCAATCTTTGACGTCTTTCATAGAAATCTAATAACGCCAGTCGGTCATATAGTGATACTTAGAGTTTCAAATCATCGTAAGTGCAAACACTATTCAGCCCTATCAAAAAGTGCCTCGCACAAGCTTTGCGTAAAGGCAATATATCAAAGTAGTTCCAAATAACCTAGAATCATTATTACGCGCGTGAGTGCTGAGAAAATTGAGCATTTCATCAACTAGATCGTGAAAATTGCTGTATAATGACGTTGCAATGAAACGTAGCATACACAAGCTATAGATTAAAGACAAATGTTATTGGTAATTTCGTATAATCTCTATCTCTATCCCTCATATAATCAAACGACACTTCTGACATCCCCATATGTATTTTTGTCATGTCTTATGTAAGTAAGATACGTTTCCACTTGGGGCGATACATAAATTGTGTATTTATTTCATTTGAATGAAATAAATAAATGCATGTTATATACATAGAGAGAGCTCATCAATACAAAATTCATGTTTCGCCTCAAGTCTCCACATATCATACATAAGATATGCCAGAAATACATATGGTGAAGTCAGGGGTATCGTTTGACCCTTTTACTCCCATCTTCCTCCTTGTGCAGTTACATAGTGTTATCTTGTATTCTATTCTCTGTGAGCATCTGCCTGTATCTATACATCTTCACACTAATACAAAAAATACTGAAAGATTAATGTGTTCAAATGCGCGAATGCATTGCAAGACACTTATATCAAGCTGCAGCTGATACGAAAAGTAATGATACTGTCACGAGCAGCAATGGTCGATTTAACACATAGCACGGCAGACCTAATGCTGAGATATTGGCTGCCAAGTTAAAATTCCCCGCAGGACACTATATCAAAAAAGTGATGGGCTGATACGAAAATTAATAACGTTGCATTACAGTTTAGGCTGCGCTCCAAGCTATGCCGCACATTGATTCAGAGGATAGTTTGGATGTTAGAAATGTGATAACAAAGATGTATGCGAACAGGCGCTGCCGATGTGATTCAAAGGCTGTTGAAATTGTTTCTCGTATCACAATAACATTGTCATCATCTCAAACATGCATGTATGTATAGAAACGATGCATCAGCAAGTCCGTGAACTAGAGCCAGATTCGTACACACCAGCGGACCTGATGTAACTCTAACACATGTTGTAATAAAGACTTTTTTGGGCCCCAATGCAGATGCTGTCCGAGGCCAGTCCAGGAACCAGAGACAGCACATAGGTAGCTTAAAACCGTCACCCTCCACAGGTCAGTCATGGTACCTTAGCCTTCACAACAGGCTTTGTAACTGGGCTCTGTTGGGTTTCTGTTTGTATACCAGTTTTAATGGCTATCAGAAGGCTGATATACATTCAAAAAACAAAGAGTCCATCCACGAAGTCTGGTGGGAGGTTAGTTGGTACCCAAGCAGATGTAGTTGACCCCCACCCCACATACGCAAGGCAACTAGCTAGCTTCAGTATTAGGTAGCAGTCTTGACGTCTGTAGTTAACCTTAGAAGGGCGCACCTTTGTTGTTCGTCATGTGTACGCACGTGTGTTGTGTGCTCAAGTGCTGCGTTGTGCATAATCGCCTAGGCCATGTCTATCAAAGCATTGTGCGGAATGTACCCGGTATTTCACAACGAGATGGAAGAAAATCTCAGTCATTGCCATCTGTTCATGATCATTTCATGTTCATTTCATGATCATTTCATGTTCATGAACAATGACTACGAGATCTACATACAAGACGAATACTCAATGAAGCACGCTTTTTTGTTAGTTCGTTTGCAACCTTAGAGCATTTTAATATACAACAAGTTGACCTTCTCGGTCATCACAGTCTTAAGTGCTTACTTCGAATTCATGTCTCACACACTTCAATAATCACGTGGATTTCATGCCAAATCCCGCGCATTACGGCTCTTCACTACTTCAGAACCGACAGACGTACCTTCAACTGTAAAGTACCCTACACAAACGCGCCTTGATTGACGACTTAAATGTACTTACACGTGTGGGGCTGAATAGGAGCGACCGTTACAATTTCAACTGTGCTCGCTAAGCTCTTTCAGCACGTTTCTAGACACGTACACAGAGATGTTCAATAAACTGTGCAATCAGTGCAAATCTAGAACATATGGTAGTACGTGACAATAGTTCTTTTCTTGTAATTGCTTAAGTCAACATATACCAGTAGTATTTGGCTACACTCAATTGGCATAAGCTAGCCATAACAATGTATCATGCTGGCGTTATATATTCCTTGCTTAGTTTATATATTCATGTAAGCCCAGTGAGTATATGAGATGTATGAGATGATTTTATCTAATACTTGTCAAACTTTATCTCGTTGAACATATGCATTCCAGGGAAAAGATATGTTATCTACAAAGTGTAAAAAGATATGCTATATCATTATTTATGTAAAACTATTCAAGGTAACATCCTCTGGGCAACATCTACCACCACTTTGAATATGTTCTGGCGTAAAACCACTAGCTCCAAAGATAAGAACTACATGCATCCCAGAGGTACTGGGTAATATATGTTATCTTTTGGTGCAAATGATTACCTTGAATTTATGTTAACTAATCCAAGGTATAACAACGTTCAGGCAGTCTCTGAAACATTAAAGATACAAAAATGTATGTATTTCATAGACAAGTTTTTTTTTTACATGCAAAGGACTAGCCGTAATCCAGAAATGCGTGACACTTCAACACTATCAAAAATTGTTGGGTGCACGGTAGCAAAAAGTTACTTCCTGTATCTAATGGCTATGAGCCAGCATCTCTTCTTATTCTGATGAAGAAATATCTGAGGATTTTGCGGTTGGAAGACAATAATATCAGTCAAACCGCACTACAAAGTGCCGCTAGGCACTGTCAGTTCCATTCACTGCAAAATGATAACGCATATGATGAATGATAAGAGTTCTTGATGTTTTCCTGCACACAAACAGATGTAATAGAAATCCATTAGTCCTAGGTAATGATACACGAAGCATGCACATAATTCCCATTGCCGAAATTAAAAATTCCTCGTCTGTCATGTAGGAAATACGTGATATGATTGCCAATGCCAATGTCAAATGACTTCCTCTCCCACTATGTTACCTGAGCTTACGTCTTATTTTCCTGCATTATTAGAGCACTTTACTCCGGCAGCTTCAGCAATGTAATGGTTATCCATTACAGTGATAGCAGCTAACATCAAAGACAACTGGAGACGTTCCTATCATTGCTTTCTTTAGATCATGGATCCGGTGGAGGAGTTGATAGCCTTGGAAGGAGATCTAAGTCCTACTGAAGGTTTTCAATGCACGAGTTAAGCCTCGTGGGTGCGGGATACACCACAAGATAGCCTCCTTTTTCCTTGTTTCTATTGAACTTCCATTCTGTAGAAGTGTCACCCTAAGGCCAGGCCTTATACACAAAGGAGAAAAGATGATGTTTTGAGACTGTTAACAGCGCGCACAAAACAATGCCCCGTCATAGATAATACGCCAAAGCTACAGAGTCCAAAGAACTTGGATATGTTATAACCGTTATGCTTTTATATAATTTCATAAGCGTCGGATATGTGGATGTATACAGTTTAAAAGTGCTAAACAATTGGCAACGATAGCATTCTATGAATACGATTGTGTCGTGATGAGAGTGTGTATACTACAGAAGAAGTCACGACCAACAAATCCTAGTCAGACCATTGAAAGACCACATGGTTTATTTATATCCAATAAACTCAAACAAACACGTATTGGCTTAGGAGAACACAGTTTTAGCCTTGTGGTCCAGTAACTAGATTAAAGATAAAGGCCTTGGACCAGAGGGTCAATGGACTGGAATCCTGTCTAGCCATAGGTCGTCTGGATTGACCAAGCCGGAAAATGTTGCCAGCCTTTGAAAAGGGCGAGGTGTTAAGCTGTACACGTCGGCCCAGGATTTGGACTAAATCTTACTCCACGGTGTACGAATTAGAACAAATCCAGTTCGTAGCTTTGCGCACAGCATACCAACTCTGGTGCGTTACACCATTCCGCGGTCTGCCGGCAATGCGATGCAGATACAAAATAAAATATTAAAAGAAATCGATAAAGACATGCTCTCTCTGCACCGAGGACAATTTTATCTCATACAGCCCCCAATTCGTTTCGACTCAGATCGATGCAGAAAGCATCGCTGGAGGTAATAGACTGTGAAGCTCAACGCCGTTACCAGACTTGAGTAAGCAGTCTGGCACTAAGCCCCCACTACTAAACTACTTTGATTGATGCTACATGTACTTCCCAAAGGGAAAATTGCAGTAATATCTATCTTGGCATAATCATGCAATAAATTACAGCTACTTCAATAAGAAGCGACATTAAGTACAATTTACAGCACCGAAAATAAACAAATATCAACATGCATCATATTTCATCATACAAGTTATTGAACTAAGTAGTATTGTCATATTTTTTTCTACTTCGGTACAGTGCATAATGTAATTATACATAAATCCATTTAAAGATGGCAATAAGGGACTTTGATCGTTGATGGTGAAGATATATCATTAAACAATGTCCTCACGGAGAGCAGATATGTTTGATCCTGCTCATTCTAGGATGTAAAGCCCTTGGAACATGGATGTGATTACTTTCCTTCCACCCACTGGCCACTTCTCCATTCAATTTCATTACCAAGTTCGCCCCTATGCCTCTACGACGCCCTGACCTTCAAGGTCCTTTGTATGACCTCATCAAATACAAGACTTTCCATATCTGCGCCTGTACAACGGTGATCAATTATTTGATACCCGAAAGGAATAAAACAAGATCACATCAGGATGATACCATCAATTACGTGCCCAATAACGCGGTATCCCGACAGGCCACAAGCAAATTGCGGACTGCGGTAGGGCCGAGGGAGACATAGATTAGTGCTTACTTGTAATTTGCGAGGGCTGATATATTATTGGCTCTACGGCCATTGATTGATATGTGCTGTGCAGCTGATCAATATACCAATCAATCAATCATCCGCAGGCGTCAGAAGCTGCTGCATAGTGGTTGTACAATCTCTACATGATGTGTGGTTGAAAACAAAAACTTTTTTTGAATTAGAGTTCACGCTGCATTGTAGACGTCTGCATTGTCAACGAGCAAACATTGTAGAAGGAAAAAATACCTACAACCGGATTCTGAAGATTTCGTATAAACAACCTACATAGTCATGAATGGTTAGAACAAAGACTTGTTAGGCTTCCCAAATCTTGTCGTGTCTTTGTCTACTACGCACCAGCCTTAGGCAAAGAACACGACCCTTGTAGGATTTCTTAAAACTTAATGGGATAACCTTAAACCAGTAACTGTTAATAAAATAAGTCTACATTTATGAAGGCGCATGACGGTTAACAATCTTTTTCAGAAAATTCATTTTGATAATGTCCACATAGGTGCTGTCCAATTTCATTTTGGGCTGTATCACATTTCAGGCATTGTTTACATTACAAGTCATGTTTTGCAAATTCACTGTAATATCATCGGTGCTTATTTCATTAAGTTTGACCTCTAGTCTAGGACTTTTACGTAATGTAGGTTTATATATTGTCATTGATTACGTTAATGAATTAGGCACCATCCAACTGCGCACGGCTCAAAATAACGTCTGCAATTACCCAGGCAATCCCCAGTGTAGTAATTACATATCAATTGTGACTTTTCCTTCGGCAGATCTAACTAGAATTTGCGAGGTGGTGAGATATGCAGGCATCTGATGCGGACCTTCTTTTTAATGGTAGCTAACATAACCTGCTATCTTGCAAAGCTTTGTTGTATAGAAAGGCAATAAAAAACTTAGAAGCAAGTATAAAAATATCACCAATTCTCATCAATGATAGTGTTATGAGTAAACCTTAAAGCTAGTACTTCTCAAAGTTGCCTGCAAGATGATGTAATAGACTACGTCTTTTTCCCTCTTTTAATGAAAACAATACGATGTAATAATGAACTATGGATTTGTTTTAAAAGCAAAGAAATAGTCTTTGGTTGAGGTCAGTAACTGAAATGTAATTGCTGTCTCCTAAACAATTATAGTAAACTATGGTCAAACAGTCAAACAGAAAGAAACTGTAAGTACAGAAACGAAGAAAATGCAGTCATGCTAAGAGATAATGTGTTGCGAGTGTGCACAACCCCGTCCCTTGTCAACCTTTCCGAGTTGACAGCCCGCACGGTTTGACGCGTTTGAACACGTATTGCATCGCTTGTTTACGTAACCTTTCTGCAATCTCTGGGAGACAAGAGCAAAGCCCACAATCACGACTCCGCCCGTGCGAGCCTCTACGTTGATCCGTATTCCTAAAAACATTACAGGATGGAAATGGCTTACGACGCAAAGACATGTACTCAGGTCTTTGATTTTCTTCAGCATGACATTCGACGTGAGTCAAGACTGTCAGAAATGGCTTCTTTTGACGTCAATGGGATGTACGTATGAGTGAAATGCACCCTTAGTACTAAAAGGGTGGTAAGGCCCTCCCTAGGGCGGTTATTACTGGACTCAAGCGTCTCATTTAAAACCAACACCGACACCGACCGAGTAAAGGTTAAAAAGGTGACCATGAAGGTTGACCCCCACTCTTCAAAACTGCAGTTCCAACAGCAAGAGGCATTGGTTTTTAAATCTCGGCTGAAGTGTTGGGCGGGGTATGTATGGGTAATCATTTTCTCGGAAACCGAGAGCTTTCCCTTGAGATATTTGTTGAACATTACATAAAGGAGACTAGCAGCAGCGTAATATGGACCTGGGAAGATTACTGTGGAAATATCCGCTATCTGGCAACAAGTGGCAATTCCCTCTTAAAATACCCAGCCGTCGTAACCGAATGTTACCAAAGCCGCGGACTCTGATCTGTTTAGGACCTTACACACAATTGTTTTTATAATCACTGCATGGAAAAACGTTAGTCATCACTACAAGAATCCCAATCTTTAAGCAAAGATTTAAGTATGCGTAAATCTTCACTAAATACCCTTTACGTATGCTTAAAAGTGGACTTGAAATAGGATTCCGTGCGCTGTATCTTTAGACACTGATGAATATACGCTACAGGTACGTCTAAACAGTGCTTGAATGGCCTCACAACTGGTTACATGCCTAGAGAATAAAGTATGCAGACATCGTGAGCTCTCCACAGAGCGCCAGTTGTGAGTGCTCTTAGCCAGTTGATGTTGGCAGCTTGAAAGTTAATTTGGGAATAAGGAGAAAAAGTCACGACCTGAAGTGCTGACGGTTTTTTGGCATGCCGTAATGCGAGGTCACTTTTCACTCCACTGAACGATTCTGTCACTCAAGGTGCTAAAGGGTTTCATTGGGTTTCCTTTGGCGAATTACATCATTAGAGGTTTACTGTGTCAGCAGAATACTTAGACCCTTTGAATTGCCGGCTTTAAAATAGTGCAGACAATGCCATCGAAAATGCACTTCGTCTTCTACAATGCACTAACGTAGTGCAAATTTATACTAATACATGTCATAAAAACTTCATTAATGGTTTCGATATATACAAAAGTATTGAAATGATTCGTAAAATGCTTGTAAAATATTGTCGTCTCAGAAATGGAATTTTGCTCACTGCACATTTAGTTTGGGGCAACACAAAAACTCGATTTGAATAGTCTGCAACTCAGTGGGGACATCTTACGGCCTGATGTGAAACTGCAATATGTTTTGATATATAGGGAGTGGGGAAACAACTAATTGAAAAGTAACTGGGATACTAAAGATTCTACGTTTCGTTAATTTATCGATTGCCAACAATATTAAATTGTGGTGACTTATAACCCATCAACATGATGAATATGAGCTGGGTTTACGTTCAATATATCTTTTACACTGAGGTTGTTATCATGTAACATCCTTATGCTTTACGCATACGTGCATACATCATACGCTGGCAATTGATCAATCAAAAATGACAACTTAGAGTGAAAAGATGATTGGCGCGGAGGTCACTGGTAGATGTCATTTTGGTGTCCATGTCATTAGTGAAGCCTCGGACAGGGCATCGCTATGTTATGAGTAGCAATCAACCATTTGGCAGTATTGTCTGAGTACCCTGTTATTAATGACTGTTTCCATGGAGATACAATTATGGGAGAGTTTCCCATCCTACAAGAGAAAGGGCCGACTAAACGAATGCTTTTAAGCGAATATGACCTCAATTGGGACGGAAATAAGCGAGACCGTGAACGTTACCAGACCAGGCAGCAAGCGCACAGTTAGAGGCGTGGAGGGTTTTCGACAAAGGATGGAACATGCTGGTCTGTAGGACTGATGCCTTCTTCATACATTCAAAGATTTGTTACTCGAGAACTGGATACGCAGTTCTGGCTGTTACCAAGTTTTAAACATCATCAAAGCTTGTTCCTTGGTCGCATTTCAAAGAGGGAACTGTGAAGATCAAGAATGTGTGGTCCATCGCTGCCATCACAGCAACCTAGGAAATCTACCAATGCACTTGGACAACGATAGACATCATCAGCACAAGAACGGATATTTTACAGCAGTAAACAAGGAAGCCGATGGAAATCGTACATGTACGTAGCTGGCGTTGGCACTCGGAGTATTGGAAGAATGTGTTTGACGGGTGTGGGTCCACAGTCGTGAAACATTTTGCTTCATGAGGATGTGACAAATGCCGCACAACAGTTTGGCATAAAAGGCTTCAAGGGAAGGACTCTGGTTTTGAAGTCATTGAAATGCTCCATGTGCGGGAAGACTTTAAAAGAACACGCTATCAGTTTGAATACGGCATCTGGTAATAGTGAACCAGTTCTGAAGCTGTAGACTGGATACTAATTGGGAGATTGCTTTACTTTCGCCTGAGCTTTGATGTCCGCCATTTTGGTTCCGCCATGTTTTCGAGCTTCTATGAGTTCCTGTTGTTCCTCTATGACGTAGCAATAGTCTGCATCATGGTCATGTGTGTAATCTACATCAACTACGTCATAGTAACGCGCTGGATACCCGTGATGATTGGATTTGTATGGGGACTGGTACAGGACTACCTTCCTCCACACATATCAAGGAAAGGGGATATCATTCTGACTCAAATCGAAGCGGATTACTACGCGTTCATTGATTGGTTCGAAGGCTTGAGGTACAAGCTGAGAGAATGGTGGTACCGTGAGCCGGTGGTAGAGCCAATAGAGGAAGATTCCGGAGAGGACAGAAGGCGAAGTTCTGTGGACCTGTCACTCATAACGGCCATGCTTACGACGTCACAAACCACACCTCCCACAGATAAGGAAAATGATGAACAAACAGTCGTGAAAGGTACCGTTTCAAACAGTAAAAATACATCAATATAAACATCAGCTTTTAATGCTATGTCTATAACTAGCAAAATTTACTGCAGTATTTATATGTAATTTTCATAAAATCAGTAAGTTTGATAACTGGGCCTGTGATTACCATTTTACATGGGATGCACATTAGAAGCGGTGCCTGTGGTAGGTAGTTGCAAATACGCAATTAGTTAATATGAATGCAAGGCATCATTTAGCTAACCGTCGGTCGAATGAGATTGCGAATGAGAGCTCGAACTAGGGCACAGTGCGGGAATGAATAAACATGTATTGCAGTAATGTCCTTTCACCAAGTAACGCACAGTACATAGTATTTTTATAAATTGCACATAGTTAAAGGGTAGAAGCTCTGAGACAATTAGTACACATTTACTGTTAACTCCGACGTCGGGAAAATAGCTACTTTAAATGTAATGACACTCGCTCGAATATCTCATACTGCAACACTGCGCAATTAAAGTGAATCCGAGATCTTCATAATGCTTTGAGCAACGTTGGACCAATTTTGTTATCTAATCACTGATCCATCCAATTTGAAAACAAAGGAGACTGACACGATATCAAAAATAGTGTAGGACCGGTTCCAGTTTCGTGACATCAAATCAGAAACAAAAAAATATTCTATCTGGGTTTCGCTCCAGTACCGAAAACCAAGTGGGAATTGTGAGCGCAAAAAGGCGCCTCATTTTATAATGCTACATTGGAATAGGCAGCCAATTATGAATCTCTCCGGTACAAACTCCGGAGTAAAAGCTTCCGTTCTTGGGAACTGTTGGGGTTTTCAGCCAGACTACATGTCCCTCAACACCTTGTTAAAGATAAACAAAGTACTAATTGGCATCCGGTATATTGAGCCAACACCACCGCTTGGCATACGTTGTCATCTGAATTCTAATATGTAGATCTGCAGGGCATTTACCTCATGACGTCAAATGGCCGGGCAATCTATTCTGTATACAGTAAAGATGCAACATGTGCGGGCAGGCGTCTCTACGGCCTTTCATCAATGTGATTGAATTAATAACGCTTTATCCGATGTGTCTGTTGCAGTTGCCAACTCGGGGGAAAAGAACGCAGTTGAAAATGACACGCAGGGCTGCTCGTATGCAAACCCCCAAGGCTTCGTCCTCGAATGGTAAGTGCGGACACAAGACGGTTCGTCGTGTCACACCTTTAATTGGCCATGTTATTTCCCCACCGTTTGTTAAAGCCCGACTGATTGGAAGATAGAAAACACAGTGGGAAGTCCATATGGTTTGGTCAGATACTGAAATGTACCCAAAGATGACGCAGTGTGCTATGCAATAACCTTTGGGTGGTTATCGTCAGCACGTGTCAGTGACTATCTTAGAGCTCAATGAGCCTCTTTTCTGGTGTAGGTATTGGTAATTAGATCATCTGATAAAGTTGTGGCATGACGCAGGTACACTGATAAATAATTCCGGTCGCACGAATCTAATCGTTCCTGCCTCGGTGGCATCCTGAGTGGTAGTGGATTCACGCTGCAATCATGGCGGATTCAAAACATCTGTCTCAAAGGCCTAATCTACGCGCTCATCGCGGCAGACGAAGGGAGTCTCGTCGGAAATCTTCCATTTTTGAGGAAAAAACGATAGATATCGTTTCTCCCGGTCACCTGGTTGGGGCGACCAATCATGTGTTTTGCATGGGAAGGCGGTTTGCAACGGCTTATCAGTGTCTTGAAAGGAGCGCCATCACCAGGCACTGGAGTAAGTACTCTTGATGCGTGTCCTAGTTTGGCTCAAACAAATTACACTTGCGAATAGATTGTAAACATGTATCAACAAACTTGCAGAGGGGCTGAAACTGATAGAGGTCTTCAAAAAGATGCTAAAACCAGGTGCTAAAACAGTATGAAAGGACTTCGCTGACCAGAAAATCGTAATTCGAGTAGCACTTACTTAGGCAGTAGGATAGTGTTCAAAAATGGCAAGATATCTTTCAAATAGAAATCATTCTATATAGCCAAGACTACAGTGAACAGAGCAGAGTAAGTCAGTGCAGTGCTATTCTTAGAGGTTCTAGAGGTCATGTTGCTTTGGACTAAGGTTGTACTATGCCGTGCCACGTTATCCCCCTTTAGAGCAGCAATCCTTTAAAAGGTCTATAAATATTTACGGGTAAGCTGCTTACAGATTCGATGTAAAAAGCACCAGCAAGCAGGTTGTTTTGCACGGAGCCCGTATTTTCTGTAAAGTAGACACATGTACAACTGGTAGTAAAATGATTTGTAATAGGTACTTGTACGGGTAGATGACCTTAACCTTGAAAAATCAATCAATCTTTACGTAAAAGGATGCAACCATTTACATCTCATTAGCTTAGGACGTGCACAACCGCTCCTAATTCAAGAGTCATCCAGTAATGAAACTAAATATGGCCTGTTATTCCGGTACCATGACACTGCTTATTAGTGAAATATCACGCTTATGCTATCTGTTTCCATGGTCCCTGGATGGATTGGTTTTCGGACAAACTACATTACCAGAGATAGCGTTGGTATGAAGAGATTTTCAAATCGTGACTAAGCTAACCGTGGCAAATTTCAGTGAGGCTTTTCACTAAATGAATACGCTGGTGTGAAATATGATTATCAGCAGAGGGCTGAAGTATTGGTAGTGGATTCCGTTTGCCAAAGCTTGGAATTTTCTTGTGTCACGACGGTGAAACCCTACCCGGCTCTATGAAGCATTTGCTAACATGAAAGTTGGTAGCTGTTGATACAAGGTGCTTATTTTTCCTTCCATATTAAGAATCAGTATCCGGAAAAAGACTCACACCTCGGAAGAAGGGCAGCCCGCCGCGGAGACAAGGACCATCGAAGGAGGACCTGACCATGAGCCTGGAGCTGTGCACAGATGATCTGCCTCCTACAGACTCACTGGAGGCTCTGGAGAAGGCTAGTAAAAGGTCAGACATCACACTTACACCCTTAAGCATTTAACCTTTGAGTTCGTAGCCTCTCCTACATTCCACTTTAAACATAGCATACTGTATAGATGGGGTAAAATGTTAGCAGTAACTGTTTTCCCCATATGCATTTGCCCATATGGATTTTATTTATTTTCAAGAGTGACTGCTATTGTGTATCATATTGATTAACATGGGCACGTCACGGTGCATATAATGCATAACGATGGGTTATTAGATGTACACCACTTTGCACTGTAATGAGGAATTATACTTCAAAGGACCCCAATGATACTATGTACCTATGCGTGTTCAACACTCATACGCGCCAGTGCATAATCACTTTACACAACATGTGTAGAGCTCTTCTAATTCAATAGATGATACAGCGTTTTCCCTACCCTTATAAGGTAATAGATTTCACGTCTGTACTGTAGCTAAATCATTTGCATGTCCGCTCAGTAGGGTAACATGGATGTTCTAAATTTTGATTTCCTGTAAGAGATTGACTTTTATTTCCGTTGACAGGATACGGAAGATCTGTACGTTTCTCCAGTCCCGTGGCAATGTTCCCAGTAACCTGCTCAAGCGTAACCTGCACTACATCGCTGATGTACTGGACATCGTGGTCACTGATGATGCCAGGTGACCCTCTACCTCACATAAACCTTAAAACACCATATTTTTTCTAATATCTCAACCAAACGTAAAGTAGCCAAAGGGGAGCCCGTAACTACAGCCACATACATTTGAATGGCTGTCACACATTGTAACAAGATATAGGAGATCTTAATATTGGTTTTCAAGCACCATCGATATGTCTTCTTCCTTATCTGATTTCTGTCATAACATATCAACTAGAAGTGTACATGTGAGATAACTGTTTTAAAGAATTTCTCACAGAACAGTGTCCATGTGTCATCATGTAACTGTCATGTTACTTCTTACTTTCTCTCTCCTTCCACCATCCTGTACACCAACTCCTACTAAGCCACGTTGCCCGTTATTTCACATAAACATGCACGAGTTTTATTTTAGAACAATACGTCACAAAAGGAAAACGATTTGGAGCTGTTAAACACGTATTCATAAATATGTCTTTTAATTTTTTATCTAGACAAACTCCATTGAAATAAGTGTGTTTGTGCCGCCTTCCTTTATTTTCCTTTTAGCCAAATGATCGCTCAAACCAATAAGGTGTAAAATAACAAGATATTGATTTTATCAACAGTTCCATGAAATAATTTTGCTCACATTATAATACCTCATTTTTCAGTAGCATTTGTAACAACGTGTCAATGTGTATGTAGACCATATTAATCTGTAAAAGTGAAATGGATAATTTATGAATATGATGACTAGCTATAGCTAGGAATGTAGCTCAAAACCCTGTAAAACGTCGTGTCGGTGTGATTTGTTGGTACTTACAGTATGGCGTCAGGTATGTTTTCTTTCCTACTGCTGACTAGCACTGACTCACGAAAAACGAAAGTACAACAGGATACAAAGAATGACCCATCTAAGGATAGGTAATGTACAACACGATCAACACTTCCACCCCCCTCCCTTCTCTGTAGAGTGTAGAAGCGTAGGAATCAGGTTTAACATGGTAACTGCAACCCTTCGCTTAGTGGAAAACGTTTTTGTTTCACCTGTCATTTGCACTCAGCGAGAGACAAAATCTATAAACGTTAAAGCTAGATCGCGAACGCACAAATGTATTCAGGGATATTCCATTTTTTCAAATGTCTCTGTGGCCATCATTACTGGCCTGTGAAGGCAACTGGAAAGACCATGCTGTGATGTTCAACCTTCAATAATACTCTACATGTAAATAATCTATATGAAACCATCTATATGGTTAACACTTGCACCTAAAAAGCCAAATACTAGCTGTGAACCAAAGAAATGCTATGCAGTCAGCATGGGCTCTTAAGATGGAATATCCTTTTAAAAGAACATCTTCTTTCACTTTTTCTATAAAATCACATTTATGTTCTCTATCTCTATTCTCTCTCTTTCTCTCTCTCTCCGTGCACTACTGACCTGTCATGTAGTTCATTACTCTTGAGTGGTGTCTAGTACAATGTATCTGTTAGTCTGGTGGCAGAGACCGATAAGCGTGCAATGCGGTCCATACAAAGTTTTTTTGTTGTTTCTATATCTCTGAGGTGTGCTCTTTCAGAATCTGAATGATGCCACTCTGTCATCCTTGGGCAATCCGCACAATATGCAAATTAAGGTGGCCATTACTGAAACTCCAGTTTTCGTCAATATCTCAGTAACTACTCATGGTATCAGAATAATTTTGGTGTCTATCCCCATCTTTTGAGGGATAACGAATTAAATTAAGCCATTTCAGTTAAGTTAGAACCACTATTTGTTGTTAAATATGCAAATTTGGGCCGCGTAATATGCAAATTAGGGCGGCCATTACTAAAAATCTGTTTTTTGTCAATATCTCAGTAACTACTCATTGTATCAGAATAATTTTGGTGTCTATCCCCATGTTTTGAGGGATAACGAATGGAATTAAGCCATTTCAGTAAAGATCAAACCAGTTTTTTTTGTGCTGAATATGCAAATTAAAGCCGCACAATAGGCAAATCAAGGTGGCCATTACTGAAAATCTGTTTTCCGTCAATATCTCAGTAACTACATATGATATTATAATATCTTTGGTGTCTTTCCCCATGTTTTTTGGAATAACTATTGAGGATAGGCCATTTCAGTGGAGATCAAATAGATATTTTTGTGCTTAATTTGAAAATTTAGGCCGCCATTACTGAAAATCTGTTTTTCGTCAATATCTCAATAAATCTCATGGTATCAACAATACTTTTGATACAATACACATACATTTGTACTATACACATGTTTTGAAGGCTAGATATTTAGAATAAACCATCCCAGTATTGATCACACCAAAATTTAATGCAAATTATGCAAAAACTAACCAGTATATAGCATGGGAGCCTGTACCTCTGAACACTGATAGGAATGTTAATAAATGATACAATCTGTTCAAAAAATATTAGACCCTTCATAAGCCCACACCTGTGCCTTACCAGCGTCTGTGTACAGGCAGAATAAAGCGCTAACTTGACGTCCTGAAGTTTATGTCAGCGTGGCCCGTGTAGAATTTAAGTCAGAGTTGAATTCTTCTTGATTCCCGGACAGGCCAAAAAAAATAGCCCGGTAGCCGCGGGGTGTCCCACGGCTGAAAGTGTCAAAAACAGCCCGGGAACTACCCGCCAGGGACTTTTTTTTTACAATTGGGACCAAAGGTTAACAGATCTCAAAAAAGATGACCGGCGGCCGCTCAAAAGTGCACAGTCCTAATTAAGGCGAAGGATGGGACCCTACCACTGTCTTAGGGGGAGGACAAGCTTGTCAGGTGGGCAGAATACTTTTCAAAAAGTCTTAAACCGCTCAAGCCATACCTCAGTAGCATTAGTCTTTGATGAACACCTACACCCATTACCTGTTGAGATCGAGGACATCTCTGAAGCTGAAGTCAGTCACCAGGCATGAATGGCATCACTTCAGAGATGCTGAAAGCCGAGGGTGACTGTGTTGTGAGATGGATGCTTTTCTGATCGCCGTACATCGCAAACGCTTTAATAGAACCATAGCCGTCTTCCCTAGTACGCCTTCCCTGGAATAAAGCTGGCATTCAACGGCGATCACAGGGAAGTGCTGGAGGACTGGAAGAACGGATCAGTTACTGTAGTTAAGCTGGAGTCACATGTGAAACGGGTCCTGCTCGGCATGTTCTCTGTGTAGACGCCGGCCGGCGTCATGAAGCCGAGCGTACCCCAGCTGTCAGGGTCACAATTGAATTTTCCTTTACGGCTCCCTGTCGGGGCGCTGAGGCGGCTTCTATGTAAAATTCACAAAACTTTGGTCCCCTTGACGACCGGTTTCTGTTAGGGACCCGTCCGGTGCCCAGTCAGTCTTCTGTCAGACCTGTGCGGGATGCCATAGGGTGCCGACTAGCTCTTGCATTCCGGCCGGGTAGCTACAGGGTCCCTGGTGGGGTCAAGGGGTGATCCTGGCAGGTCCCAGGCTGGTACGCCTGTGGCTGGTATGGTGGGTTCGGCCCTGCTAGTTGATGCGCAGACCCGTGTATGGTCACTATGACTGACTGATGATGTAACTATGTCGAGAACAGCACAGTACCCTCTATATTGTCTATAATTACCTTCTTCTGAACAATTCAAGCACAGAACAACACACGTGACTTCATAATCTTGGACAGGTGCCTGTGCATGACCCGGCGGCTAGGTTACGGTTTGGTCCGGTGAGGTTACGGGGTCGCTTCGGCGAACCTTGCCCGCCGGGGCCCGAAGTGACTTTAAGTTGAGTCAAATCAATTTGGTGACGTCGCGGGGCCAAAAAATAGGCCGGCAGCCGTCGGGAACCCCGCCCATTGCCTTCCAGGTCCCGTTCCGAATTCGGTAGTGCCAAAACACAGGCCGAAAACGCGCTGAGCGGGCCCCTTTCTTGAATTGTGACATAGGCTTAAAGTGTGCATTCCAAAGAAGGGAAACCTGAATGAATGTGATAACTTAAGGGGAGTGACAATTCTTTTTTTATACCAGTGAAGGTGTATGCCAAATGCCTCCTGAACCGCATGACAGATGCAGTAGGCAAGGTCCTCTGGGAGCTGCGAGCAACAAGCTAGCTTTCGCTCAAAGAGATCCTGTGCTGAGCAGATCTTCACCCTGCGGTGGAGGAAATGTGCTGAACTGCAAACCCCTTTAGCTATCAGATTCATTGATTTCTGCAAGGCGTTTGATAGCATCTTAAGTCCCTCTTTATCATGTACAGTTATGGACTGCCAAGTAAACTTATGTATGCAGTTAAACAGATATACTGAAACTCGAAGTGTTGTGTACGGACGGTTGAAGGAATCTAGATACAGCTGGTGGTTTGAAGACGGATCCTCCAAGGTTGTGTCCTGTCACAGATCCTCTTTGTCGCATCAGACGACAGGACTTCATACCCAACACAGATATATGAGCCAGAGCTAACCAACAGCCAGTGTCTACAATCATACGCAAGCGGCGTTTCATGCTAGAAGACGTCTGCCATCTAGACTTAGGTAAACTTGTCTTTCAATATTGAACAGGTTTTGGGTCAGATAAACTATACCAAGGCATGTGCGTTTGCATGGAACATGGGTCGGAATTAGGACCCCTCCTTGCTGGCAGCCAGGTGCGTCAATAACAGACAAGGCCCAAATTTGCATATGTAGCAAAAAAAATGGTTCTATCTTTTATACTGAAATGGCTTAATTTAATTCGTTATCCCTCAAAACATGGGGATAGACACCAAAATTATTCTGATACCATGAGTAGTTACTGAGATATTGACGAAAAACAGATTTTCAGTAATGGCCGCCCTAATTTGCATATTGCGCGGCCCAAATTTGCATATTTAGCAAAAAATAATGGTTCTATCTTTACTGAAATGGCTTGATTTAATTCGTTATCCCTCAAAAGATGGGGATAGACACCAAAATTATTCTGATACCATGAGTAGTTACTGAGATATTGACGAAAACTGGATTTTCAGTAATGGCCACCTTAATTTGCATATTGTGCAAATTGCCCAAGGATGACAGAGTGGCATCATGCAGATTCTGAAAGAGCACACCTCAGAGATATAGAAACAACAAAAAAACTTTGTATGGACCGCATTGCAAGGTTCTCCAAAAATCGGGGGTTTGGCAACCGGACTATGTTGTCTACATGTATACCTTAGCGTAGAGGATTGCCGCCCATACAGGGTTTTAAATGGTTTGTTCCCCAACATGTCTAGGCTATTCGTGCTTGCCCACAGAGAAGGCAAATTAGATCTTCACCCACCTTCCAATTAAAATTGAGTCATTGAGAATTCTTAACCTTGTAAGATGCTTTAGATCCTACATTGATATTTATCTCAAAGTGTTAATAGTACGTTTGCGTCACGTAGCTATATAGTAAAGATCTTGTCTAGCATTGGAATAAGAAAGCAACGTAGTATTAGCCTCCATCCTATAGTCTATTCTATAGTCCATTGCCATATATGGAAGGGTTTTAAAGCACCCATTTTACAATAACGTGTATTTATATACATGAAAGCTCCATCTGCTCTATAGACACAATAGCAGGCATGTCCTAGATACTAGGACTAGGTCCTTGTATAACTGTGCCAAGCATACTGGTCAGTTCCTTCTTACTCATCATTTCTTTTAAAGTGGATTCAAACCAAGCTGTTGCCGGTGTAGGACCAGTAAGTACTAAGGGTAGTATTTGATTTGCAAACACGATGTCTGCACCTCATACCGTACCGGGGCTCGAGATGCTACAGCCATCCATGAATAATCTTGGAAACAATCTCTGAAGCCCACATCTACGGGATTGTTTCCACGTAGAATTGCGGCAGATATTTACAGTAGATACTGTTATTCTTGGCAGTCTACAACCTCCTTGGCAGTCTGCAACACCATGCATAATAAAGAAGATTCCAGGAGGACAAAATCTGCCACAAGTCATGGTCAGTTGTGAATGGAAACACACTAGGTACACCGTGTTTTATTTCAGTACCGTGGTGATATTATCCCAGTTATCTCTGTCTCCATGTGGTACTGATTTAACTCAATAACCCTAATGTGCAAATCTAAATGCATGTGGTATCTCGAGTCCTGTGGCGGCAATGGTATAACCCAACACGGTTTAATCATCGTTGGTGATCTTTTTCTGATATGATCTGTTTCAAAAGAATGTTTGAAACAGCGATATCAGAAAAATAATTTTCCTGACGGCAAGATGTTGGAAACCCTTCAGGTTTGCAACACCTTGTCCTGACGAAAACAACGTCGCCCCTCCGTTAACTTCTGCTTCCACCTTTCTGACAGAAGATTTATAGACGAGGACGATGAGCTCAGCGAAGTGGAGCCGGATGCCGTGCCCATGGAGGTCCGGGACTGGCTGGCCTCCACCTTTACCAGGAGCGCCAGCGTCACCAAAAGCGGGGAGAAAGAGAAGAAAACTTTCCGCAGCATCGTGCAGGCCGTGCGCGCTGCCAACCTGGTGGACAGGTAGTGACTGTCACCATGCATGACGTCACGTCATTGATGACGACGTCACTAAAACAGGCCGTCACAAAGTGTTGACGTCACCCCCACATTTTCTTGACGTCATCACCTTGGGAGGGTGTAGAGCATGAAATGTAGTATTTTTTGCATGATAAAGAAAATATCAAGTGACTGAAATTGCATGTTGGCCTGTTCTACCTCTAGTACTGCATGATCTTTCTATGGTAGGCATTTTGAAATACGTCATTAAGATGACGTATATCAGATGTCATGTTATTGAATCGTGTGTGTTGTGACGTCATTGAACAAATTTGCATGTGCATGACACTAGATGTAATGCCATGGTGACATCGCAACCACACCCGGTTCTGAGGTAGCCGTTGGCAACTAGCTATTTGTTGTTTCCATATACATGAAATACGTAGTCCACGTTGCCTTGAGTGACTGTACGTCCGTCCGTCCGTGTGTGTTTGTATTGTCACCCTTGCTTCTATCATTTGCCATGTTGTAAAGTCTCCAATCATGATTGTACAACTCTGTGCCCCCATTGTATATAATGATATACGAAAATGATGATGTGTATAGCAGACCACGATACTTTCCTTTTCCAAACACTTGCTTTTTGCTTTAAAGCTTTGAGTTTGTGCTTGTGTATAAAAGCACCCCACATGACTGCTGACCCCCCAGCGGAAACTTGAACTTAATTTTCAGGTTATACCGCAGGATGTCGACCTCTGCAGTGACGTATCCACCAACAGTCATGAAGCTGTTCAAGGTTTTGTACCAGCTTCATTTACTCGACTTAGAACAGAGTAAAACTTTCTCACAACACAACAAAATACACAATGAATCTTCGAACATAATCCCTTCTTCAGGATCAATGACCCACATATTCATTCTAAACACGTGATCTTAAGGACAGGTGACTTACATAATGGGGTTTAATGCTGGCACAGTAACCGCAATCACTTTGTAACTTTGTCATTGTAACAATAATAAAATGTATTCACTACACTGTTGTTTCAAATCTGTTTCATAGAAAAGGCTTAGTCAGGAAATTACCTTAGTTGATAATACTATCCTTAGTCTCTATTAATTTTCATCTGAAGCTATATCAGGATATTCCTAGCTGAAAAATGGTGCTCATCTTTTCATTTTTTTCTTCTTCGCAGCAATTGGACGACTGGTCTTTCGACGTGTTTGCCCTGAACGAGGCTACCAACGGCCAGGCGCTGCGATACGTCACGTATGAGATCATGATGCGATACGACCTTCTCGCAAAGTTCAAGGTACCATTTTAAAGACATTTTTCTCTGTGACAGGTCTTTTAAAAGCCCCATTTTCAGAGGACAGGGGCCAACAACCACATGTGTGACCAAAGATACTGGTCATTATTGAGATTATACATAATATGTAAAATAATTAATGGCATTCCTTGGATCATTAAATCATTATTACTTTTAGTATGTTATGTGATACACTCTGAGATAAATCGATCAATGAACGCTCTCCAAAAGACCGTTGCAATATCTGTCAAGGATGATATAATCTTCCCAAGAATAATATATACTGTCATGCAATAAAGTCTAATCATATATGTGTCTATCATACGTACTGCAGGAAAAGTCTCAATGCGTTGCTGTGGGCAAAAAAATCTATTGAGTGTCTGGTGACTTAATACGCCGTTTTTTTTCATTCCCCTCGTGACCAGATTGGGGTGGGAACACTCTTCAACTTTCTGGAGGCCCTGGAAGTCGGCTACAGCAAATACCAGAACCCTTACCACAACCTGGTGCACGGTGCTGACGTCACACAGACTATGCACAGTATTCTCTTTCAGACAGGACTAGTGGTACGTTAGGTATCATTTGCATGTCATTTGCATATCATTTACATATAGTTTTCTTACCACTGACTGTTGTTGAAGATTAACTTCACTAGCAAGACCTTGACCGATTCTCTGGTTGCAATTTCGTGTTTTAGGGTTACCACAGTGCCTCTATCGCACGTTCGTAAAATGATTTGATATCTGACTAGATAGGCTTCATTTGCATCATGATATTCTATGAAGATCTATCTCTGCAAATGTGAATGCTATTGCAATTAAATGTTTGTGTATTTTCCACAGCAATGGCTGACAGACGTGGAAATCTTTGCCGTGGTGTTTTCAGCCGCGATTCATGACTTTGAACATACAGGGGAGACCAACAACTTCCACGTCATGTCCAGGTAAGCTCCACATTGCCATGAAAATTATATTTCAGAAACAACCACATTGTATAGCATCACTTCTTCATTCCCACTACTATAGAAAAAAGTGTGTATGCATAAGGTGACACATTACCGTCTCACTAAACTTGCAAAAAGTTTTGACCGATTGAAATTACGATTAGCACAACAGAAACGTTGTTTCTGTCATTTTATGCAGGACGGAAACTGCGTTGGTGTACAATGATAGAGCGGTGCAGGAAAACCATCACATAAGCGCCGCCTTCCGGCTCATGACAGATGACAACCTCAACATTGTATACAACATGTCCAAGGATGATTACAAGTAAGGAACTGTTATGTCATTTTACATTTCAAGGATGATTATACGTTAGCTATTATATGATTAGACATTTCAATTATGTCCAGAAATAATGATAAATTATATAAAATATAAATTATATGATGATTGATTATATACTGTTGAAAACTGAAAATGAACATAGCCATGGAAATAATCAACATTATAGCAAAGGTGTTAAACCAATCTAACAGTTGACATATTTTTCTCTGTTTGCAGAGATTTCAGAACGTTGGTGATAGACATGGTTCTGGCCACTGACATGTCCTACCATTTTGCACAAGTCAAGCAGATGAAGAGCCTCCTATCTTGCCCAGACAAGTACGTACACAGTAATTGTGAACCAAGAGGGTCAATGGGTACAGGCCTATGTTCCAATACCCCTACATTCTCAAAAATGGTTACTAGTAGGGTTGTCGGAACATAATTTGTGTTGTCGGAACAATTATACCATAGGGGTGTGTGTGTCAGAAAATAGGGGTGCAACCATCCTTTCAAAAAATAATATTGCAGTACCTGTACATTTGTAAATATATAGTAACATAGTGGTGAAACAGCCCAGTCAAAATATCCAGGACTGTACATTTGTAAACATTAGGAACATATAAGAGTGCAACAGCCCTGTCAAAATATCCAGGACTGTACATTTGCAAACATCTAGGAACATATGGGTGTAACAGCCCTGTCAAAATATCCAGGACTGTACATTTGCAAACATCTAGGAACATAAGAGTGCAACAGCCCTGTCAAAATATCCAGGACTGTACATTTGCAAACATCTAGGAACATAAGAGTGCAACAGCCCTGTCAAAATATCCAAGACTGTACATATGTGAACATCTAGGAACATATAAGAGTGCAACAGCCCTGTCAAAATATCCAGGACTGTATATTTGTAAACATCTAGGGTGCAACAGTCCTGTCAAAATATCCAGGACTGTATATTTGTAAACATCTAGGGTGCAACAGGCCTTTCAAAAATATTCAGGACTGTACATTTTGTGAACATCTAGGGTGCAATGTCCTGTCAAAATATCCAGGACTGTACATTTGTAAACATCTAGGGTGCAACAGGCCTCTCAAAAATATTCAGGACTGTACATTTTGTGAACATCTAGGATGCAACAGCCCTGTCAAAATATCCAGGACTGTACATTTGTAAACATTAGGAACATGTAAGAGTGCAACAGCCCTGTCAAAATATCAAGGACTGTACATTTGCAAACATTAGGAACATATAAGAGTGCAACAGCCCTGTCAAAATATCCAGGACTGTACATTTGCAAACATCTAGGAACATATAAGAGTGCAACAGCCCTGTCAAAATATCCAGGACTGTACATTTGCAAACATCTAGGAACATATAAGAGTGCAACAGCCCTGTCAAAATATCAAGGACTGTACATTTGTAAACATTAGGAACATATAAGAGTGCAGTGCAACAGCCCTGTCAAATGTACAGGACTGTACATTTGTAAACATTAGGAACATATAAGAGTGCAACAGCCCTGTCAGAAATATCCAGGACTGTACATTTGTAAACATCTAGGAACATTAGAGTGCAACAGCCCTGTCAAAAAATATCAAGGACTGTGCATTATGATTTGTAAACAACTAGTATTAGTTAACATGACATTAGTAAACATCTACTAGTTAACATCATTGGTAAACATCTAGAATGATAACAGAGTTCAGAATGTAGAACATACATACCCAGAATTAATACTTACTTGGTCCCTTTACCGTAGCCATAGCTATATAGAGGACTACATGTAGTTGTAGTTAGGGGGTTATTTTCACCATCCCCTCAGTCGACGGACTTCAACAACTGGCTGGACAATTCAGTCGGACCTGCCTAGAGACAGAACGTTCCTTAGTTACTTCTCTACATATTATGACCGGGCAAACCGTCGCTGGGGACTACAGTGTCCCATTTTTCGTCAAAAAGTTCACATAAAAGTTGACGTACTTTCGAATAGCAGACGACATCTTCACCTTGTAGGAAGATTTCGAAAGAAGCCTTCCTATTGGCTGCAAGGCGACCTACGGGGCCAATGAAAGCGGGCGATACAGTGCGCCGCAATAACCCGGATGTGGATGTCCGCGAACAGGCCAGGGGTCACCTGAACCTGATTACCCAAATAATGCGGGGGCAAGAAGTTACATAGATCAAGGACATTTTGTAATGTTCTTGCATAGATAGAGCTCTTTTTCATCATAGAATAAGATTTCTACGCCAAGATATATGTGAAATGGGACTATAATCTGTATAGTCCGTATCTTTGTAGGCCCTGAAATATTCTCGTTTCCGCATGTCGTCGTTGCTGCACCACTACAAACGCTTGATTGTTACCTTCTCCTTACAGTATTGATAAGGCGAAAGCGCTATCACTGGTCCTGCACACTGCTGACATCAGCCATCCTGCAAAAAACTGGATCCTCCACGAGCACTGGACAGAACTTCTCATGGAGGAATTCTTCAGACAAGTAAGTAGTACGTTGTTATATACTATCAGCCAACTATTAGTGTTGGATACACTTGCATTTTTTTTCAAATAAGAAAATTATTATGATTGTGCATTTTTTGCTCTCACATATCAGGGAAAATGTTGACCTTTATGCATGTATGCATGTGCGTATTGGTAATTTCGTGTGGGTCTCAGTCTTTGGGGGGGGGGTAGTTTTATATAGCATCAAGTCAACATTATATAGTGTATCCCGAAGTTTTACTGTGGTTTATGTAAAATAGTATAGCTTAAAGTTATACTGCGGTTCATGTAGTTTTGTTTTTCTTACAATGTAGGGTGATAAAGAACAGGAGCTTGGTCTGCCGTTCTCCCCACTTTGTGACAGAAAGACAACCATGGTGGCTTCATCACAAATCGGTCAGTATTTGTTTTCTAAAAGACCTCCAATAACAGTAAGATAGTCTGATATATTAGCATGAACACTTCGTCCTAGAGTTTTACTCACCGAAAGTTTGATGAGCCTCTAAACACAAATTGAATACCTAGTGTGGAAGTTTAAATGATTTTTCGAATCATAACATAATAACAAAATAAGTCATATTCTTTCTACACAGGTTTCATCGACTTTATCGTCCAGCCCAGCTTTGAGATCATGAGCGACATGTTGGACAAGGTTGTAGCACCTATCTCTCCTCGCGGCTCCTTAGCCAATCAGAGCAACGCTACCATATCGGAGAAAGTGGAGGGTGAAGGGTCACCACAAAATGGCGACCAATCAGAGGAGCCGTTCGAGTTCAAAGTTGACCGCGTATGGGACGGGCATCTGACTGGGAATAAAGTCAAATGGAAAGAACTGTCAACCAAAGGTGTGTATGTAAACTAGGAAATAAATATCTGTTGTGACATTGAACAACTTGCCGATGTGGTTAAGTTGTATCCAGACCCGTGCCTATCTAGTTCTACCTGAATAAGGGTAGGTTCAGGCACGGATACGTATCCAATAAAATCATTTACCCCAGGTACGGTTCTGGATACGCATGGACTGTGCAGAATCTTGGCTGCATAAAGCACAGTTCTGGATACAGCATACAGGTCATAATGTCACTGAAGACCCCGCAATATTTCCAGCTTTATATGCAATCCACTGCTATCAAACTCATCATTAGTAGCATGTAAGCCCTAACCCTGGAGGTTGGTGTTAACGCTTGCTCGCGTTAGTTGCGTGCTGAGAGTTTTAAAAGTGTTTGGCCGGCAGCAGCTCTCAGTATCGCCTCTCCATCATCGTAATTCCCCTCCTGTACGTCTCGTCGTGTGGCGCCATTCCAACCCATTACGTTAACCTACATGTAGGTGAAACATTTCATTTTCAGAGGCATATCGTCCCGCCGCCCTGCTGCTTGTAATAGGTCACATTTCCCTCCTGGGCGGCCCGTTCTTTATTGCTTTGACGTGCGGCGGTACTTATAACTAGTGGAAAATTGGGTACAGTTGTGGGTCAGCTTTTCCTGGGTAAAGTGTCAAGACCTTGTTTTGCTTTCTTGTAATAGTTACCAGCAACTTTGCTCGACTTTGAAAACTTTGCTCGACTTTGAATCTTATTAGAAAACGTCTGTGTTGTTTGCTGGATATTCCCAGACGAATAAGACTGTGTATAATGAGACAACATACACATCTACGAAATAAGATCCTATAGTGAAAATCAAACTGTTCTCCAACTCAAGAAATGAAAAATGAATTTTTGACCGAATCACTCGGTCTTCATCAGCTTTCTGACCCTGGTGCTGTAGACACGTGACTTTTACCCACGTGTGACGTCAGCACTGGGTCAAAGTTCGTCGGAAGCCGGTACCACCCCCCGTCCCGGTTGAGCGAAGGTTGGTATGCCCTGAAAGTGCATGAGATCCTGGTCACAGTTCGTGTCACTATAAAATAAACACATACAATTGTGATTTTTCTTTATTAAATCGTTTTTAAACGATTCCCTCTTTTGCAGACCAAGCAGAAAAGGAGGCGAGGGAGAAAGCCGCTCAGAAAGAAAAGGCGGATTCAGAGGCACAAACTCAAAACACGCCGGACGACAAAGCCGAGGACAAGAAAGGTATCAACCTCGGGGTCATTTACATTTAGAACACCTGGAAGTATAAAATTTGTTTATTGTAAAAAAATTAAAATGTATGAATCTGAGCTCTGTACAATGTTTCAGATCGTGAAAGTATCAAAGTATTGAATTATTAAAGTCTTAAATTTGTATATTATAAAACGTTTAAAATGTATGGTTTACGCCTGAGCTCTGTACAATGTTTCAGATCGTGAAAGTTCACCGAAGATCACAGCTAACGGAACAGTGAGTCCAGGAGATGCCGTCAAACCGTCAACCTCTCCGGAAAACGACGAACAAGCGTCGACAAAGGAGGAGGCTGTCGGGAAGGCCTCTCCGGAACACGTCGAGAAGAGATCGACGGAAGGAGAGAAAAAGGGAAGCATCGACAGCATCACTGTCAAAAGCGTCACCAAACGGAAAGAATCCGGTGTCTGATAATGCCTTAGTCTGGGACAAATAGACCTTTTTCTCTCGTAGTGAACAGAAAAAAATAATATAGAAAATAGAAACAATGAAAAATCAAAAGAAATGAGGCTTTGGATTTTCTAAAGCGGGGAAAAACTTTGTTGTGACACCAGTAAAACATCAGTTGCCACCGAACAAATATTGCTTTGAAAGATTGTTATTAGCAATTACAGTAAAACCTAGCATTGGACATTTTTTTTCGGAGAAAATCTTTAGTAGAACGTTTAAAGATAGACATGCTGAAATATTGCAGACAATCAAATCTGACAAAGGCCTAATAGTGTATTAATGATGAAAAACTGGAATTGGTGTACGTTCCCCAGAAGACGACAGGATCAATTAGCTCTGTTTTTTTGTTGCTGCCTCCAGGGTAATTACTAAAGACAAAAGAAGCTTCTTACATGTTATACATAATTTAATAGCTGTACATTGCATAAGAATATGTGATTCAGTACATAATGTTCATGCATCAATATCAAGAGCAACAGTTTAAATATGCGGTGTACTGTACAGCTTTTACATTTTGCTATATGTGGTATATGACTTGATGCTATATCTGTATAATCTGTTTATGCTATCAACACTACTAGGCGTGAGTTAAGTCCAGACAGCAAAAGATAAATGATATACATGATATTATATCGATGTTATTGCTGAAGGTATGTCAGACAACCGTGAAAAGAAAACTCAGAAATTCCCTTTCCAAGTCACAGCTTTTATATTTAGTAAATCCAGTCCATCAAAACGTTGGGAATGGGTATGTCTATTCTGTCATGTGTTGGCCATACTGTCCCCATACATACATACAAGTTATCTTGAAAGTTCATCTGTGTTGGTAGAAGTCATTATGAAGTTTGAACTTCAATATCCGACACAATAAATTGGACTCACCCAAATTTTCGACTGTACAACTCCATTCTTTGTCAACAGAGACGGGGGGCGCCACAGACTTTTTGCAACCTATGATCCACTGCTCAAGGAGTCACGTGTGTTATCTGCGTGATCACGGAAGCGGCGGGTTGCTCATTCCATGACAAAGAATGGAGTTGTTCAGTCGAAAATTTGAATGAGTCCAATTTCTTGTGTTGGATATTGCAGTTCAAACTTGTTTCATAATGCATGCAAGTTGTGATGAAGTGACGATGTTGTTATTTGTATAGAGCCGATTCTCTCTGGGTCCGCTGCAATACTTCCATAAATGTACATAGTATAACTAAAGTATAGATGTATGAACATTACTGTCACCGTCTTCAAAGTATTTTGGAAAAAGTAAAGAAGAGCTGCGCAGTCGTTTTGAAGTGTCTTTCTAAGGCTGATATATTTGTTGCAAAGATAAAAGTGATTTTGAATAGATATAAATAATCCCAACAAAATGCCTAGTTATATAATAAGCCGATTAATTGTCAAACGAAATACAGCTAATTATTTACATTGAGAAGACACAGTACGATATATATATATATAAGTATGTATGTATGTACATAAGAAATGTTACGTAAAGCTAGTAGATACGTATATGTATACAGGTAAAGAAACTAGAAGGAAGATATGGGAAAATGTCATATTGCTATTGCATCACTACTTAAAACGATGCAGATTTGCATGCAGGTTATGAGGTTGGTATACGAGACGTTCTATTCTTCAGTAAGGTTAATCGTTATAGATTATTATTTATGTCATAATGAATACATTGTTGACTATTTATAGACGTATGTTTCATGTTTTCCTATAAAGGAATCGAATATTTAATCTCAAGAATTGATAGACTATATCTGCCTCCCTGCCTGGTTTAAGTAAGCTTTTAGATACTCGCTGTCATAACTGTTGTGGATGATGAATAAAATAATCAATGCGTTTCACTCTGCGTCGTCATTCATTTACATTTAGAAACATCGATCACTTAGCAATGCTCTAATACCCTACAGAAGGTTTCAGTTTTCTTTATTAGTTGAAACTTTGAAACTTTATTCAGAATTACTAAAAACTAGTCTTCCTGGTATGCATTCACACATATTCATATTTATTCATTCATCATACTTCAAGAAAGACGGAATTTCAGAACCTCTCAACTGTATAGATTCAACAATGTGAAGAAATCGGAATGACCAAAAATTTCAGCTGTGCAACTCCAGTCTTCGTCCTGGTAGAATGACCCACTGCACCTATCACGTGACCTGAATGGGTCAAACATGCCGGACGGCTTGTATCGTCCACCGTTTTATTTGATGTACGGTTGATTGTCCCACCTTGAAACCTCATAAACAAAGTGTACTTGGAACTTGCGAGAAGTAGAGTCGAATCTACAATTTTCAAACAGGAGTTAAAGCTTGTTTCGTGACAGTACATAGGTATTCAACCCGTGTGTAGCTCTAGCCTGTCAGCAGGGTGTTGAAAAAGACGGATACAATGAACATACATCTCTTTAAACTGCGTTCTAAAATGTATGCTTCTAGCCATTCTCTTATCGCGTTTCCGAGTCCTTTTCTTATCGCGGCAAACGTCTGTCTGTAAATGTAATTTACTGTCGCAATTTCTAATTAATCATGTATGAGAGAACTGTGAACACGGGCGACCTGGTACTAATATTGGAAAATTTGGGCATTAAAATTCCACAAATGTCTTATGAGACACAATGTATCGATATACCTACATTACAATTAATTTCAATCAAGAAATCTAAGCATTATTCATGCACGTCTAAAATGTTCTTCTATAACCAATAACCAGACAAAATTGAAATAAATGCATCGTATATTATTGGGAACTATACTATATAACACTTTTGCGGAAGGATACAGCTCTTAGACCAGGTGATGCGCCAAAGGCAATGAGACGTTTCGTTTGTGCACTACCCTTTCGCCAGTACGGCTTCGGCAAGGTAAGAAAGCCACTTCTTTATGCTATAGGAGAAGTGACTGTAGTCGCGCTAGTTTTCTGGTTTATTTGTGGGGAAACAATTTTTGAGGATGCATTTTAACGCACAGTCGCTTTCACGTTTTAAGCTCTGGTGAAAATTATCAGTATTACATTTTCATGATACAGTGAGTGGAAAATCACCTTCCGTTGTAAAGAGAATGTTTGTAAGCTCTTGATAACGTTTTATGTAACATTGTTTGCTAGATTCTTTGTGAGCCTTTGAACTTTCTTTCTAGATTTTCGATGTTACATTTATCATCAAATGGCTGGCTATCTTAGCCCGGTGTCATCTAATTTGAAACGGGGCTTCTTGCACCAGTCTCCCTGGCCGGAAGAGCGAGTGCTGGGAGCCCCGTTACAAATCCGTTGGCGCCTGGGTTTAACATACGCTTGCCAAGTTCTTTACTGAAAATAAATTTAAACTGTCTGGATTTCAAGAATGGTGTTGCAGAAATACAATGAAATTCTTAGGTGTAATATAAATACCACTGAGTAACTAGGGATTGACAAAATCAAAATATGGATGCTCGCGTGCATCTTTCGACGCTTGTGTACATGCATATTGCAACAGGTTAGATCATCCTTGGTGATATGAGTATCTTTTTTACGTGTAACTTTTTGATCTCGAACGTATTCATGTAGTCTGTTCTGGTGGGATGTTGTTTTTATGATGAAAACCATTGTCAAAACTACACAGTACGTGTCATCCACGCAAAAGTGTGAGGTTGAGAGGGCTGTATTTGGCAATGCGATTTTCTCCATATTCGGGTTCTGACTAGTCATGTTTTCCGTTCCAACCACAAAGCTGATTGAAACAATGGCGCTGTGGCATGTTAACATCACCGATCTCAGCAAACTGAACGTGAACCTAGAAGATCTTCTGGCAATTTCGGACGGACTCGCCTGTCAAGATAAATTCAACAACAGTCACGGCAAAGGTAAGCCCCTTTAGGTACTTTAAACCCAGCATGATTTTCTGCAAATCGTCTACAAAGTTGTAGGTTGCCATAGAAATTCTGTTGGTTCAATGTTGAAAGAGGTTAATTAAGTGTGCTATTCTTACGTTGAGAATGTTGATGTTTTGAATCACTGAAGAAGAGGAGGAGGAGGTTTCTTTCATATCCCTCAGCATTGGAGTATACCGGCGCAGCAACCTATTCTTTAGTTTAGTCAGATAAAGAATATCAGATATATTTACTATCCTGAAAGGTTCTTTCAGGTGATAAGACCTGGAAAGGCTAAAAAGGGTAACTTTATGGCAAGCTAATCAGTTGGTATTCCGGAGGTGCAGTGGCAATGTCAAATTTTGATGGCACCGAGACACACACAGAAGCCATGGCATACAGGACCTATAGCAGACCCCGGCCATTTAATTGGCCCCTTTGAACAAAACAACAATTTGGAGTGAAGGGGCTGTTAAAAGTAATCTGGGAGAAAAGGAAGTAGGGAGAAAATCTACCATGAAGTCTACCATAATGATGGTCACTTTGCTGCTAAATATATACGTTATCTTTATCGACATCTGGTTTCTAGCAAAATAGCCAATAGCTACACCGATACCATATCTGGAGGTAAAAGAGGTCTGCAGCAATTTGCGAAGCTTATAGAGGCATTTAAGCCATGCCGTGAAAATCTAGAATTCGAACAGTTTCAAGAACCATACAGTTAACTCTCATCGTCTTTTGACATCATATGCATGCTGCATTTTGTTCTGGCGCAATGGCTATTAATTGCCCGAAAAGGATCATTAACCTTGTCTTCTGCAACAGCCTGTAGCAGAATGTTTACCTCCGTGTAGCAGGAAAGTTAACTTCAGTGTAGCAGGAAAGTCGCCTCAGTGTAGCAGGAAAGTTTACCTCAGTGTAGCAGGAAAGTCGCCTCAGTGTAGCAGGAAAGTCGCCTCAGTGTAGCAGGAAAGTCCACCTCAGTGTAGCAGGAAAGTTTACCTCAGTGTAGCAGGAAAGTCGCCTCAGTGTAGCAGGAACTTTTACCTAGCTCAGTGTAGCAGGAAAGTCGCCTCAGTGTAGCAGGAAAGTCCACCTCAGTGTAGCAGGAACTTTTACCTCAGTGTAGCAGGGACTTTTACCTCAGTGTAGCAGGAAAGTTTACCTCAGTTAAGCAGTAGGTTTACCTCAGTGTAGCAGGAACTTTTACCTCAGTGTAGCAGGAAAGTTTACCTCAGTGTAGCAGGAAAGTTTACCTCAGTGTAGCAGGAAAGTTTACCTCAGTGTAGCAGGAAAGTTTACCTCAGTGTAGCAGGAAAGTCGCCTCAGTGTAGCAGGAAAGTTTACCTCAGTGTAGCAGGAAAGTTTACCTCAGTGTAGCAGGAAAGTCGCCTCAGTGTAGCAGGAAAGTCCACCTCAGTGTAGCAGGAACTTTTACCTCAGTGTAGCAGGAACTTTTACCTCAGTGTAGCAGAACAGTTTACCTCAGTTTAGCAGTAGGTTTACCTCAGTGTAGCAGGAACTTTTACCTCAGTGTAGCAGGAAAGTTTTCCTCAGTGTAGCAGGAAAGTTTACCTCAGTGTAGCAGGAAAGTTTACCTCAGTGTAGCAGGAAAGTTTACCTCAGTGTAGCAGGAAAGTTTACCTCAGTGTAGAAGGAAAGTTTACCTCAGTGTAGCAGGAAAGTTTACCTCAGTGTAGCAGGAGAGTTTACCTCAGTGTAGCAGGACACTTTACCTCAGTGTAGCAAGAAAGTTCAGAAGAGTCCACCATTAGCACTATTGATATAATTTATTCCACATCATGTCGCGCACCCCCTGTGCTCACGTCATTTTTCGGCTCTAGTCAACTGCTTATTTAGTGTTTTGGATTACACGAGGGATTTATAAATCCCACTCGACGAAAACAAATTGGCCCCTGAGGGAGAAACAACATGCGTCATTGCAACCATTCTAAAAATATGAATGGCTGGTTACAATTCTTCGCAGAGTCGTGGGTTGGCTTTCATCCATATATTCGTTAAATGCTGCGTACAGAACATGTACACAACTCACGTCTTTCCTGGACTTGACAGGTCAATTGCAGCCTCGTTTTATCCATCACCTACTTGAGTAAGCACGAATAAGTAAAGCGTGACAACATCAATGGCTGAATTCATCAGGCTGCCTACGCGCGTGTCGATTTGACTAAAAGCCTATCTGACTCATTATGATGATCCCAAAAGGCATGTAAACTAACTTCCGCGTCAATGTCAACCGATTTCTGGAGAATTCTTGTCTAATTTGAACGCGACGTTGCCGACAAGATGGGGACAAATTAAAGACATTCAGTGCAGTTTTAGGGCTTGGAAAGTCAATGTAGTCCCTTATCTACATACTGAGTTGAAACAACACTGTCCCAATATACATTGACATTCATGGAACGACAAACGGTTACTGGAAGGACCTGGGTTGATTTTTTAAGGACTAATCTTGTGGCTTGTTTCTGCAGTTTTAAATGCCTTAAGTATGAAATTCTGATTCAAATGTGCTAATGCGTGACAGAATGTGTCAATATCATACAGATTGCCTTATTCGGAATATCTTCAGTTTTTCCACCCTGAAATTAGATTAGATGCCTTTAATGGGCTTTCAATTGATCTTCCCTATAAAAAGCAACCCTTACAAATTATCGAAGTTGTACGAGATGAAAGAAACGCTGTGCATCGATTTTTCGATGTCTGACAGCTGATAATTAGAAGGCACTGTCAGGATGTTATAACAACTGAAGTTGCTCATGACAGTAGTGTAGAAGTTCGGCGGTTCTAATCCATATGATGACCGGATGTATACGTCACGGATTGCCGTGAATAATGTCTGACTTTTATTTGAGGACACATCCATCACAAAACGTTGGATCTGTAATACATCCACGCTCTGTCTACCGCTTTCATAAAAGATGAGACCCGTCTAAAAACTAACACCATTGCTGGCAACTCAACAAAATGCCGTATTCTTACAGCTTGGATGCCTTCAATTTAGTCTACACCAACTGCAATATATCTCGCTAAAGTGCTTCCGGATGACATCCTCCGCAGACTCCAAATCTATTGCGATAGGGTGAAAAAAAACATGATTTTTATATTTTCAAATTTTGAGATTATAAACCTTCAGTTGTTTAACAATTTTTTTCAACGGCAACATCATATATAAAGGAAATAAAACACTGCAACAAAGTAAAAGAAAAACATTCAATCAGAGCCTTGTCTTGTCTCCAAAACCTGGCAAAAAGTAATGAGTGGGCTGATGGTATCCATAAAAATTACTTGCCGTGGCCTAAGAGAGAAGCTGGCAGTATTATGGCAACATATTATTGAGTCTGAGAGTGAATGGCTGAAAGGCGTGAAGCGTTGCTAACACAAACTGTGTCTGCCTGTCGCTGGAAATAAACGCGTTTCATGCACGCCTCGGGGGAGCATGTTAACCACCATCTACTAGCGGGGTGATTTTTCGGGCAACGCTGGTGAAAAAGCAAGTTTGTACCGTCATAAATATTCTGTGCCTACTTTTGCTTGGACGTATTGGTGACTTCCCTCGTCAGTAGTTGAAGAAAGATGGTGGATGCCGTCTGGAAGCCTCTACGCTTTACAGAACTTTAGTCGTGCGTAACAGCTTAATCCTACCTTTGTACTATGTCTTCTTTCATGTTCGTTTTAACTAATATGTGTGAATTCAATACAGCATTTGTACACGTGTGTAATAGACTCTCAGGAACGCAGGATGATTTAAATGTCTAGTTTTTCTCTAGATGATGTCTGTAAGGGAACTGCTGACTCCAAACCAACGTCAAGTCTCGTTAGATTGTTCCTGTGTCAACCAAAACATGAATAGAACTTAGTTACATACAAAGTCACATCAAGTAACACAAAGTGAACGTACACGACGCACCGAAAGCATTAATACAAAAACTGTCAATTGAATGGTCATGGACACGCTCCGCAGCTTAAGTGTTCCATTTTTAGTGCTGGATAGAGTGCAGGGAACCTTGATGGCCTGCCGAAGTGGCAGAGAGCTAGGGAACGAACCGCCCACACAGAACTAAACTAAAGTTAACGTTATCCATACACCACAAGCTTTAGATATGAAAGTGCACACTTTTTCTTTACTTGAATCTGGTTCTGATGTAAATTATCACAGTCCAAAACTGTGCAGTATTTCCCTGAAACGGTCCGGATACTATATGTAAATTAGCTGCTGCAGTCTGCAGCAACAGTCCGGACACCTTATGTAAATTAGCTTCTGCAGTATGCAAATAAACAGTCCGGACACCTTATGCAAATTATCTCCTGCATTCACCACTCTATAGTATATCTTTCTTGCAATCTGTTCTAACATATGTTCGTGTCGCTCATATACGTAGCTATACAGTACTGATACAGTAACGTACATACTTCAACACATGTACTTGAATGTATAACCTTTACACAGACTAAGGAATCACTAGTGATTATGAAGTATTTATAAATCTGTTCACAGAGACGTGGATATAACAGACTCAGATGTACAGGCACGTCTTTGGCAATTATTTCATATGTCGAAAAAGGGTAGCAGCAAATCAAATCCCAATGGGTAAAGGACAAAATGTCGGTAAACATGATAACCTTTAAACTACACCTCAGTGTGAGATGCAGTAGTCTTCAGGTTGACGAAATGACAGGAAAAGTTAGCTTCTACACTTTTCACAAATTAGCTTCAAAGACACACAGGATGTGAGGTAATTAAAAGGGCGCCGCTGGCCCCTGTGGCCCTGAGTCCATAGAGATATCTTTGGAATCGCATTAACTGCATATCGAATGCTTTCATCACACCACTAACTGAGAGACAAGGAACTTTAGACCCATTAGCCCATTGGAGCACTTAGCCTTTGCACGAACTACGTACGTACCATGCCAGGTTGAAATTCCCTGTAGTTGTTATGTCTGTTTTTTTTCTCAAAGATACTACCTACGCTGCAACATGTAGTTCTGAAGAGGGTCAGAATTACTAGAAACAGATAATACAATCGGGCTTCGGGCTTGTATTTGCAATAAACTCAAAAGTTCATCATCATCATCATCATTCATCCTCCATAATAGAGGTTAACCCTAAAAAAAGTAAAAAAAAAAGTTAACCCTAAAAAATTAAAGATATTGTAAATATTGTAGTAAATGAAGACATCAATGCACATGAGTGATTCAAAAGATTGCAAATTACACTACAAGTGTCACACATAATCGCCTCTGTAATGGTGGCCATAGATACAAATTGTTCCCTATTCGCACTGAGGTGAAGGCGTTTGAAAATTAACTTCTAACACGAACACAAGAGTGTGACTTAACTAGCCCTATTAAAGCTGTTCCAAGTTATCCCGTTTAAAGTGCACTGAGCACGTACACTTCTGATAATCAGTACGTGTATGTGAAATGAATAATAATCTATGGTGCGTAGTCTCAAATAATTGAAATGTAAATGTAGAATCTACATTTACATTAAACATCTCAGGGCAATATCTAAATTCAGTACAAGTATGCACTCCTCACGTACATGACTGAGTTCGCTTTGACTACCATGAAGATTCAATACCTTAAAAGCACATTTAATTTACCACACGCGAAGTTTTCCTATAATAATACAATAATGGGTAGATGTGCACCTGTATGGGTGATTGTTTGGATGAACAGAGGGATTATTGATAATAGATAAAAAGAACGTATACACATGTGCATATGGACAGACCAACAATATCGACCTACACAACTCATGTTTTGCTAAGCATGAAAGTTGTTAGTGTTTTCATTTATTTCAGATGCTCATCTACTCGTTTAGTCTGATTAGTCATTCTACATACATACTCATAAATGTTTTCGGACTAGTAGGTGCCCATATGGTGCATGTACAGTACTGCTATTAACTCTCTACGCAAATGTTGTTTCAGTGGCATTACGTGACGAATCGATGCTCTTTGTTTTCTTTAATTCCAACATTTCATGACTAGACTAGGTGACGGCGCACTCAAGTTATATCAACTTATTTTAAGAGGACAAATACGGGACAAGACAATACAGCGATGCTCTTTGGGGCATCCTTTATTAGACAAGACAATTTGACTGTCCGTATCAATCCACGGTGTTCATGATAACTATAAGTCTCTACTTTGGAATGAATACCTGGACAATGGATGTTTCAGTGCAAAATATATAATCCCATTCTTTGCATAGACATATTACGCATACATTTAAGTATACAATAGGAACTTGAAGTATTGTATGAGTGACTTTTTCAAACAGGAGACAGACGTCGACTAACTTTCTTTTGTTACATAAGTAAGATAAGGTTGTGTTACATAACATAATGTCACAGACAGCTCCAAGCTAGCACTTCGTTATGAAAGAAACTCGTGATCGCTGCAATATCGAGCTCGCACTTTCTTATTAGACACTTTGTTATTAGACATGAAAGAAGCTAGCTCCAGTCTACCACTTTGTTATTAGACATGAAAGAAACTCGCTCTAAATAAAAATGAGCAATACGTGACGTGGACGTAGCTTAATACAAATGCCAATAACCTGTGTACTAAGTCATATCGACGATATACTAACAAGTAAAATGTTACCCGAATCGCAACGCAAACATGATTTATTCTATTGATACTTTTTGACGCTTAATTCTAAGACGTGGACATGCTTTGCTGCCGGAAATAGCTGTTAAGACCTTGCAGCAGTATGCCGCTCTGTTCTGGTAGAACTGGATAATATCTTATACATCTGCAAAGCAGCCTTTGAATTTCTGCCCCGAC
>NW_017802935.1:3196522-3235135 GCF_001625305.1 Branchiostoma belcheri
CTCTTATACTCAAAGGAACATGTTGATTTGACGCTGCACATCCGGATAGTTAGGAGCATACATAATAAATATGTATGCTATAAGAACGGTGCTGTGGCCAATTAACTGTGTATGAATGTGTTTTTCCTGATATTTTTTCTGAAAGGCTAGTTATGCCATTACGCTTGGACGCAGCTGCGCGTTTGACGTCGTATGGACCGTCTCCCACAGACTAACAACGCAGGATGAAAATTAGCAAAATGTAGACGAAAAGGAAGAATAATTCACCAGGGGAGTTTGTTTGGACACCGTAGGGTTTTATTTGCCTACACAAGGGGAATATTATTCTTACCGTGGACTGCCTCTCCTGGCCAATTATTCTACCGTATTTGTACTGAATTCTACTATCCGCAATCCCCTAGGAAGGCCTGGTGGAGGTTCTTGTATGGTTGATTCTCTGGATACTAGCATACGACACATGAAATAAGCACTGTAATTATATCAAATAAGATGCATTCCTAAAAGTTTCTGTACTTTTAAATTTGCGGAACATCCTACGTAGAAAGTTTTCACAAACGGTCCCTCACAACTTACAGCCTGCAACATTATATATTGACAGGACTTGAAGGTCAAAGTATTTCAGATAATCTTGTCTTGGAGGTAAAGCTGTCTTGTCTTGAAGCGTATTGCGATGCATGGGTTATTTATCTTGAAGGTGAAGGTATCTTGTATTGAAGATGGAGGCATTTTCGGATTGTCTTGTCTTAAAGGTGAATCTGTCTTGTCTTAAAGCGTTCGGCGATGCATGGGTTATATATCTTAAAGGTGAATGTATCTTGTCTTGAAGATGGAGGTATTTTCGGATTGTCTTGTCTTAAAGTGAAGGTATCTTGTCTTGAAGGTGAGATATTTTGGGATGTCTTGTCTTGAAGGTGAATCTGTCTTGCCTTGAAGAGTACGGTGATGCATGGGTTATTTATCTTAAAGGTGTCTTGAAGATGGAGGTATTTTCGGATTGTCTGCTCTTGAATGTGAAGCCATCTTGTCTTGAAGGTGAAGGTATTTTCGGATTGTCTTGAATATGAAGCTGTCTTGTATTGAAGCGTATTGCGATGCATGAGGTAATTATCTTGAAGGTGAAGGTATCTTGTCTTGAAGATGAAGGCAATCTATCATACCACTCTATCGCTTTTGGTATCAGTAGGCGGTTGAAATGATCCATGAGCTTCGGTGTTTGTTTCTTACTATGCATCATATTAATTAACACCTTGTGTTCCCTTGCCTGTGTCACATATCCCTCAATGTATTACATAGACATCTCCCTTAGCTGTAACTTTTTACACATGTCTAGATCTTAGCTGTAACAAATTTAATTTTTGAATATGTCCAGATCGTAGCCGTAAGAGGATTACATTTTCAAATATTTCCAGATCTTAGCTGTAACAGAGTTACATTTTCACTTATATCCAGATCTGAGCTGTAACAGTAAATGTTTCACCTCTATCCAGACCTGAGCTGTGCGAGTGCGTGGGACAGTATCTACTGTTGGCCCAGCATCCCGGCCGGACACACCATCTTCCTGCCGTGTCCGCATCACAAGGGCTTCGACAGCTCAAGTAAGACATTCTTTATTGCAGAAGTAACAAAATCAAACGCCACGGATCCCGACAGAAATCAGTCAAAACAGAAATAACACTGAAGCAAGATAAAGAAGTAAAGAAAGGCGACATGTGCACGAATAATGTGTCACGTACACCGCTGCCACCACTGTTGGGGCACCATTTTTGGCACCATTTTGGGTACCATATTCATTAGAATACTGCACACCTGCTGTTTGAAACTTATGATCTACTATCTCTCAGAAATTTTAGCCCATCGAACATGTGACGAGGACGGAGAATGGCACATGGGCAACTGGACAAACTACACAGCCTGTCTCCAGTACCCGATCAAACCGGTAAGTACCTGATCAAACTGGTAAGTACCCGATCAAACCAGTAAATACCCGATTAAACCGGTAAGAGCCGGATCAAACCGGTACGTACCTGATCAAACCGGTTAGTGCCGGATCAAACCGGTAAGTACAGCGAGGCAAACTTGGATTGCTGGAAACGGGGAGTGGGCGTTTTGATCAGGATCAAGAGCACCAGATGACATCTCACAGAATAACAGAAAGCGCCCATCCCACGCACATGTGCTAATTACATGCAAACTACAAACCACGGGAAATGGATAGAAATGTTGAACAATAAGATTCAGCCGTACTTGACAACCGATTTTTCTCTATCCATCTTCGTAAACGCCAGTTCTTTATACTGTGGCGGCGCCTGGACTCGGCAGTCTATGAGATAAAGTCCCTGTCTACGTGCGTCTAGGAATCCTGCCAGACAATTCGGCCTAGATCCTACTCTAGTATGAAATTCAGCATTCGATAACAGCCGTAGCAAAAAGGCTCATGTGTTAAATCAGAAGCCGTACGTCCGTTTACGTGACTCGGCTTCCAAAACTTCAGTTCAAAGTTGTTACAGTAGCTTTCATACATTGATCTTTCCATAGGATGCAGCGATACTACTGGCAGTGAGAGACATCTATGTGGTTGGTTCCAGTCTGTCACTGTTGACTCTTTGCGCCACTCTCTTCATCTTCTGCTACTTTCGGTGAGTTGCCGAGTCTTTCACATTTGACATTTCGTCTCCAAATTTGATAACACTCTCGGCTCTGATATGCAGATATTCATTTAGTGTACGCAGTCTTCTAAGAGTTACCGCCTTGTGATGTTACACGATTCGTCCTCTGGCGTTCCTCTGCCGTCTCTTATAATTAATTCGTTTACCGATGAAATTTGCGATGAGGCGAAAATAGCGGCACCTTTATGAACGAAATAAAGTGATCGTACACGTAGTATAGTAGTGCTGACGTTGAGTGCATGCGTGGCATTCAACAAAATTGAGAATATAAAAAAAATGCCAATTGTACGTATCAGTATGAAATGAACGTGTTTTCTACTAATGGCTTGTTTTTACAGGCGATTACAGTGCGACCGCATCAGAATACACAAGCACCTTGTCTTGTCACTCATTCTCAGAGCCATCATCCTCATCGTTCTGCTGCAACCATTCCTCGACATCTCTGGCAGTTATGAGTACATGAACGAGGTATCGTGTTCTTGTAACATCTGTTTTCGAGTTGTGTAGTGTTTGGCATATTGTCGTTTAGTATTGCTTTAGCTCGCCCACGCTAATTGAGTATGGGAGGGTAGCCACAGGGGTTGCTTTGAAGTCTTGTCAGTTGCTTTCATGTTTCCTGTCATATCTCACACGTCTACTCCAGAGAGAAAATCAGATATAAAATGCAATTCATGGAGTTCTCACATGTACGTACACTCGTTCGTCTGTTCTCTGGTACACAAATATCGCGGTGCTAGATCATGCAAGCAAAATTTAATATAGATAAAAATATACACGCTTCAAAATGCTTTTGACAAACATTGTAAGAGTTCTCCACAGCTCAGAGCTTATCATTAACTATTTGATGCTGTCACTACGATTGTTTAAGAGTGTTATGTAGGGATTTTCAAACACCCTTCAAAGACACTGGGCCCTTGGCAAAGGCACATGACAGGACTTTCCTCACTCCACCCAAGTGCAAAATGGGTACCTGACTTCGGTAGAGGAGAGGGATGGGCTCTACCTTCCAAGCTAGGTACTCATCTCCACCTGCTGAGTGGAGTAAGGAAAGTCGTGTAAAGTGTCTTTCCCAAGGGCACAGGATCGGTGACATGGAAGGATTCGAACCCGGGACCTCTTGGTTCTGAGCCGAACACGCGTACGCTACCATTTACGCCACACGACCCTGACCACGGTTGTGGGGGTACCAGGCAGTGGAAGAAGGGATTAGTTCAACAATCGTGCCCTAGGCATGAATGATTAACCACTGCCCCTACAGCCAGAAAATAGCAAAGGAAATATCTTCAACACCAAAACCGTTTCCCTCTAGCCCGCAGTGTGCCGCGGCCTGGTCGTCCTGCTGCAGTACTTCGGCCTGACGAACATCTTCTGGATGCTGATAGAGGGGCTGTTCCTGTACGTGCGCTGTGTGGTGGCCGTCATGAGACACATCTCCAGTCTCACAGCCTTCTACGTCATCGGCTGGGGTGAGGGGTGTTTTATACTGTTCCCAGATCCTAAATACGAAGATGTAAGAAACTGCCGAAGCAATAAAAAATTTATGTTTACCTTCGCAGAAAGAAACATATTGTTTTCGCTTTTTTCATCTTCTCCAAACACATGAGGTCAATGACCCGGACCAGACGTCTGTCACCATGGTAACTGGTGCTGTAGGAGACACCCCGTGGTGTTTGGGTTAGTAGGACCGAGTTCGAGGGGCTGGTCACCATATAGTGCATGTATATGAATGTGTTTGAAAAAGAATAAACAGAGAAGTAGTTTGTTAGGCTGGACCATGTGAAGGATTATACCTTTCTAGTCAAATACTTTTTGCCATGCAAAATTGATACTGTAATGGACAATCACAATACATTTGTAGTGTGTACACAATATCCACGATCTGTTTTTCGGTAGCTGTCAGTGATTGTAACGGACCCGTTGTTCCAGGTGTTCCCGCGATATTTGTCGCTGTGTGGACTGTCGTGATGAGTCTGTACGACACGGAGCCGTGCTGGCACCACTACGGCCGCCTGCCGTACGTCTGGATCGTCTCCGGACCAACCGTCGCAGCCCTTCTGGTAAGACACTCTGCTGGCATGAAAAAAATCGTGTGCAGAACCGTGCCTAGTTCTACATGTATGCCTGAATACGTTAGAGTTATGGTCTTCGCGTATCCAGGAACGCAGATTTGCCACAAGCACCTGTACAATACATGTCTCAATTGTTATGATTTGACTTGATATGTCTTCACCCTCATAGGTGAACCTGTACTTCCTGTTCCACATCCTGGCTGTCCTGGTGACGAAGATCAAGGATGACCAGAAGACCCCTCACGCCAGCGAGCCGTGGTGCGAGCTGACCCTGGGCTTCAAACTGGACCTAAAGGACGGAACCACCAACATGGCGGCCGCTGCAGTACCAAAGAAACCTGGGGAACTGGAGAGAATGAGGTCAGCCATGTCTAGTCTGACTACATGACGCTTCTAGCAGCCCTTCCATTGGTTAACCTAGAAGCCAGATGAAGGCGACAGTGGTCGTTGAAAATTTGATCTCAGTCTGTGAAACCTAGTGTTGGAGCTTTGTGTTCAACTTTTTACTATGATAACTACCAAATCAGATGAACTTTCATGTTCTGAACTTTATTTTTGGTTATGATGATGATTACAGGAAGGCTCTGCGAGCGATGTTCGTGCTGCTGCCACTGCTGGGCCTGACTAACCTGCTGTTCTTCGTGGATCCGCAAGATGACGGTGTTGGACAGCACATCTTCCAGATCTTCAACGCCTTGTTGCAGTCAACGCAGGTATTAGCATACACTATAATTGCAAATTCACTCCTAAACTATCACTTTGAATGCCAGCTTTCAATTCCATAGAGTGCAAGGCATGTACAATTATATCATTTGTGTTCTGAAAATACTTTTACATTTTTTGATGGAACAATATTGTTTGACTTTCACAAAATTAATGCATTTTCAGGGTCTGGTCGTGTCCATTATCTACTGTTTCACCAACGACGAGGTAGGTCTGCATTTTAACCACAGATCTATTTTTGCAGAAGATGCAAAACTGTCAATTAAATTATAAACTAGTAAGATGATATAGAGAAATAAGTTGAATTCAAATTCAGACCGAGATTCTGAAAGGCAGTCTGTCGAACAATGTAGTTAAATATTTTGCCAAAAAAAAATAGACCAAAGAAAAATTAAATTCATGGATGCATTATTGCCATTGAATCCAGTTTCGTATGATTTGTAGGTGAAGTCGGTCATCAGAGATCGGGTGAACCGCCAGAAGCCCCCATTGGTCAACAAGACGGTTCTCTCAACCAATGGCTGCACTCGGCGAAGCGCCCCGTCAACCACCTACACAACAGCTGCGCGAGACCACGAGCCCCGGATACAGCAGTGAGAGACCCTGTCTGGCCGGGAGCATGTTAACTTCCCATTTATGCAAATTATATCATGTTCGTGAGTGATTTGCATAAATGGGAAGTTATAAATAAATGCTCCCGTTGTTGTGGGAGAGTAAAACGAAGTCAAGTGCTTCAATCTTCTAGAGCAAGAAGATTAGAACCTAGGGAAAAGAATTTTCCAAAGTCTCAACAGAAAGACGAAGATCGTAGAGTAGGTCAGTTCAAGTTTTAAAAAAATCAGCTCGGCCTTTGATAACGATTTGTATAACCGTTGCTGTACCAACCGTATGGATGTTGTTATTAGCCACAGAGTGACTATAGGAAGGACAATCAAACTTATCTATCGGAATAAGTCAGTACCCTACCAGTAATGTACAGTAATGAATCATTTAATATTGTACAAAGAAAACACATGATTTGAGTAATATCAAGGACATGATATATGGTAATATTTGGTAATATATTATGTGAAGTATATCAATGTGAAGTTTATTTGTATGATATTGTATCTATCTGATGTACTGGTATCACCGTTACTTAAGCAATCGTTTCTACATATCTACGGTCGGCCTGTAAAGGTATAGAGAGAGACAATATTGTACGTTTAGCCATATGAAACAAATTCTTCTTCGTATTGCACTTTTATTGCTTTTAAGAGAAATGCATTTGTTTAGTATACTATTGTTTGGAATACTGTATTCTGTATATATTGTTGTTTATCATGTCGTAATTGTATACGTATTGTAAGTGATTTAACATCGTTCGTATTGCAGGGTCAAGATTTTCTAATGTCTAAACCATATATTATATCATATTTGCGTGTATGTAGGAATGATTTACTATCAGTACTGTTTTCTGGTCCTGTAGAACCAATTCGTCAGACCTGTTTAGTAAGGTATAAGTACCAGTTAGATATGTTATATAGTACTATGATATTGAGGTATTCTCCCAGCAAGGTAAAGCTGTAAACCTGTGTCTCAGATAATATTTGCCTACTGTTTTATCCCTATAGCGGGTTCTGTAAAGTACGTTTCTTCGTGCGGTGGGAAAAAAGTGCATCAAGTCCCATGTAAGTGGGCATGGTAGACTTGCAAGTGGATTGAATATATTATTTGTGTTCGTATTGCTTCAGTGTCTTTCCTTTATAATTTAGGCTCCTTAACAGCACCTTTCCTGTGAGAATGATGTTTTTTTAACTATGTGTGCGTTATACCTTACACCTAACGTAGTAATGAAAATTGTAGCAGGTTTTAAACGTGCTAAAATTCCCTGAGATCAAGACTCTAAACATGGCGGCTGCCTCTTGATGACGTCATCTAACTCCCAGCATGCATAGTACCAGCCCAGCTGATACAAGGTGGCGACAAGATGCCACCAGTGGTGACTGTATCCTGCGAACCACAGTTTTCCTGGGACAGAAAGAGATGAGGTAAGTTTGGAAGTAATCTTTATAATATATTTCATAACTCTACATGTCTTACATATCCCCATTGGCTACCATACATGTACATTAGACTGCCTATTCTGATACATTGACATGTTTTTGTTAATTATATTGCAAACTGCTAAAAGGAAAACGTGGCACAGATGAAGTGGATAACAGCTACTTGAAACGTCATACACTTTTCAAGACCTCTTGAAACTTCCGACAGTTCTCAAAATCTCTTGAAGCGTCTGACACTTTTCAAAACCTGCCCAAATCTATCTCTTACTTGAGTAGAGATAGATGTTTTCTTGTGTATCTCATTGCCTGAATGTCTAACCTTCATCAAAATTTCCAAAATAAGTATCCCACCTGGGAAGAACCTTTCAGGTATATGAAGGCCATAAAACGCCATGGCGACTACACCGGCAAGGTAGGCATGCACCAAGATCCTGAGCAGGGTCTGGAAATACATAATACATACATTATTATATATAGAAAGCTATACATTTGTTGCAGTAGCATTTAGCTTCTTTCTATGTATCAAATGTATATTCATCATTCAGACAGGAATCTGTGCTGATAGCTTGGAGGCTTTAGAATTACAGTCAATCTTTATTGATGCAACAAAAAGTACAGTATGGGGGGAGGGGGCATAAGCAGATATATAACTGATCTATCCCACACTATCGATCCATATGCCAATACCAACATCCAATTATCTGCCCTGAATGCTTACAATTGTAAGTTTATGTTCGACGCATGCTTTCGTGTAGTCAACTACCAATCAACATATAAAGCACAAAGTAAATCTTACAAATCCTATTGGACGTAACTTACGGTCATGTGGAGCGTGTACCAATCCGGGCACAGAACCAGGAACAGGTGGAAGATGGAAATGAAGGGGAAGGACCCCACGCAAGCCGCCTGGCGGAAAAACAGGGTTACTGCACATTTTCTGTCCCTGTAATCATTTTTGAAAGTACACAAAAAGCAAATCCAAAGTTTTGGAAATGTTGATTTCTATTACCAGTACAAGTGTTTTTTCCCACTTGTTGTCACTCTCGGGTTCAAACTTACCGCACATTTTTTTATTCCTGTAAACTTTTTTTTATTTTAAAGTGCAAGATGCCAAGAAAAACAAATCCAAGGGTTTGACAAATGTTGGTGATTATTACCTGTACAAGCCTTTCTTCCCTCTTCTTGTCACTCTCGGGTTCAAACGCACATCGGTAGATAGAAATGACGTTTGCCGACAGAAAGACTGCAAATATCGACAGGTAGAAGTTCCTCCAACCCTGCAAGTGTTATGATAAGAATGTGTGAATCACACCTGTTAAATGACGAAAACAGATACCTGGTGTATAGTTTTGTTGTGATACTACAGGCGAATACTAGTGCATGGAGGGTGCAGGGGTAATAATGAATGAATAACAGTGGACTCTATGCGGATTCGCCAACGCTCAACAATTGAACAGTAACAACTAAATGTATTTCTTTCACGTACATGTATTTCTGGGTCAGCTGCAGTATGCGATTGATTTCGAAATATTTTACCCTAATGTCAAGTTTAAGCCATAATACATGTGGCTCATGCAATTATGCCATGCAATTTATGATGGAGTGAATGGCAAATGGTTTGGTTTTTCAGAATTTTATGTAAATCCCAAGTTTATGTCAGTGATTCAAATAGTTGGTGTCTACTGTATCATATCATAGGAACCGGAAATGACGTCACACTTACCGGAAAGCAGTAGAAGCCATAGTGGAGGAACACTATGTATGACCCCATCACGGCAACACAAAACGTGACGACGTCGGTCGCTAGGAAACCACGGCGAACTTTGTCACACTTGTGACCCCACATCAGATGGCACAGCGTGGAGCCAAACAAACCGATCTAAAACCAAGGAAAACAAAGATGAAATATCGCGATAATCTACAGTAAAATCCTTCATAACTAGTTCATTGCAATTATAGATAAATTGTTCTACAGGGATTTAACATTTATAACAGGCGGAAGGCGATTTGTTTTGGAGTGGAACTAACAGGTGTTAGCAGGTGCCGTCATCCATGCAAGTACGCCCTCTAGCGGTCCTACTTACTATAGCACATATCTCCTGTGCTAGTCGGACGTTGCGGGCGTATCCTTCCTCTTGGCTTCCTTCTTTTGCCAAGAGAACGACGAAGTAGACGGTTGGAATGAGATGACTCCATATGTTTACAGTTTCGTTGGACAGGACAAACAAGCTGAGGAGTAAGATTTGGGCTTCATTATCACACACTTGAAGGGGGAGGGGGGCATCACGAGAAGGGTGACTACATGTAAACAGTTGGATTGTTATTGACTGGTGTTCTATGCTGGGGAGACGTGGGGTGGGGTCATTGTCCTGCCTGGCGACTATCACCCGGGATTACCTATCTATCTATCACTCTATCCACCCAACTGTATCGATCAATCTGTCAATATCTATAATTATTTTCCTCAAACTTAAAAGTGTATACAAGGCTCATGACTTGGTTGTAGAAGATTGGAAACATGCGATATATCTGTATTGCTGTTGTTGCATGTGCTTCTATAGTATTACGTAGTGTAGTACCATAATGCTGTTATAATATGTTAGGTTTGCACTAATTTGATAGCAGACCATGTTCGACAGAACTTTAACAATGGTGACATCACAACAATGTTATCTGGCACAATATCTCTATATTGAACGCTTCCATAGCACAGAAGTTTTCCTTGTCCATAAAAAAGTAACTACAGAAACGACTGCTTGTCCAGACGTACCCTTTAATACATTCCCATGTCGTGAGGTTTACCCTGTACCCGTAGTAGATATAGGCCCTCTGAACCTCATCCCGTAAGGTGGGACTCAGGTCATCGGCAGTCAGCAGGCCACCTCGTACTGTGAGGAGACAATATTAAGCTTTCACCTTTGAATGAATTAATGAATGAATGAGTGAGTGAGTGAGTGAGTGAGTGAGTGAGTGAGTGAGTGAGTGAGTGAGTGAGTGGATGGATGGATGGATGGATGGATGGATAGATGGGTGGATGGATGGATCGATCGATCGATGGAAGGAAGGATGGATGGAAGGATGGACGGACGGACGGACGGAGTTTGTGAGTGAATGAATGAATGAATGAATGAATGAATGAATGAATGAATGAATGAATGAATGAATGAATGAATGAATGAATGAACGAACGAATGAATGAATGACTGCTCGACAGTTGTAACTTGTACAGGTACAATATATGACAACAATGACATAGCAATCAATACAATAATACTAAAGAAACTGTGACTACAGGAATATGGACGTAAATGGTGTATTGGTATGATATACGTTTTATTTTTCTATTCGTCACTATACATTCTCTCTTTTGTAAAGCTGTACATATATATACTGGCCTAAGTACTTGGATATATAGTCGGGGCATGACAGATTAAAACTGTCTATGGCAAAGGTTTACTAGATTTACACATGATTATATATTGAGACACACTTGGTTGCACCTGGTATTCATATCAATGCAATGAATGCAGTTTTTGTAAGAAATATTATTATTGATAACTCCGCTAAATTTGGGTCATGTTTTGAAAGTATCAATCCTAACAACATAAACAATATAAATATGCTATATTTCTATATATAGAACAGCTATGAATTCCCGACAAGCCGATACGTGGTGAGCCGTTCTACATCCGGGTTCTCAGACGCTCGATATATCGCAATATGGCACTACAGGAGGCGACAGACCGTGGGGCAAAACTCACTCGGGGGTGGTTCATTTCAGCTACCGTACGGGGAGCAGTTAGTAGGATAGAAGTCAAAATGGAAGGAGGATTCTTCAAAGAGTACGATGATTCATCATTAGTTACAAAATATATTCTATATTTTTTTTTTGCAGCAAAATTTTGTGATCCTTAATTCACTGAGCAGTCATATGTGCTTGTGCCCCCCCCCACACACACACACGGTCACATATACATGTACAAAGAAATTTTTATTCGAATGAAATATTAACATTGCGTGTGAACCTGACAAAAGGCCTGAAAGCTGTTTGATTGTTAGAATTGATCTTTTTTTATTCTGACAATACCGTATCCAGTTTTAGTATGCATGCTCTCAAAAAGAGCTACGAGCTAGGGTGGGATTGGTGGGTTGAATTATGTGTTATCGTCATAATTCGTAACTGATGCCACTCAGAGGCTAGCCCCACCCCTCCCCTGACCAGTAACGGTCTGTCCCTTATCCCCATCCATCTCACTTAACCCCGTACGTCACACATGTACAGTCCCTACCGGCGGCGGTATCGACAGTACCATCCCTCACTGCACAACCGTCCCAACATTAGCCTCCAAAGCATGCCAAAAACTGGGCGTTTTGGGGGGTCTTCAGGGTCTTTGGGAGCTTTTATGTGCTATTTTCTGATTGCATATAGGCAACATAGCCGGCCTGGTTGAATTACCCCCGTTTTTTAGAACTCAGGGCTAATCAGAAAACAGCCGAAGATCACCAAATCCCCAGTTCTATAAGCCTGCTACGGAGGCTACCAACATGGCGTCTACCAATATTCACACAATCATGACATTCCACCATGCTACTTCTATTCCATCCCTAGCCACCTCACAGTTTGAACATAGAAAGCAAAACAATTAGATATGTCAAGATATGTAGATTGCCTTAATGTATGTTGGATTCATTAGTGCTGAAAAGGGATGTATTGTTTACAACTGGTAATAGCATGTACATGTCCCAGTGCGACTATGGGCTAATCTACGCACTAAATTATTCATTTCTGGTATATCTAATTTCTCACGCAATTTTGGGCCCCTTTCAATTATTTGCTTTGTACTAAGTATTGGTACTAGGAAGATTCAATTCATACCATTGTTGTATGGTGAGGTTATATTGAGTTACCCCTTCACATTGATTCAGAAATATTACATAATTCCAAGTAGATGCTGGATAGATATTCCGAAAATAGACATATACTTGGCCCATCCCAGGCCAAAGCGTATATATTATTCCATTTATGTATTTTCATATCATAGCCTAGATTTTGGACTAAAACACTTTCATATAATTATATACATGGATGTCGAAATATAACTGCAGCTTATGAATTAAGATAATAATCTCAAGTCAATGAGATGAATTATGCTTAAATATAAGGATATGGGTCAACCTTTATTTGACCTCCAAGTAAGATTGCAATAAATGTTAATATTGCAGTTTCAACCTCAAATTTCTCTTCATTTTTGGAACCACTAAAAGAAATAGGCTAGCATGTCTGATATTATATGTACCAAAGCCATATGCTATTAAATGCCTGTCATACATTACCAATGCTGTGTTTACGCATACTAACTTACCTGGTAGAGCAGACACCCGTCCCCTGATACCTCCATAGTCGTCCCCACGGTTCCAAGTCGACTGCCCGTTAGCCGCCGTGCTACCGTAGCGAGGGCCGTTACTCGGCGGCAGAGGTTGCACACCGTCCCGCCCAGCTCCCCGCTTCCGTGCGGTGGCGGCCCCATCGGGAACCCCGTCGCGTGCCCACCCGTCCATGGGTGTGCCGGCAGCCAGAATGAGCGTATCGAACCGCGCCGAGCTAGGCTGACATGTCCTTTGTAAAATACACGCGGGAAAAATTGGGAAAATCGATAAAGCAATATGTTGGACTCTAACACAGAAATGAGCCTCTATATAGCACCTGTTTTACTGAAGCTTACTTCCCCAATTATGCAGATTTTGTTGGTTGCTTACTAAAGCCTACTTCCTCGCGTTCAGGTATTGTTGGTGTCTTACCGAAGCCAGCTTGCTCAAGTTGGATTATACTGAGTATCTTTAGAGTCTTCAAAGAGCTCAGCCTTCGTGGTACATGTATATCTACGTTATGTTTCAGTAGGGTATACAATGCTTACGACCTGTTTCTCTGGTAGAAAGAAGAGAATTACAGACAATCACATATCATTGAGATGTGACATGGGAGGTCACATGTGAGGTCAGCAGAAATGACAACGCCATGTGGTCTTCAATGGTGCTATTTTCGTGTACATGTAATAAACAGTGTACATGCATTTAGAAAACACAATGTGATGTTATTTTAGTGCACATACAAAGTGTTTAAATGAACAACCGTCTCATTGAACTTTCCCAAATCTTACACAACATGGTACATTCCTTCCAAAGTCTCCTATTGTTCCTGTGAGTGACCTTTAAGTTATGCCCCAGGGCACCAAAAACCACGTATACTACCGTAACGCACGGGCACCTTTATGTCGTTCTACCCGAGTAAACATAACAAACGCATTGACTGTATATAATTGATAATTTGGCCACGTTAAGTTGTTTACCCGACAAATTCCCCCATCTTCGTACATGTATATTTCCACCCAAATGAACTACTTTCTGAACAAAATGTTAGCGATTTATGAGCGTATAAAAGCATACGAAGAATTTGGTGAGAGAAAGCTTTCATTGCACGAAAAGTGGGATTTACCAATAGTGATATATACTAGGTAAAAGTGGTTGCTTTGGGTAATTCAAACCTCTATAGTATTAACGGTTGCTTTGGGCAACCAATACCAGGAGAACCTGGTATCAATGGTTGCTTTGGACAACTAATTCCGGACTATCAAGACAATGATTTGATTGGTTACTTTAGGCAACCAATCCCAGACTTACCTGGCATCCATGGCTACTGGAAAACTCCACCTTTGCGACAGTAGGTGTTTGTTGCCCCTACGGAACAAAACTGTACTTTAGTATGTGTGAATGTTCTCTGTTACTTTGCTTTACTTCTGCTTTACTGATCCTGTGCTTGCAATTAACCTTGGGGCATGTTTTTACCAACAAAGAAGCAAACTACATTGTGTACAATCTATTTTATTCCGCCTGTATAAACTGTTACATTCTAGAGGGAACATCGTCAGAGGTAGTTCTAGTTTATATCCTTTTGTCACTGTCTATCTAATGAAGAAAATCACTGCCGGAGTCATTACAACATTTACATGGGTGCATTTGTAGCCGCACAGAAATTGGGAACACTACTGTACAGTGCACGAGCGACATCTTGCGGCAGCTTTGAAAACTCCACCTCGTACTTCGATCACATGTATTCATCATCCTTACTACCATGGTAACAGAGATAGTGAACAAACAATGACATTCAAAATAACAGTTATTATCATCACTTCGGTATGAACGTACGAGAAAAAAAATAAAGCTATGTATTATACGCTTAAGGATATTTTGTTGTTAAAGCTACCGCAAAAAAAACCGTCCCCCGAACACTATGTAACGTTACATATACCATGTATACAGAGAGATACAGGGATATACATTTTCCATTGGCTGTGGATTAAAAGTGTACGGTTATAGACGAGGGATATAGAATGATGTCAAATGAGCAGTATCCTCCAAACCAGGGTTAATTCTGATTTTCCTTCGAATTTCCAATTCGACCTTGAAAATCCTTCTGCATAATTGATGAAAGACTTAAGTGTTCCTTGCCTTGTCGTAGTGCCACCAATTTTCCATGGGGTATTCCTGCTGTACAGTACGGTACATCAGCACAAGGTTGGTATGTTAGGGTATATGTTCTAGTGTTACGGTATGCTACCAAAGTGTTATATTCATTGACCATTACTACATGTACTAGATACACTTTTTTTCGTCAATATTAAATGTGGTCTGGCTCAAAATATTTTGAGAGAGCGAGTATGGAAGCCTTGATGTCACGCAAGCTATCAGCTAAGTGGTTTCTTGTGCAAATTGGTTAACATACTATTGCTTTTAAAGAAGTAATTTCAGTGTTTTTGGACGATCTTGGGATACAGTAATATATATACTGTCATAAAGCTCGTATCATTGTATACGTAACTGTTTTGGTATCAACGTTTGACCTATTTACAAAATTTCGTTCACAAAAGGTTTAACCACATAGACGATGACTGGAACCACGCCATTAACACATAATTGTATGTAGCTACTCTCTTAGCAGAGGTTCAGGCACATTTTGACGTCTTTTAGGTATTATCAGCCTTTCTTTCTTTGTGTCGTCGTCTGTTTTTCGTCAGCCTACAGTGGTGTATTGGATACCGCCCTGCCAACGATACTTTGATACTGTCTTGTAGCCACCAATAAAAAGATCTGCTTGGAGATTGAGCAGCTGTAGCTAGAAAATCCCTCGCCACATAGCAGTTTAATAGAAATTGAATACGGTAGGCCGAGGTCTCAATCTACATAGCTACATAAATGTGTTGTAATAAGTCGTCTGTGGATTGATATTTTGAACAAAAGGGTTTAAGAAACAATTGTAGATTTGGGTCGGATAATAATGTTACCAATAAAGGGTAAAAGGACATTTGGGGTATTACAAACATGCATTATTTATTCCTACTTGCCATGCTCCTATTCAATGGGTAAATAATGGTGATTCCGGTGGTTTACCACAGTTGTATCAAAACACTGACAGAGTTATATATAGTCTATATAACATTCTTCGAAACGTACAGCGAAAGGATTTGATATACTCGTATTTTGTGACATAAAAAGAAATTAATGAGCCAAAAAATCATCAGCAGACACAACATAGAAATTTACATCAGGATTCATTCTGACTTGCATTTCAATCTGTGTAGATGGATCCATTACATCTATAATGATTTACATGTACACATGAAAAAGATCTGAGAAAAGCCAAACGTTTTTATGCGATTGGTATGCGTATACGGTATTAGATACAGAACAGTCAGCATGATATAACGATCTTCTACCTGTGTTGATATACAATAAAGGCCCAGTCATTGTACGGTAGAAAACTTAGGCCATTTCAGCTGTCTTGTTACCGAAAATACTGAAAAGACAGATACTTTGAAAATCCTACACGTATACGACACCATAATCGTAGAACGTCATACTAGCAGTACTTCAATTGTTGCCGTGGCCTTACTCTTATTAAAACGCCCAGCGGTTCGGACCGGTTTTCCAGGTTTTCACCTTGACGACACTATTATATATAAAGATGGCACCACTGTGGGCGATTGTTTTCACCACCGTACTTGTACACAGACCAACGTAAGATCCAGGTGTAAAGGTAGATTTAGGTTTTGTCAGAATGAAAGCATTCAGAGTGACATCGTGACCCCGTAACGCCTTGCCACGTTGCCGACACGTTGTCAACAGGCGACCTTTGTTTGGATTCACACATTGTTCCTGTGTCTTACTACACGTCATCAACCTTTAAACAGGCCCTGAAGTGTTCTGAAAAGACTACAGGTACGTCTTACGCTCCAATCTTGGATAAAAAAATTCTCACTTCATACGTCTTCGCCTTTTATGTTCGGAAACTTCAGAGTGAAGACAAGTCAAGGCAAAGGGCGTTGACCGTGTAATTTCACTGCGCCCGAGGATAGTTATGTTCTGACAACACTGAATCATATTGACAGGGCGGACTGTGACCAACACACGACTACAATGAGGCCTCTCGTCAAAATGTACCTCGTCCTGTCCTGCTTCGTGGGATCCACCACTGTCATGATGTTACTAAGATTAAGGTAAGGCCACAGATTCTTAAGATATGTATACAACATACACATAACCTTCGATTATGAAACTTATCTATTCTTACATGTTCACCATTACTAAGAAGGGAGAAGAAGCCGAATTCACTTAGTTGTAGCAACTTGACAATGTATATATAACGTTATCTGTATCCTATTCTGTTGTGATTTGTACTAACATCGTGGGTATATGTGTACAAAAGGTCTTTATTCACTCATTCATTTATATCCGCATGAATACTAGGTAAACAGACATAGTTACATAATGTACGATGTGCCCTTGTGCTGTTGTTCTTTCGCAAGGTCATTCGTGTATCGTAGCAAATTTGAAAATGGCTTCTCGTTTCTTGTGACTGACCAAGGCTCCAAGTTGATATCATGTACATGGCAGCCATCGATGTATACGTATCTATACGTATCTATATTTTGAAAACAGACTTTATATATAGTCTAGTTTTGTGGCATTCTTTGGTGAACCTTCTAATTCCACCACACTAATGCCAAAAGAATTTCCACATGAAAAGCCAAAGCCTTCGATTTATCGATAATAAACTACTATGCGTCATTACAAGAATGACAATACATATAGAAAATCAATCATCCGTGTTGAAAAATATGTCTATAACCTATTGTATAATTGGCCCACTTTAAGAGAAGATTGATAGTTATCTGTATTGTATTCTTAGAAAGTAGAACACATCTTTGAATGGAAAAGTATAATATATTGCCAGAAAATTGCTTTAAACATTTACGTTAATCGTTTATACTTAAAATACTTATAGTACTTATACAAGCCTTGAAATGACTTGATGTTTGAAATCCATGTTTTTTGTACTTTGAACAGTTACTTAAACAGTCACGTTAATCGTTAATACATACAACACTTATAGTACTTGCAATAGACAATGAAATGACTTGATGTTTGAAATCCATGTTTTTTGTACTTCAGTTACTTAAACAGTTAAGTTAATCGTTAATACATACAATACTTATAGTACTTGCAATAGACAATGAACTGACTTGATGTTTGAAATCCATGTTCAGAAACACACTGAGACAGAACATGCTGGACAGAATGACCCGGATGCAGTTAGAACCACAGTTTGAAGAGGTGCATGCTGGGAACAGGAATTACACCACCAATGGAACGGAAACGGAAATGGGGAAAATTCTTTCCTCAATCGAGCGTGATTGGACCTTCAACCATGCAGAACTGATTGAGTTAAGGTAGAGTGTAGGATCTATCTTGTTTGTAACTCTGATATATTAGCATTTGTAGTTATTTGTTTACTGAATTTAATGTATGATGAAATCTATAATTTACCTTGCATTTATCTTAATAATGAACAAAAGGCATTCACTAGCTAGCCCATCCCTTTATGCTTTCATATCTCGTTCTTAGTTACTTCGTACTTCATGCCTTAATATCAAAATTTGTTTATTATCTTTATGTACAGGGCACGCATGAAAAGCAATACGATTAGCACTGAGTGTGTTCACCCTGTTAATAGAAATCAGAATAAATGAATAAAAACTAATCGTACAAATGGTCCGATCAGTAATATTGATACAATATTAATTTTTCTATGATATCTGTTTGAATGACATTCCGAATTTGTGTTTTATATTATAGGACGAAGTTAGCTGCTATCCACACCCGGGATGACTTCACCATGACGCGTAACAACACAGCTCTACACTCGGAGGTGCCTTTCACGTCAGACAGGCGCAGATACGAAATCACAGAAGACCTGTACAACAGCCTACCTCAGGTCAGGACAACAGTTACCCACATTTATTACAACTATTATAATTCCTTCTTCAAAACGTCTAAGTCTAAAATCAAGTCGGTTAGTTTTCACATAAGCCTAATATATCATGGAATGTATATGCATATGGTACGATGATATACTAGTACAATGCAATACGCAATCTAAACAAGTATGAAATTGTTGTTATGTAATTAAATTTCAGGAACCACCAGATTTTCAGACCAAACGCTTCAAGAATTGCAGTATAGTTGGAAGCAGTGGAATCTTATCCAGGAGTGGGTGTGGACCTCAAATTGACTCCACCGAGTTTATATTTCGGTAAGTAGATGTACATGTACTTGTTCATACTATATCAGAAGGATTTCTTGTTATGTTTACCGAAGAAAAAGACATTGTTTTTGCTCTGGTTCCTCTTCTTCTCCAAACCAGTAAGGTCAATGATCTGAACCAGACGTCTGTCACCATGGTAACTAGTGTTGGGTTACATCATGTTGCAAGTTTATAGCAGGAGGGATTTAGACTCCTGTCACCATATATATGAATGTGTTTGACGTTATGCATGTTTTTGCTTTGCAAATGTTACCTCTCTAGTTCATACTATATCAGTAGGATTTCTAGTTCAAACTGTCATAGTACTAATCGTTGCATAGTAAATATGCTGTTCAAAATTCCTATTTTCATTTCAGGTTCAACATTCCGCCACTAGTGGAAGAGTACACAGGGGATGTCGGGAAAAGAACAGACCTTGTAACATGTAACCGTCATAGGTTTAACAAGAGGTCAGTAAAATGTTGTATTTAAAATCATAAACATCAGTTTCAGTTAAAACCAACAGTCATAGGTTTAACAAAATGTCATTTAAAGTACTGCTGTATATAAAATCATAAACATCAGTGTCAGTTTATCAATTGTCATGCAATATTTATATCCTACTTTGATGTGAATGTGCAATAAACTTTCTTCATTCTTTTGTTTCCAGATTGTCCAATCTAGACTCATCAAAAGACAGAAAACTTTTCAAAGGAATCTTGGACGGACAGTTTCCGACTTTATCCTATATTTGGCTTTTCCCCTTTTCCATCCTCCGCGACGTGAAAAACATACTTTCATTTCCGGATATATTGAAGAGAATAGAGTCCCCCGTCACGGCCGTGTTTAGCAATCCGAGGTACGTCATTCGCAGCCACCGATTCTGGGAGACAAATGGCGTCAAAGAAAAAATCATGACCTCTGGTAAGTACGTACACTTTCATACTCTCTCTCTCTCTCTCTCTCTCTATCTCTCTCTCTGTGTGTGGGTGGGTGTGTGGTTTGGCACGAATACTCAAGAAGCTTTAAATGGATTGTCATGAAAGTTGGTAGGTGGGTAGGTCTTGATAAGACCTAGAAATGATTAGATTTGCCTTGGTACTGCAGCAGAACTTAAGGTTTTGATATCTCACGATATGGACATGCTGGAGTCATGAATTTCGATTACTACATGTGTAGATTACTTGAAGAAGCTACATGTGAAAATTGTGAAATTTTAGCACGAATATGGCCTATCTATTGTTTATATCTCTTGCCGTAGGTTTCACCTTCGTAAGCTTTGCGCTAGAAGTTTGTGACGAAGTCCACGTGTACGGCTTCTGGCCGTACTTGGAGGACCGGAGAGGCAACCCGATTGGCTACCACTACACTGACGACAGGCATTATGGGAGAGGGCTAACCACGCGAGGACACAAGATGCCGCGAGAGTTCGCCAAGCTCCTGGAGCTGTACAAGAAAGGCGTTCTGAGACTAGTGACAGATAAATGTTTTGAATAAAGCGTCAATGTGAGGTCGTGTGGTGTAGAGTGCTCGACTCGGAACCAAGAGGTCCCGGGTTCGAGTCCTGTCATGCCACCGATCTTGTGCCCTTGGGAAAGGCACTTTACACGACTTTCCTCTCTTCGCTCAGGTGAAAATGAGTATTGTATTGTCCCCTGTGTTGGTGGCGGCATTGATATAAGTTGAAAAAAACTTAAGTGTACGTGTGCCGTCACCACGTCTGGTGATTACATGTTGGAATATGTAAAAAAAACAATTAAGGGTCAATGCACCGCCTTGAGGTGTATATGGTTACATGATCCCTGGTCTGGTGCGATAACCATCGAATAAATGAGGCGGGTATCGGCGACCAAAAACTGGTCGGTTATTTTGAGGTTACGGCCTGATAACCAATGGGAAATGGAGCATTTTGATTGGTCGACGTCTTCTGGCTACACGATAATAAGCAGTAAACCACTCATCTAAGGATTTCTCAATACATATATGTATATCCATTACAAACATGCTCCTTAATATGATAACAAAACAAAACGGTGGATAGCACAATGGGCCATACCAGGTAATATTTTGTAAATGCAAGGTATCACCTTCTTATTTTGGTAAATATGGTTATGAATAATATTTATATGAATAATATATATAGGAGTCTTTCAACGATACGTTTTTATCACCTCAATGGAATATCTTACAACCTGACATATTAAACAAGATAATACTATGAGAGTGCGTAGATCAGTATTTTGGTAATTATTCATCTATTTGCGACACCAAATAGTTACTTATTTAGAACTCGTCAATATAGGATTATAAATCCACTGAGATTGGATAATAGCTACACAGTCAGCTGTTGCAGGCTTTCAATTCATATTAGATGGTCTCACGGCCAAGCCTGTACAAGGCTATCAACCCCCTTTGAGTGCCCCACGGCCAGGCCTGTTCCAGGCTATCAATTCATTTTGAATGGCTACAAGACCATGGCCAAGCCTGTACAAGAAATTGCCGCCGAAATTGCGGTTTCCTGTTATGGTTCGCCGTCCCATGTTTTTAGCTGAAATTTTGTTGTTATGATTATCACTATTGTTAGAATTAATTAGTGTTAGAGTATGAAATAGTCGTTCGCTTGAGTGCAAAACGTCCTGACATCGGCGAAACGTCAGGACGAAACCTGGCCGATGGACAGTGTAGCAGTGGCCTCTGGCGATTTGTCTCCAAATTGCAGGGTCACATTTACCTGTGGCTGACGTAACTATGACGTACTGTAGTACTATAATGCCGTTACACACTGGCCTTTGTGATGAACCTTTGTACAAAATACTAAATTAAGACACTCACAGTAACATTTCCTGCTATGTTTCACCGTCCCATGTTTTTAGCCGTTGTTTTGGTTATCGCTATGGTTAGAATTAAAGTTATGATTAGGGTTAGAGTTGGAAATAGGCGCTCTCTTGACTGCGAAGGGCCCTGACGTCGGTGAAACGTATTGACACTATCCGGCATATGGACCGTGTAGCAGCGACCTCTGGCGATTCGTGAAGTGCAACAACAGTCTACTGTGGGCGAGTCGTGTGCAGGACTCTTGATTGAACGTTTCACTTTTTCGTTCGTTCAATCATTCATTCGTTTCTTTCAGTTTACTGCATTCACAATCTAAGATTTTGTTGACCGAACCAAAACATTTATATTCCCGTCGTCTGCGCGATTATATACCCGGTTTATGGTTGTCCCTTATGCTTGTCTGCTCTCTTAACTCGGTGCACGGAAGGTTGGTGGACTTCAAATCCCGCTAAATACTCCAGAACACGACCGATATTCTGCCGTACTACACATTAATTACAACTGAGCCGCCATGTTTGTTTACATGTTACATGCATAAAAACAAAGGAGTTTCAAAGGAGTCTCACATAGGGGATGATTGCGTACTGCACTTCTTCGTATTTCTGTCGTAGGACGATCAAGATCTCGTATATTGTCCAAAAGAAAATTAAATTTACAATTATAAGATCTTGGAACGATATAAACTTACGAGCAAGAAGAGGGGTGTGCAAAGGGTGATTGTTAGCGAAATATTCCACTATACCGGGATTCGGTGAATCACTATTTTAGCCCCTGATGTCGAAACCTGGGAACGAGTCACTAACACATGTGGTTGCGTGATTGCGTCATACTACCAACCATAACAGCCTTGTACAGGTTTGGCCATGGTCTTGTAGCCATTCAAAATGAATTGATAGCCTGGAACAGGCCTGGTCGTGGTGCACTCAGAGGGGGCTGATAGCCTTGTACAGGCTTGGCCTTGAAACCATCTAATATGAATTGAAAGCCTGTAACAGCTCACTGTGTAGCTATTATCCAATCTCAGTGGATTTATAATCCTATATTGGCGAGTTCTAAGTACACCAGCGTGTATTTCCTGGCGATATTTGCCTGGTATTGAGACATAAGTTAGGAAGGAGCCTAGGGGGGCTATTTTGTAGCAAAGTCATGTTGAACATTCTAAATGCAGAATTGATCCAGGCGATTATCCTACACTACTGACATTGGCGCTCGTAAAAAGACAATTTATCACTGGGTTATGAAATCTTAACGGTTTTTAAGGAATTTTTAAAATGCTGCGATGTTTATACATCAAAGAGGCTAATCATGTAGTTGCGCTTATTCTCATTTTGCACGCTCTATTAGATGTTTATAATGGACACATGGGACTACTCGATAGATCAAAGACGGTTCGTTAATTGAGTCATACCTAAATGAATAGCGCGACGCCCGGTAATTTAGTACCCACACAATGCAGCACATAAGAACGTACAATTTTAATGGCTGCTGTACTTCGGAGATAGGCGAAGTAATGATAGCAGTGAAAACCCCTGTTGGTTTAAAACCTGCAACTGTAGCTTTTCAGTCCAATGAGAAAGGCGTCCTATTCAGGTAATATGAGAAATACCACTTCACACCAGGATATCTTCTACAAAAAGGCCACTAAATATTTGTTTCTAGACGATAGAGTTACAGCTATTAAAACAGTTTCTTTTTACATGTAGAGGCTTGCTGGTTATGTTTCCCTAAACATGCACGATTCACCGGTCAATCAAAAATCATCTGCTAAAACACGGCCCCTAAAACTATTTCGTACAGGTAGAAATCCTAATAAAATTTGCATAGAATTTGCATACATTATCGTTGAACTTGAACTGTATACATTTGCATGGATTTACATATGATCAACCTTGAACTTGATGTTGATGTTGACCGCTACATAAATGCATAAATTGATCCAGGCGAGCATCCTACACTACTAATGTCTAAGTCATATTTCCGTTTCTTAAGTTGACGAAGCTGTAAAAACGTGTAATTGTGCGGTTTCATTATATTTCAATGTGAAGTCTTGAACATAAACTGTTATTAATATTGGATGCCTTAAGCAAATCATAATCAGAAAGTCCACCCGTTATGTACAAAAGTGTTTGAGTAACAGTTTTCTTATTTAGTACAGTCCATCTCTCTCTCTCTGTCTCTTTCTCTCTCTTCTCTCTCTCTCTCTCCCTCCCTCTCTCCTCTCTCTCTTCTTTAGTTATAACTTGTATCAAACCTATATTTCTTTCAATACACAGATATCTATTTACCGGCATGAGGCAAAAAACTGTTTCGCCCATTCGACAAAAAAACATTTTTTTAATTTTACTCCATGGTATTTCTTCTTATCATATGCGTACCCTTAAAATGTATGAAGGATATGCTGGTGGAACTGCGATTGAAAATGAATAATTCTATCCCTGTAGTCTATTGAATCGGTGGTCCATTTAATGTATTACCATAATGAGAGGGTTTGCGTACAGGCAGCGGCGGAGGTACAGGTGAGATACCGGCTCTACATGAGGATCGCGCCCGCATTCCACTGGTTCTGTCACCTGCCTGTCACTGTCAACCACTCCGGTCTTCGCTTCGTACCACGTTTATGAAAGGCTCAGGTTGAATTGCACTTTTGGGGCTGAATCTGACGTCTGTTCCTGACGTTTTTGTTGGTTTGGGGACGCTCAGGACGTGGGCGTTACGCACCCCTCTGCACCGTCAGGGTTTGAACCAATCAGACTGGGCCACGGCATGTGATGGAATCCCGCTCCTCCGAGTGTTGAACGTTTGACTTCCGTGCGTAACTCTCCCCTGCTGAGGTATCTCACGGTGGGCACCATACACCTCAAGCCAGGAGATCAGTGGTGAGATTTCGCCACGTCAGAAGACTGCCGGACTTTATTAAGAAGAGTTATGATCAGGATATCGTGTTAGCGTCATCTTTTGTGTGGCGAGCTAACCTCACCGATCGCTGCGGGCTACTTACTTCATTCTCGGCCTCCACAGTGAACGTACGCAGAGGCAAGATAGATTCATCGGCACACGGGGGGAACATCGCCGGCGTAATCAGCACGGAGGCACCGCGGCGCGCGGCATCGCCGTATCGCCGCCTCCAGGCAGGTGGGTCTATCAACCATTTAATCACTTGCCCCAGATTTTGTGGCACGAGCGCGATATTCATTATTTAGGTTAACCGGTGATATCCACGGGCTGTGGGGGTACAGATGGTGGCGAGATTTGTTTGTAAGCGTTTAGCTGAGAGTTGGTGGTGGTGTAGGGAGGGGAGGGGGGTGTTACTGTTACAGTGATTATATCGCTTATGCAAGCGGACAGGATACATGGCCATGACCAATCGTTCCGTTCCATGTTCCACCAACATGGCCGGCCGGGGTTTATGACCAATAAACAACCAGTGGTAATAATTGACGCCAGGCGTTTCCGGTCCTGCGCAGTCCACTGCGTTTTACTGCACCTTAGCTTTCACAGCTGGCGTGAAATAAAAATTCATTAGGTAAGACGGATCGGACGTTCTGCCAGGGAGGCCCCTGTCGGGACACTGAGCTCTCATACCGTCTGAGGATAACACTTCGTCTACATGCCCGGGCCTCAGGTGCTCTCCAAGCAGAGGTTTGGGGTTATTTTTTTAGGCTTTTTTACAGGGGTTTCTTTTTTGCACTGGAATTGTCTGTCACCCAACCCAGTGCAAAAAAGAAATCCCGATAAAAAAAAGCCTAAAGCACGCCAAAAATGACCCCAACCTCTGCTTGGAGAGTAGGCCTCAGGTGCAAACTTGAACGGATTGCTTTTGATTTTTGATACGTCACTGCTTTGAAACCCTTTCTATCTATTCATAAACTAAGGAATTGGTAATTTCTTTAATGTATAGTATAAAAAATATTTGTTAAGTATTGTAAGTAGATAAAGCGTAACTATTCTACGTTATGCTTCCAATACTAAATTTAAAATAACATCCAGTGACCATCTACGATACATAAATATTACGCATTGAAACATAAAAATGACACACATGAACATATAAAGGAAACATTTTTCATGAAAATCACATATATTCCCTTTCAACTTTCTGAAGTTTATAGACCAAAGTCGTCAATCTTGACATAATTTTATTCACGGTTTTACTACAAATGACATATCGAAACAGTGACAAAGAAGTACAGGAAAACTTTACATAATTCACACCTATGCCATAAATTGGCCCTCAGTAAAAAATTGAAATTGAAAAAGTTGGTTGGCTCTGCTGAACTGCATTAAATAATTCATAAGTCAAATTAACCGCAAGCGCGACCTCTGTGGTACAATCTCCACGCTCATTGCCCGTAATGCATTACGGTCCCGGCCGAACGACAGGTATTATCCAAGCTGGGTTTTAGTAGTGTGGGAAAAACGTGTAACGGTTATCTATGCTACGCACACGTCCAGATGTTTTCGCCGATAAAAACGTCAGCTATTGCGTTGCATTGCGTCAACGGCAGGCGCAGGTGCCAATAATGTAAGGATACAAAAAAGGGCCCTCTTGAATCTTCGGTGACTCATCATTATCACAGGTGTTGTCCATATCCGGGTGGGATTGTGTTAAGGTTAAAGTTAAGTACAGTTAGGGGCGGGGGATGGGTGTGACGTGAGAGATATACGTAAAGAGAGCTATAGAGTTAGAGCTCATTATGCAATATTCCTAGTAAAATGATATCTACTTTAACTTTATCAATGGAATACATATATTGTATTTTATCTATTATACTAATAGGCGTACTGGGAACAATATAGTGTTTTGAAGAATAATTCACCACAATGATTATAAGTTTGATATAGGGAAGAAAATCAATTTTCAGTAATTGATATTAATGTGCGTGTATATGCACTGGTATAGGTCAGACATTTCCGAAGATCGCTGTGTTTCGACGCTTGATTCAGAAATCTTATAAAAATGCTACGTGCCAGTATCATGCATGTTGTGGCCGGTACAAAACGTTCGCAACACGACCTAATGCTATGTTGTTACCTATTGAAACGTCTATTCGTGTCTCAGACTGTAAATTAGTATAGACTAGAATCACGACCTTTGTAATATACGTCTCAGTGCTTGTTATGGGATAATAACCAGAAATCCGACGTGAGTTGTCGACTGCGATGTAGAGGAGCGTACATCACGTTTCCGTGCGGCTCGCCTTGCCCCTCATTACCGCCGGCCTCCGTCCGGTACACTTACCGTCACATTTGACCATTTGAAAATTTAAACAGTGTACCGGTAATAACGGCTCTGGTACTGTGTCTACTTCCATCATGTACTGGTTGCCCCTTGCCAAAACACTAGGAGAGTAAGGTAGAATGCAAGCACTAATATTCAATTTCAATTACATTATACTCATGATTCAATAGAGGAAGGTAGGAATGAAATAATAATGACGTAATTTCGTCCATTATCCGTTAATTTGAATGCTCTTATTGGCGCACTATTGGACGGTGCAGTTAACGGTCTATGACAGATGAATGGGGCTGTGTAGCATTTTCATTCACGCCCCGTTTGGCTCATTAAAGGAGAGTTGGGACAGAGACATCTATCACAGGATTTGCTCAGAACGCAAATGAAGACTGGATGTAGCCAACCGTTTGACTTGTTAACGGCCTTTCGTCCCAGATTTGCGCGGAGGACGGGGGAAGGCTTACGCCTACGCTACACACACACACACACATACATGCCGCACGGAAGGATGTACTGTACGACTCATATTCATCGTAGGTCGTCGTGCAATTTTTATGCCGTAGAATTTTCAAGCAGGTTGTGACAGAACCAACAGTCTTTACGTAACAAGACAAATAAATTTTGCAGTACACAACAACAAAATCCAGTGCAAAAAAAGAAACCACGATGAAAAAAAGCATTAAAGACACGTCAAATATAACCCAACACCCAAACCTCTGCTTGGAGAGTACCAATGCATAAGTGCAATGATCAAATAAACATTGTCCGTTTGCAAACAGTGAACCATTGCAGTATCTTAGTCTAGACTACGGGAACTCCCATCTGACTTGATACGAATAAATGCGCCGGTTTAAGAGAGATTTCGAATTGATGCACAGTAAATGGACTATTAAGATGTTGGCTGCAATTACCCAAACTGTAGCAACGTTGCGCTCGATATTGAATAAATGGGTTAAAAATTCATGTACGTGTAACTATTGCTTCATGTGGAATCTTGGTTAACACGCCTATTCACACGTACAGTGGGCTCGACCAGTGTCAATGTTAGGGGGAGGGGCTAATTTATACATTCATGGTTACGCTGAAACATTATTGTTGCAATGTTTGTATATCAATTGAGCAATATATTTATCTGCAAGTTGTTGGCCAAGCGATACTTTGACAATAAACCATTATCATTATCATCATCATCCATTATCAATATCATAAAATTTCATGCAAGTACAAAAGGTAAACATTTGGAGCGCACTAGGGCATTTGCCATTAACCGACTACATTGTATAACGCTTTATGACTATCTAATACATTTGTTTACAAAATACTTGTAATCATGAAAAACAAACGTAGAATAATCTAATTAATCTGAGCATACTTTCCATTAGTTTATTTTAGATAAGAATGAGGAAAGGCAACGTAATCTCTATCATAAAGGACCTGATTTGATTAGAAAGCGGCGCGGCGTTTTTGGCAGTTTGCCTGGTGTATCTGTGCAGGTGAGTTATGCGCAGTCACGTAGCGAGGTGGCTACAGAAAGAGGGCGGGGATGTTTTAGAGTCTGAACACCAGATATTGTGTTCGGTCAAAGGTAGAGACAATTCATGAGCCTGATGTCAAATCCTGCATTCTAATAACTCCATATGCGGTTATTAACAAGCATTAATGTTTTGTGATATAGATAATATTTCTGTAAGAAGATACGCCACAATATCCGTTGTTGAAATTGATTTTTTTACATGGATTTGTACAATATCCCGTATCAATATATAGGTATTTGACACATATTCTGAAATCTAAATTAACTACATACGTGTTTCTTGAAATATTTTCTCCAATATCCCATTTGACAACTAAATTTGACATTCTACTCTACTTGCAGTTTCTGGTGGATGTAGACACCATTTCCTGAAAAATCCCGCGGAAGGATATCTCTCCCCAAGAAAAAGGCAATGTCAACTTCACTGCTCTCGAAAACTACTGCGCATTAGCCTTCTAAAACACCATCTGTTTTATATTATCTTTAACCTTGGAACGTCGCGACTGTGAGGACGTGAAACGTACGTCTTGACTTCTGAAGAAGCCTGAAGACATACGACGTCATCTGAAATATGAATCGGATGCTGATTCCCTGCCGACGTCGCTTCCCCAGAGTTGTAATAAATCTAACTTCTCATAAACCTTGGGAAGTTAAACCCAGGAAAGGAAAGCGATGATTGCTTCTCTATACACAGTACCGCTAGGGACATCTCGAAAAATATGCTTCCATTTCATTATCATCAGTTCCAAATACTTCAATGTAGGTTGCAATTACAGCAATTTAGTCAGGATATGAACTTCTTTACTTATTTGGATCTTAAAAAACGGTATCCCAGTGAAAATTGTCTTTATTTCTTAAAGTAGATATCATTTGGATCTTAAAAAAGGGTGTAATCCAATGCAGACTTTTATGTTTTCATTTCGTAAACTATATGTTATATTGTATTATTTCAATCTACCTTATCCAGCAACATATTCATCATTAAAATCTAAATGTTGCCTACCAACTCATATATGCATCCATGCACATATTAAAATACAATTATGCATGACGATATCAATTTCATTACTAGACACCACAGTACGGTCTTTCACATGTAGTCAACGTACGTATGAATTCTTGATACGGTGTAATGTAATTCTGTTGCAGTACTAATCATTACAGGAGCGTGTGCGGTGTTAAGATGTGTGATGCACTGTGAGCTGACTAATATCAGAGCGAGAGGTAAAATGGAGTGTAGGCCTTTGGGGAGACCATCCATTACCCTGTATATTGGCAGCGCAAATAATCTCCAATAGCGTTTCGACTCCAGGGCCCGCTGTAATAAAAGGAATAACAATGAAATGGCGCGTGCAAAGATGGCGGCTCAAAAAGGTCGTGGTTCCGTTATGAACCTGCGATGTGATGCGGTCACGTAAGGTCACAGGGGACGTCTGGGATTGCTTCCACGGCGCATGCGCAAACTTTGATCTAGGTAACGGTTTTTGTTCTCCCATTCATCATTCTTTCAGCCTCTTTCTTTCACTTTTTTGTTGTTTATTTCAGGAATGACTCGCCCATATAAAACATACAGATAAAACTACACATAATAGCAATAGTTAGAAATATGTCTATGTATACAGACGGGCCCAGGTATTGTGTAAGAATCTGTTGCGGAATATTACATCGGATTTGGGAACAGATTTAATGATGTTATTTGAGGAGTTGTACAGATGGGATATAAAAACATAACATTGTTTGCGCCAAAGGTGTCTGTCCTATTGTAACGTTACAAACATTTCACTGGCACTGCAAAATCTGGGCAATGACATTATACTTAATACAACTTTTCTGTCAACATAACGAGTTGGATGAATGTTGAGGACAAAGCAAAATACCCTCCTATAGTACCCTGAAAGTTGTACAAAATCGCTTTGCCAATTCCTACAGGATTGTTTGCAAATGTCTTTCCCCACTGCCCTCTACTCCTGTCCTTTATCTGAGAATGTTTGATATACCCACTGTGGATTGCTTAAGTAGGGTTCAATAGGGAAGTGAGCTTGTACGTTTGACATGCATTACCATTTTCCCGGCCGCTGTTGGGACTACATAAATGTCGGTAAATGTCAGTAATCGCTTTCAATGGACTCTACATTGAACATGGTATTTAGAGGACATGTAACAAAGGAGTTGAGATAATATTTTAGTTTATTGAACTTGAATGTGTGGCTATCATTGGACATTCCTCCACCAAGGATATTTCGACAACTCCAGCCTTTCTATTTATAAAACAAATATTTTAGTTGTGATGTACCTACGTATATTCAGTAACATGTCCAAGGTCAAAGTGAACATGACCCGGAAGTGGTATTGTGGTCATGGGGTCACGAGAACCTGATTACTCAAATAATGCTGCGTAAAGAGTCATGCACTGATATGCATCCTGTATTGATATGTGTCAAGTCGGCGGAAACAGACTGAAACTTGACAGTTTTAAAGGACCCTTTTCAACAAAAAATTACAGATTAAGCTTTTTAAAGACATTTTCAACAAACAAACAAACGTCAAACTAAGCTTTTTAAAGACATTTCTTAACAAAAAATGGCACAAACTATGCTTTTCAAAGACCCTTTTCAACAGAAAATGACACAAACTAAGCTTTTAAAATGGTCATTGACTGACAACTTCTCTTCCTGACCGCAAAAACACTGCCCGTTTTTTTGTCAAGTTCTCTGTATATACGTAATTCTTGCATCGATCCGTCGGATCTGTCAGACATTCAAACCTGCCTTGAGACACACCAGAGAAAATTTCTAAGACTTAAATCACCACTTCCTTCCTACCTAATCCCTTCAGAAGTCTAGGAGTAATTATCTCCCGGCTTGAGAAGGAGTGGAAGTAATCAACTCCATGCAATTATTCTATTAGTATTCATGAGTTGACTCATAGAGTATCATATAGGATCAGAGCCTCGCTCAGTCTTTAGCAGCACCGTTGTGCGAATTTACGGTGTTTAAAAAGGATCCAGGTACTCTCTTTGTTATCTTTCCTAAACATGTGCTCACAGACTGAGCCAGCGAGGCGCTATCATTTACTGTCTTAGCTTCTTTGGTGATTTTTTTTGCGACTTTCCGTGTGATGTGGTAACGTTAGGTTGGTTTTTCTTGGAAAATCAGTTAAGGACTTAGTTGAGGACTCACGCCTACGCTCAAAACGCTAGCTATGCCAGCATGACTATTCACATTCGGAAGTGGGAATTTAAGGGGATTAGAGATGATTGTATAGTCGATACTTGAGGATTATCTTAAAAGATTAGCTCTGAAGATTACAGTCTAATAACGTAGAATTACGTACCATTGTTCAAGCGTGATTGGATTTGAAGGGGGTAGAAAATGTTATGTTTAAGCAATGTCTGGAACATGTCCCATTTCTTAACGTGATTACGTACCACCTATTACCAGCACTATCAGACAGCATTTAGCACACATGTGGAGTGTTAACGTTGTATACAGGAAGCTGAGAAGTATGTAGAAGGCATCTATAGTAATCCTAACGTTTCAGGCACGTACAAACATTGTAAAAGTAGATGAAAAAGACAAAGTTGGGATCAAATTTTGCTGTAAAGGGTACTAAATCTAACACCATACTGAGTCTTTTAGATTACAAACGCGGTGAAGATGGTGCAGTTTTGCGAACTACAAACTTTTCTAACACGTACCCGAGAGTTTCGAGTGCTGTCAGGCATTACCGGGAAGATGGAGAGTACTAAGCAGGCCGTGTTGAAGCATAGGCGCCGGCCTTATCTCGGTTTGCACGCCCCCATCAGGATTCCGTGTAATGGCATCGCCTAGAGCGAGTTCGCGACAACAGAGTTGTTGTCGAGACTTTTGGCACCAGCCAAGTCATAGGCTATGTGATCTCTAGTCATGTACGTGACTTGCATAGCAAAACAGAGTCGGAATGTTTTACACTTGGGACAGTGCTTAAGTATTTTGTAAGAAAACGTCGTAACTGCGTCAAATGTGAAATTTTTATGCTTGTTTCATCCATAAACTTTTGGCACCAGCCAAGTGATAGGCCATGTGATATCCAGTCACATTCGTGACTTACATCCCAAAACAAAGTCAAAATCTTTTACACTTTGGGCAGTACTTTTGTACGAAAATTTATAGCAAAATGAATGTTATAACTTGTTCATGCATATTTCATTCCAAGCCTGCTATCTATAAGAAAATGAGATATTCTTCAATATCTTTCATATAAATCTACAGAGAGGCACTAGCAGCAATGTCCGAAGCAGATGAGATAAATTTAAAAAAGAAAGGTTTAAAAAGTCAGTTGCCGCCCTAAGCTTTATAGCAGCGAAACCTTGCCTTAAGCAAAGGAAAAAGGCAGTACGCAAAATTGTAAAATACAGACAAGGGTAACCAAGGGCAACGAGCAGTTGATGGAGAGGTCTGTCTTACACAGGTTCACGGAGTATAAATCTCGCGAGACAGTGTCGTGACATCATTTCCCCGCTGAACAGAGATTCCTCTTGCTCCAGGCAGCTGTTGCACAAGAAGATTAGAATTCCGCTTCCTCTTTCCCTCTTATATGGCGTGACTGTACATATGGAATTTTCTCTTATGCATGAGACTTTGAACTCTGAGAAAAGTAAAATGAAGACTTTGACACCAAACTTAAAACCCTGGCTCCTTCATCAAAGAACTGTCTCATCGTGATTTATGATACTTGAAAAAAACTCGATGTGGTGAGTTATTGAAGGGTTTTCAAAATGGCGTCCGTTGTCGCAATGACGTATGGGATGTGAACCTGGTATTATTCATTTCGAGCGGCGCTATTGGTGGATTTACCAAAAAATGATCCCTGCCCGACAGAACAGAACTTATCAGAATAGAGCTCACATCTAGGACGACAAGATAATTGATCGATCAGATGTTTTTTTTTTAATTGGGAAAGGGACCGTCATCATAATGAGCCCTAAGCATTTCCAACCTTGTTATCATCATATGTTAAATATATGGAACCGCGTATGTGTAGGAATTACATAGTACTTATTCACTCCATGGATCAGGTGCTTGTTTTACCATCCATAACATGAACCGTGCATTCTTCATTATAGTTTACTACCCTTGTTCTAATTTTACTTAGCACCTCCACGTAAGCGCAGTTAAAGTCATTAGGCTATGCAGGGACCTAATACCTTGTCTTGCAGTTTACGACTTGATGTCTGTCTGCTGGGCTTCTGCTAGATACCGGTTCAGTCAATACAAGGGTAATAACATTACGTCTGCCCAAGTTAACTCCTAGACGTTTCCCCGGTACAATCTAGTACTAGCTTAGCTTTACGATTGACTATATACAACCAAAAGAAACCTTCTCTCTTACACTCTTTGGTAATTTGACATTAGACGCCATAGAAAATCATGCTTGAGGCTACTGGATTCGCAGGCTTGACACCAAGGCCTTACTGACCACGCAGCTATTACTTTGAAGTATCATACCGCAGAGAATGGTCTTCTCTTTGCCTTAACACTACTTTAGACGTGCATTGCTACTGATGAGAAAGATAGACACAGAATTAACATGTGCTTCAGGCTGATACCAGCGGCATTCCACTGACTGATATTCGCCTTTGAAAGAACGTCAGTTTGAAAATATGGGAAAAATCTTGCCCTCCAATCATCTCTCTGGAGCTTACCTGGCAAGATTGAGACCTACACTGACATTTACAGCTTATTTCTCTGTCAATATTTGCCACTTTTCAACAACGTAAAACGTCGATGTGAACAAGGATACATCCACCTTTGACCCCTGAGTCACACAGGTCACTCCACCTGGACCTGATTATTCAAACATGTCTCCTCACATCCAAAACAGTCTGTCGAACTCGGATAGTTTTTTCCTGAACTATTGGGAAAGGTATTTCCCAATTTCTATGCAACAATAGTCTCTAAAAAAACTAGTTTTAGTAGAAACTTCATGGGCTCCATGTATCTAGTTGTGTTTCTGGGCATAGGATGCTTGAATATACAAATATAGGGGTTCCAGAGGCCTAACACTGGCTTAACTGGCCAAGAAATTGATGCTTCCGCCTACCATACCGCTGTACAGGTTATATTTCGGAACTTAACACGGCTTTAGACTTATATCCTCCCTGATGAAAAAAAATAAATTTGAAATAACGTGCCCCTGGGCTGAGACATCAAACAAGCTTACGCCCACGGTCTTCTTAACCTCATAAAAGCAAATCAATAAGCTTCATTTCATCAGAATCATATTTGATGCCAGAAATATTATCAAATTTCGTGGAAAGCCCCGTTATCATGGTAAGCTTGGGTAGATCAGAGCTGAATCAGGCTTCTATAAAAGCGTACAGTATATGAAATTTTACGTACCGATCTGAAACGGGTGTCAGAATCTTTTGAATCAGAGGTGGCAATGGATATAAACATGTAGAAAATACTCTTTCGCTACTGCATAAGGTGCTGTGCCTAGCTGTGCGAAACCCGGCTTTTTTACGGTTTTCGTTGAATGTTTGGTCAACATTGCATGAGAATTTTGCTCGTTGCAGACGATATTTTTCCAACGCAACATTAAAAAACAGACCAGAAATACCCAGAAATACGTGAATACGACATTAAACGAGACGTTTTGCCGAAGTACTATGCGCAATGCATAACTGGTTGGCGATTTTGTATCCCTAATCATCTGGCTAGTACGTCTACATCTGAATCATCACAGATACAGCTCCACACACAGTCATTACCAGTCATGCCGAAATAACTATCATTATGTGGGTAATGAGGGAGGGACTATCTGACCTATGACCTCTCCGCCTGATGACCACCATTGATCGCCATTACCGCCAAAGATAGCGACAGAAGAGTTCGCTTTCCTAATAAAGAATCCAATCAAACAGCTGCAGAAAGCGGTGAGAGGTCAGGTTAGTAATTGCCAAGAGTTCTTGTGGCGGTGAAAGGTTTTTAACATCTCTTGAAATGCTTTTGTCAGTCTCTTATAATGAGACATTATGGCGGGAATTTCAAAATGTTGTGTGTGTATGGGAGGGGGGTGGTAAAGTATGATTTGTTGCGCTAGCTATTCCACACGTATTGATAAACTCTTGATGATAGGAGTTAGTAGGTCAGTGAGGATGATAAGTAGGTGGCCTGTGTTCTGTAGGAAATATTGCTAACGTTATATCAGCCGCTGCAGGGAGTGTAAGAACCGAGGCAATATTTTAAAGGCTAGATATGTAGCATCAATGAGCTGTACTAACAGTGAGAAGCAACAGACGTATAGTGGCTATGTAAAATGTGTATCACGCCATTAGACCAAGAAAATTTCTTCTCTTGCCCCTTCGACTGAAAGAAAATAATCTTCTCAAAACCCAGCTGGGTCATCCCTTTTAAGTCCAATACATGAGTAGATTAATAACGCCATTTCTTTCCAACATCCGGGATACCTGTCAAGGGGTCATGACCCCGGTCATTATTGACCGTTATCAGGTCTCCACCCGGACTCCCATTATTACCCCGGCCTGTAGTTGTGCATGTAGAATTTCCAGTAGGATTATACCGGGTGAGAGCCACACACACTGCCTGGAGCGCCGCCATCCCTCTTGTATGTAGTTATGATGACTGTGGGATCTCCTATCTGAATCCTGCATGAACAACACCGGTCGTAAGACGTGCTCGGTAATTGAATTACATGGGCTGTGGTAACGGCCGTGGCGTAGTCCCCGGATTGAGAACGGGGATTTCATGAGGGGGGGCATTGAACTTGTGAGGCTACCAAACACTTCGGTATTCAGGAGATGAAGAAAAGACTATGAAGAAAATGACTATGTCTATTGTCCGTTCATGCGGTGATGGCGGCTTAAATAAAAGTTGCAAAAAACTCAAGTGTGCCGTCACCATGTACGTATTGTGATGAATGTTGGAATAAAAAGACAGATTTGGGTCATAACTATTCAATAATTATTATAAGTAGAAGACAACACAAAAAATAAGGTAACAAATATACTAAAGATAAAGATAAGAGGAAAGATAGGGAATGGATGGACAAAGAAACATTTAAGTGCCATACGAAGATATAGTGGAAGATATAAAGGGGGAAGAAAAACATGTACATTAAACTGTGGAGACTTAAAAAAGCCGGATATCAGATGGAGTATACTTGGAGCTACTAGTCGTCCACGCAAAGTTAGTTGTTCATCTGTAAATAATGAGGCACCGGTTATTCTCCTAGTCGTAAATTTAAAATAGATGTCCTGATGGCTGATAATTCCTGGCAGTTCTTCCTGTTTCCTTTCTGTACGTCCCTAATATGCTTCTGAACGATCCGGAGGCAGGGAAATTACCTTTGACTTGACCTGTGGTACAGAAGGTTGACGTGTGACCCCGGGGTGGGTAAGACGTTTGTTTTGTCGGATCGATGTTGAGTAGATGCGGGACTTGGAGGCTGCACTGAGCATCACTGATGATGCACAGGGCCAAGAGCATGTTCAGGATAACGATCAATGTGAAAACAAAGCCCACTCTAAGCTTAAGCCCCTGTCACAAACAGCCTAATGTGGCCTCACAAACACTGCCGAACTCCCCCCAAGCATGGTTGGGAGTAGGTCGGGAGCAAGGTCGACAGTGGTTGGCTGGTGTTTGGCGGTCGAGGTCGACCACTGTTCGGCTGCGCCAGCCAAATGTTTCAATATGTAAAAAAAATTCGTGTGTGGACGGAAGGTTTGGCAATGGTTGGCTGGTGGTTGGGAGTAAGTCAGCAATGGTCGTTGCTTGCTCGGGAGTACAATTTGACTCAAATTTAACGGAAATTCGGTTAGAGGCGTATATAGAGGTAGGCATGGCCTACATCTTTTCAGACTGCTCCCAGACTTCAGCCAACCTTGGTTAGTCGGTGGTCGGGGAAGGTGCAGAACGTCACTGAATCCAAACTGCTGTGTTTCCTGTGATATCTCAAATCAGTGCCACTTAAAACTTCAGCGTTCGAAACAGACAGCTACTTACTTTCGTTTACCACGTATCGATTCCCCAGTCTAGTATCACTCCAGTGACCCAGTTCTACTAATTAGTCTGGGCTGTTACTTGTAGTAGTGTAGAGCTCCTTAAGTATACTAAATTGTACGCACTGGTGGTCTTTAAAGTCAGAATTTTATACAGCACTTGTTAGTCCATGGGTCAATGGGGCAATGGCCAACGTAAAAACAAGGGTTCTGATGTGTATATTTATAGTCTGGATACCATTCTCATTAGTACACCTTGGTGTGAACGAATACGTTGAGTTACAATAAAATGATGAAGATGGTGCTCAGGCTTAATGTTTCTTATAATGCATATCACATAATAAGGGCACATTTTTACCATGTCCATTGTTACCATTTTATCATTATGTGTTCACCACACCACGAAGTGGTGTGGTGAAACCATATTGCTTTTTCTGGTGTTTCTTCTTCTCCTCCTTCTTCTTCTCCTGCCATTTTTTAAATGGATTCAGCTTCTTCATTTTAGGGCCTAAGGTCCTGAAATTTGGTATGGAGGTACAGTGGGCAAATACCCCTAGGCGTTTTTTAAATTTTTGTGATACAGGCTTTTAGAATGGTTTTATTTGAGTTTTTTGGCTGTGTTATAGCAAATGTATTACTGTGTTAGTGTGTCATGTTTACCACGTTTGGGTATGAGTCATCACAATGGAATGCAGGGCATCAACCAATAGGCATGCAGCTTTCCTCTATTCTTCTTGCTGATTGGCTGTTGGGATTTAACTTGATTAACACCTGCACAGAGCATTTCTTGCTGATTGGCTGTTGGGATTTAACTTGATTAACACCTGCACAGAGTATTTCCATACAGACAGTATGTCTGTATTCAAGTG
>NW_017802935.1:3235155-3236799 GCF_001625305.1 Branchiostoma belcheri
GAGTAGATGCGGGACTTGGAGGCTGCACTGAGCATCACTGATGATGCACAGGGCCAAGAGCATGTTCAGGATAACGATCAATGTGAAAACAAAGCCCACTCTAAGCTTAAGCCCCTGTCACAAACAGCCTAATGTGGCCTCACAAACACTGCCGAACTCCCCCCAAGCATGGTTGGGAGTAGGTCGGGAGCAAGGTCGACAGTGGTTGGCTGGTGTTTGGCGGTCGAGGTCGACCACTGTTCGGCTGCGCCAGCCAAATGTTTCAATATGTAAAAAAAAATTCGTGTGTGGACGGAAGGTTTGGCAATGGTTGGCTGGTGGTTGGGAGTAAGTCAGCAATGGTCGTTGCTTGCTCGGGAGTACAATTTGACTCAAATTTAACGGAAATTCGGTTAGAGGCGTATATAGAGGTAGGCATGGCCTACATCTTTTCAGACTGCTCCCAGACTTCAGCCAACTTTGGTTAGTTGGTGGTCTGGGGAAGGTTCAGAATGCCACTGAATCCAAACTGCTGTGTTTCCTGTGATATCTCAAATCAGTGCCACTTAAAACTTCAGCGTTCGAAACAGACAGCGACTTACTTTCGTTTACCACGTATCGATTCCCCAGTCTAGTATCACTCCAGTGACCCAGTTCTACTAATTAGTCTGGGCTGTTACTTGTAGTAGTGTCGAGCTCCTTAAGTATACTAAATTGTACGCACTGGTGGTCTTTAAAGTCAGAATTTTATACAGCACTTGTTAGTCCATGGGTCAATGGGGCAATGGCCAACGTAAAAACAAGGGTGCTGATGTGTATATTTTATAGTCTGGATACCATTCTCATTAGTACACCTTGGTGTGAACGAATACGTGTTGAGTTACAATAAAATGATGAAGATGATGCTCAAGCTAAATGTTTCTTATAATGCATATCACATAATAAGGGCACATTTTTACCATGTCCATTGTTACCATTTTATCATGTCCTAAGCTTTTAAATGGGTCAAAATTCAAGTACATCGATCGAAATTATAAGAGAATCTTCGATCAATTCTTAAATTGTTCTTACTAATTCCTCGACATAGCTTTCAAAATATTCGGAATACGGTAGTAAAGTGCTTCATCAATGCCCACTATCCATAAGAGCCACTTTTCAAACATTTCGATTATTGGCCCTACAACTTTCACGAAAGTCTGAAAGTATCAGCCCGATAGAAAAAAAAGTGTACGTGATTCATAGGCAGCAGCAAATCTTCAAATCCTTCCACTCAACTTGGCGGTACAGGATTTAACCCGGTCGAATTATAGGATTTACTGTGTCGAAACCTATTTGGCAAAGCACATAACCTTGGCGGACAGAGCAGCCTGGAATAAATTGACTGCAAAGGTACGCTGCGTCAAGCATTTGAACGTAGTCCCTTTAATTGGTTCTCAGCCAGACCTTTTTTTCATTTGCCTGCTGTTGCCAAGTCTAGTTTCCTGGTCTTTCATTTTCTTGCTTTGGAGTGAGGGCACAGCTTTAAAGCAGTGCTCTTCTTTCTTGCTTTAAAAGCCCACGTTCATGATAATGAATATACTCTTTAAATAGTACACTAAGACATAGCTGACGGTTACGGCATGTATCTTTTGATCAGCTTTAACGAGGTAAACTTTCGATCTGACG
>NW_017802935.1:3236819-3251265 GCF_001625305.1 Branchiostoma belcheri
TTCTTCTTCTTCTTCTTCTCCTCCTTCTCCTCCTGCCATTTTTTAAATGGATTCAGCATCTTCATTTTAGGGCCCAAGGTCCTGAAATTTGGTATGGAGGTACAGTGGGCAAATACCCCTAGGCGTTTTTTAAATTTTTGTGATACAGGCTTTTAGAATGGTTTTATTTGAGTTTTTTGGCTGTGTTATAGCAAATGTATTACTGTGTTAGTGTGTCATGTTTACCACGTTTGGGTATGAGTCATCACAATGGAATGCAGGGCATCAACCAATAGGCATGCAGCTTTCCTCTATTCTTCTTGCTGATTGGCTGTTGGGATTTAACTTGATTTAACACCTGCTACAGAGCATTTCCACCTGCACAGAGCATTTCTTGCTGATTGGCTGTTGGGATTTAACTTGATTAACACCTGCACAGAGCATTTCTTGCTGATTGGCTGTTGGGATTTAACTTGATTAACACCTGCACAGAGTATTTCCATACAGACAGTATGTCTGTATTCAAGTGTTTTGGTAGGTATTTCAAGCTTTCCTGCTCCAGCATTGGAATGCGGGGCATGAACGTTATTTTTATTTTGAAAATCAACAGTTTGCATTATGCAATTAAAAATCCTAACCAATAAAGTAGGGAATAGCTATCCAACTGTTGTTTTAGTCGTATGTTACTTCATATTATAGTTATATCAATGTAAATCATTGTTTTCCCTTGCGTTTCTCATTCTTTCCCTGCCATGTCGTAAAATGTGGTGAACCCATCGCTGTATTTGCTCCAAAGCAAATATTGGCCTTTCTAGTGTCCTAAGCTTTTAAATGGGTCAAAATTCAAGTACATCGATCGAAATTATAAGAGAATCTTCGATCAATTCTTAAATTGTTCTTACTAATTCCTCGACATAGCTTTCAAAAGATTCGGAATACAGTAGTAAAGTGCTTCATCAATGCCCACTATCCATAAGAGCCACTTTTCGAGCATTTCGATTATTGGCCCTACAACTTTCACGAAAGTCTGAAAGTATCAGCCCGATAGAAAAAAAGTCTACGTGATTCATAGGCAGCAGCAAATCTTCAAATCCTTCCACTCAACTTGGCGGTACAGGATTTAACCCGGTCGAATTATAGGATTTACTGTGTCGAAACCTATTTGGCAAAGCACATAACCTTGGCGGACAGAGCAGCCTGGAATAAATTGACTGCAAAGGTACGCTGCGTCAAGCATTTGAACGTAGTCCCTTTAATTGGTTCTCAGCCAGACCTTTTTATCATTTGCCTGCTGTTGCCAAGTCTAGTTTCCTGGTCTTTCATTTTCTTGCTTTGGAGTGAGGGCACAGCTTTAAAGCAGTGCTCTTCTTTCTTGCTTTAAAAGCCCACGTTCATGATAATGAATATACTCTTTAAATAGTACACTAAGACATAGCTGACGGTTACGGCATGTATCTTTTGATCAGCTTTAACGAGGTAAACTTTCGATCTGACGTTGATGAGGAGCCAAGTTCAAGTTCAAGTTACAGGACGCTCCTATTGATTCTATTTAAGAAAAATTGGTGGATTACTTGGCTGACAATGTGAGATGCATATATACATGTAGGTACTGAGCTGAGGTTACAAAGATCATCCTCTAGCGGACAGACTATTGAAGGAAGAAATTACCAAGATGGTGCAGTGATGTAGCTATAAGCCGTTTTCTGGTAATCGATCATTAAAGTTCATAGTTTGCAGAACTATCCTAATTTGGATCAAAAATTGCAAAATGGCATAGATTTACTGAACAACACATATCCTATAGATACACTGTCTGCATATTTTTGAATATGATTGACTTATGAACATGTCTTTAAAATTTTGGAATCTTTTTTGTACATCTCTACAGGAGCCTGCGGCCACGACGTCAACATTTGAAGAGACAAAATTGATTGTCTACATGAAAGAAGGTATGAATTATTATAGTTTGTTGTCTTCATCATTTACTGACCAAGTCCAAGCAACCAACCGAAATGCCAATAGAGAGAAGGCTTGAAACACTTTCAGAACTTACTCACTTATTTCAGAATTAATTGCTATTGACAGATGGTGGATGTGATAATGTCATAACTAACACACAATGTGCAGGTTTATATCGTGCCAAGCAATGGTTGTTTTACGACAGTTTTTCAGTATTGTTATATATATATTTTCTGTTTGACCAAATTGACATTTTTATTTATTTGTATTGAATTCTCGCGCGCATTTGTATGACTTAACATAGAAAGGCGACATCTGTGTGATTAATGTATAATGTATATGCTGTTGGCTAATGCGACAGTAGTCGTACATCATTGCATTACTTTAGCTCTATTTGAACAGCCAAATGTCGTTTTTGCTAAGATCACGAGACTTGCGGCTGTGGTAATTGCTCATTAGGAAGTTACGCGTGGGGGTGGTGACAAAGGTTTCATTCATCAGACACTGTGAGAAACGTTCTTGCAGCTAGAATACACGAAGATGAATACTAACGCACTGCACAAAATGCTTAAAACATGCACAAAGAGACCGTTTCTTCACTCGCATGTTTGCGTATACTTTAAGGTTTGCTTAAAGATAGGAATTTATGCAGTTAACCTTCAGGACGGCGATGTGTTGAATCTCAAGAGCCCATACAGAACATAGAACATATCGAGGCAAGAGAAAACAATATATTTCATCCATACCTATGGCATGGACTGAAATATAAATATCGCACATCTAAAATAGAAACACATGGTGTACTTTTTACCCTCTAACAATTCATACATAAACATGTATATCTAAATATGTGTTATTTAAAAGTATAAAGATGCGAGTTTTAATTTGATTGATATTATAATGGTTTTTGAATATTAAGGGTGCCTTCAAGAATATTGAGACCGGCCTAAAATACGTGTAGGTCGCTGACCACATAATGGCCATTTGAATCCATTGCCGGGCAGAATTGCAATAAAACCTCTTCAATATGGCATCGACCGTCGGTAGCCATTAGATAAAGGCTGGGCAGGATTGATGCCCGGTTTTATTGATTTAGCTTTTTTTTCTTAGATAACCATTATCCGGGACTGGTCCTCCAAGACTCGTTAACGTCAGCACAGTGTCGTCACCTTTCCAACAACATCACATCCAAATTATTGTCTTTCTGACAACTGGCCAGGCTGTGGACAATTAGATTGTAAATGCTCATATTTATGGACATCCAAAATTCATGGACATCAAATGTAAAGACTTCAAAGTTAGCATATGACATGTAAAAACGTCATAGAAATCATGGACATCAAATATAAAAACTTCATAGTAACCATTAACCAAACTTCATAGTAATCGTTAACCATACAAATTTCATTGTTCCCAATTTTCCCTAGGGCATATCATAAAATTCTTTTCATGCTTGTTATAGGAACGGCAATGTGAGAACTTTGTGATATGAGTTTCTTTTTGTTCACGTCACATTGCCCGAGGCACTTGCCAAAGCAAAGTCGACATTCATGACAATCATTGACCTACGAACTCCTGAAAACCAAAGGCTGTCAAATATCGGTGGCGTGCCAAGCGGGCGAAGAAGCAATTTTCACCAAATGAATTGAGGCCTGCCTCTTTGGGGCTGTCTGAGGAGATCCTTGCGAGCAAGCTGCCGTGAATTTCACCTTGGGACGTTTCCACCTCGGGAAGGGAGAAGCTGCTTTCATCTAGCGGGTAATTGATCACCTTGTCACCGGCACTGCGAGCCATTTACATGCCTTTCGATCAGGAGGAGAGGGCTCAGTTCCATCACCGAACCAGCCCGATAAAATCCGCTGCCGAAACCTCGGAGACACCCATTATTCAAACCTGTCCAACATGCCAAGAACGCTCGCCTCTTCTTTCCACACCTGCCAAAGTGACAGTAACGTATTTCCGCTGAAATATAAAAAAGCACCCCAAGAAATCCCCTCAAGGTGGAATATCTTCACACTCCAAACAAGCACATTTTTCTTATTACGAGAACAAAATCTTTCAAAAATAGGTCTTTAAAAAAGATTGATCATCTAAGATTCTCACTCACTTACGCGAAACGCATTGATCGTTTGCGTATGAGTGAAGGAGAGCTAATATTGCAGTTTCCATCTGAAGGCATTGCCACACACTGTTTTATTTGCGTTTCATGGTCAGGTTTCCTATATACACATGTATGCTGGATTGTGGGATCAACATCTAGTTGCATCAAATCAAATTAAACCAGCACCTAAGCACAGCCAGTTTCTGCGATAGGAGTTTTTAGATAGGAAGAGATTTACTTCCCTTTTGGTACCCAGTTTCAGACATTTTGCTACAGCGCTGGGATGAAGGTATATACTGGATGACTGCCAGAGTTCAACCCCTCCAAAAACACATGTCCTTCTCCTCAGAACATGAGATTTAATTTGGATCCAAGGTATATTTCTGGTTTTACGCTGATGGAATCATTTCTCATGTGCACTTGTGCCTGTGGCGGCGTCTAGCTCATTGTGAAGATGAAATTGAAACTTTGTCACTTTCCGGCAGATCTGTGGCCATCGTTCTCGTGTCTAAAGGGGTTGAGCAGCTCTGATATCTTTCATCAATTACGTGTGAAGTTAGAGTTACATTTCTGCCAAATACAATTAGCTGCACTGGGATAGATCCAGGCATACTGCAGACGTGCTGAGAATGGTTAAACTGGCGCGTAGTCAGCATTGCTTACAAGTTGTCAATAGATGTAAAGGATCTCTTTGAATGAGGAAACTACACAAGGGACGATTCACACATGTTTCTAAGGATGAGGCGACATTCTCATCCATTTTTCATCATATAGCTGCCTTACTCAGATCAGCGGAATTTTAATGTTGCAAAGTAATTGGCCTCCCCTTTACTTCCAGCCCATGGATCTGGTTATATTGCCGAAAACAAAGTCTGTTGTTTAAGATGATAATGGTCACAAGTATACATTGAATTTGTCATGATGATATGATGTGCCACGCCCTTCCCCTCATATGGCCAGCAGCTATTTGATGTATATATACAATATCTCATAAAGACCCAAAGAGGTGTAAGATGACTATGGTATAGTATCAAAACCACGCTTCATAAGTGCATCATTTTAGATACTTCATTGATCATCTCCAATGGTGCGCCCGTCTCAGAGGTAGGCAGAATCCATTCTCTTTCAAAAGAAGATACTGCTAGATTTTGCCGTCTGTAGCTCCATGTTGGCAAACGCCCCTCGTCCGTTTGCCTGTTGAAAAGGCAACTTGTTCGATATCATCTTTAAGGAACTGCACGAATCATATAGCCAATGTAATTACCTTTGGGTATACAACACACCCGGTCAACATCACGTACATTCATTTCCTCTCCTGCCAGGCCTGCCTACGAGCAAGCGGCCATATGATTGGCTGATAACTTTCCCTCCAGCAACATGAGAGTGAGTATCTGATTGGATGATGACTGGCCAGTGCTAACTCAGCCAGATAAGCCAGTGCCGTTGCGAACTGTTACGAACAGTGTGATACAAGCAGCGGCCCAGGCAGCTGTTTCTCCTAAGCCTTGCCTAGCTTCAGGCTGCTTGAAGCTGATAGATAATGAGTTAGTAAATTTTGATTAGGCCACAGCAAGTAAGTTATATGGATGACATCAGCGCGTTAATTTTCGCCTGTAGCCGAAATTTGTGCCAGAATTTTTAGTCAATTAAGGTCTTTACACATCTACAAGGACAGGTAATACTATTTAATACGAAAATAAAAGATCTGATTGGTCATGATATCATGTTTTTACGTCAATTCTTGTTTACCAAGCCTTATGACCTCTAAATTTGAAAATGAAAGAATCTTGTTTTTTCGCCCTATCGCATCAGATGTGGAGTCTGTAATCCATAAAGTTACTTGCTGCGGCCTTATGGCCGAGGAACATGTTATTTTTCAATACATATCATCCCAACGTTGGTAACCATGAAATTACACCCCACCATCACTCCTGTTCTTCCGGTTAGCGGATTTGATGGACGTATCTGCACACCGTTCCTGATACCGGTCTCCAATTGATGCTGATTTTAATACTTCCGTTTGACCCAGATCAGTCAGAACGGTGGCCACCTGTAAGAGGTATGACCAACCCCAACGGTTCAACAGAATGAAAATCAATGATGGTATAGAAACGGGGGAATTGAAGAGAATCGGAATTATATCCTTCAGTAACCGCTAGTTTGTGGCTAACATGGATTCTCAATCCCACGAAATTCCCTTGTGGCAGCAACCTACGGTCGTCTACCGTGTTTTTTTTCGTCAAAATGATTTGCATTTACTCCCGGGTGTCATTGTAACCACTTTGTTGTACATTTCTGCAACTTTCATTCACTTGTTTCATGACATAACATACATATAACATTAAGAATCATGACAAAAACATTACATTAGATTTGAGTACTCAATATACACATATACATTCTTCAATGTACTAACAGTTCTGTATAATCCTGTTTGTATCCGTCTGTGTTTTTGAGGAGTGTTTTGAATATGGAACGACCGATACTGACGTATGTAGAATTCTGCTCAACACGATCTATCTCTTGTACACGGCCCATTCATCCTTCCTGTACAAGCCTATCTTGTTGATATGTAGGCACTCTGCCGGGAAACTTAGCGTACGCCGACGTACCTAATCTACGGGCTCATGGGCGGGGATGATAAGGGCTTGACGTCATTCGTCCTTCCACGGCGCCTTCAGGCAACAACAAAGCATGTGTCAGTACACACGTCAGAGAAGCTACATCTGTAAGCTCTATCTGCTGTAGCTTCAGGAGATACTCAGCATCAATACTAAGGCTTGATGCATTCAAGAACTTGCTTCTAGCAATTTACGTTTTGGAACGGGACACCTTATCACCGAAACGGGGGAAGGGCTTGTTTTCCTAGATCCTAATGGAGTTGTTATAATATCTATTATTAATCAGATGTGCAAAGAAAAATATGATACATGTGGGTCGCCTGTATGTGTATGTTGTGATAACCAAATGCATGGTACGAAAACCCCTACGTTTTAACCAATATTTAAACAGTTTGTAGTTTTGAAAATCAAACAACATAGAACCAAGGAGGTTCAATACTGAAGCTCAGGTTCAATACTGTTCTGTCAATGACTGAAGCTCATTGATAGAACATACCAGAGCAAACGTACTGATTCAGGTATTATAAATGCATAACAGAATATCAAGCGCAATAATAAGGTATCGTTATATGAATGAAAATAATTCAATCTAAGTTTATAATACTAGTAACTTTTCCTAGCAATGTTGTTTTAATTAAATTACCACTCAGGTAACATAAACGTGTACCAGAAAAAATGTTATAGAATATTACCGTGAAAGCTGTACCAAAGAAATATCTAGCGGGGACGGAAGAATTTGCAGACGGCCCCCGTAAGGATAGCTTGTAACACCCCCTGTGTATTCGGATTGTTTTCAAATCGTTAATTACATCCACTTGGCTGAGCCATCGATACCACCGTAAGTAGCAACCGAGTCAAAAGGCGCGGAGGTAGCGGTTTGGGAACACTTCACAGCGCTGTGTGTTCCAATAGGGACTCACCTCTCCCTTAGGCCACAGCAAGTAAATTTTATGGATGACATCCTCTGCAGACTCCATATCTAATGCGATAGGGCGAAAAAACAAGGCGGCCCAAAAAACAAGGTTCCTACATTTTCAAATTTTGACATCATAAACGTTGTTAAACAAGAAATGATACCGATATCGCGATATTGTGCTAATTTTACTGCCTATTACAACATCCATTTGCCACTATTTGCCACTGAAAAATAAAGGCTTTCAATCATTGTATAAATGGTTTTGATTCAGCCGGAACATCACGATACACAGCCACCATTACATGTAAAAGGAATAAAATACATCACTGCATCAAAGTAACAGACAAAACATTAAATCAGAGCCTTGCCTTGTCTCCACTCTTCATATTTATCTACCATCCACGTTCTGGCATGGCAACAGACATCTTTGCCCATTTTCGGCATGTTGGCCTCTTTTAGAGGGTAACAAAATTTCTTGTTTTCTTTCCAAAATCTGGCGAAAATTAATGCACGCGGTGATGTAATCCACAAAATTACTTGCTGTGGCCTTATACCACCACAAGATCGATACGTGGTAATTTGATTATGTGATATTGATCTGCATGGCGCCACCAGAACGATTGACCACTTCTTCTCAAAATACCCCTTATATGTCCAAGACACCTAAGCGCGGAATTTCTGTACTGAAGTCCTACAGTTCAAAGTGGTGATATTCCCACATCTTCCCAACGTAATGCCGTTAGATCCCTCTATCAATTATCATGTAATTTGGATTGTGTTCGGTTCCCTTTGGTCTTACTTGAAAGAAATGACTCAGAATCGCTTGTGGTGAATGAGAAGCAATAGTATACATATTGCCTGTAAATATAAATTTCTCTGAACGGGTAAATATAAATTTCGAAATAAAAAGGACATTCTTGTCATTGTGTATAGAAATGCTGTCAATGATCAAGTGTTGGCAAAATGTTCATACCCCCTTTGTACTAACCCTGACAACAGCAATATGAAGCATTTGCCCACCATGCTCTCATTCTGTCAGTAGTTCCGCACCCTTAGTCTCTTAGGGGTCTGTTACATTTTATATGGTTATTAAGCGTTACTCCTAGGATTTCACTCAATCAATAGCTCCAGTGGTAAGGAATTACAGGTGAACGCATTTCTGACCAACCATAAACACATACCTTACAATGACCCGGGAAGCGATTTAAAAGGGGCTTATTCTAATTTTTGTTCCTAAAAATTATACCATTCCTGTAATGCGTTTAAGGAATTCGTTTCGTACGACTTGATTGGCCAGTAATATTAGAAGACACACCATGTAGTAAAAATTGCATATTAAGTTAATGCTCGAAATTGATTTGGAGGAATAGGTACACTGTTGCACCTAACGAAGACATTTGAGTGGTGCACAACTAGGATGTTGAATATAACTGAAGTTACTGCAATACGATAAAGGTTTTAGCATTTTTCTGCGCTCAATAGTAGTGCATCTACGTACGTAACCCTTCGAAAATATTTAGGTATACCTGTGCATTAACATTCGAAAATTGGGTTCACAAGTCCAATTTTTAGGTGCATATACACCCAATGTTTCGAGTCCTGATGATTTTAAATTTGCTCGTGCACTCATTGCTACTGAACCAATCTATATTGTCATTGACTTCGTAGAGAACGTTATTTCTGTTTTGCATGAGTGTAAACTGCCGACGCCTGTCTGACGGGGAGATATGTCATAAAGACATAGTCAATTTCCTGTAGGAAATTGTACAGCACATTAAAACAGAAGTACCGTGTCAAAGCTAACTACATCCATTCTCCTCACAAAGAAGAGTGGGTGGAAGAGCTATTACATGTTGTATTCATGAACGTAATACAGACATGCAGCAAAGCATGGTACATTTCAGGAGATATAGAATAAAGAGTTAATACACCCTGCCCCGAGGTGTATATGGTGAGATAATCCCTGGTTAGGTGCTATAACCACCGAATAGACTACCAATTGAGCGTGGCACAAATTAGTGTCTTGTCCCCTGTATAATTGTACGGTCTAAAAAGTGGTCGGTTATTCTAATAACCAATGGGAAATGGAGCCTTCTGATTGGTCTTCTATCTACATGATAATATGTATCAACTAACTTTTCGTTAATTTTGAAGATACATAATACATGTCAAAGCGATTCTCCAAATGCAACGTTTTCAGGCAGAGGATATTGCAGTGTTTTCAGTCACGTGACTATGACGTAGTGTTTTTGTCCGCCATGTTGGATAGTTAAACCTGGATTCTGTAAATTTGAATTTGCATATGGACATGCGCATTTGCAGGTTTGATTCTTTGGGTGCCACCAAACAGCAATTCAGCTTTGATGTCATGATCACGTGCAACTAACATTTTCTAAAAATGATGAGTCAACCGAGTCAAACCATGGACCACTTAACTCTCTCGACGACCAATTTCATAAATCTCCAAATCCGGCGCTAGTACGCCAACCCAACATTTCAACTTCATCATCAATACGCTCCAGCCTGGGCAATCGATAAAGAGATTGCTGCGGGGTTTTCTCTATTAATCCAATGGAATTTATGATTGGCAAATAGATGTGTGGGAGGTTAAAGGCAATTACATTAGTGGCAGTTCCGTCGACAAACAAATCGCAGACGGAATCTGCTGCAATAATAAACCTCTCCGTCGGGACGCCATCATCCATCATTGTAAATGACGCAGAGGAATAGAGATCGTCGTAATCAACCAATTTTCACAGAACGTTCGTCTGAATGAAAATATTAAGAAGCTATAGAACGCCCACAGCTTGCTGCCATTGCCGCGTCTGCGATTGCCCTTTACGCACTCCAACACTGGAATGGACTTCCAATTACAGTGTACACCACAGTCTACCCATTTAGGTAAAGACTATTTTGATTATGAGTGACACTCTTTTTACCTTTCTACACTTTTGTACTTTACCGTACTGGTTCCCATTTTCTTTTATCCAGCTTAGGCATCGACCATTTCCTCAGCAGTTTACAAAGTGATTCATCCGACTGACATCCCTGTGGGTATACTAATAGCTTCCATAGATAATTCTGCCGGCGTCTTTTTCGGCAGTTTCATACAAGCTGACAGGTCGTTAGGACTGAGTTGTTCATCCCATCCAGCCTTTGCACGGGCTCTAATGACCTTCTCTACAAAGAAACGTCTTTGTACTTTTGTCCAGAGATTTTCCAATTTGCCTACCAATTTGTGATAAATCGTTTGGCTGGTATCAATACGCGTGGAATGTTTATAGATAAAATGCGGCGTGTCGCTGCGTATTAAGCACTCCTGTGTGGGCACAAAGCCTGAGTAATGCGAAAATCGAAAGTTCGGGTCAAAGAAGACGTCCACACAACGGTACCCATTACGTGCGCAGCTCTTACCCTGTTCTTTAATCAGAGGAAAACACCTCGCCAGGGACACATTTTCTATTGGATTCTCTTTCAACGAGTTCTTTTCGTTTTGAATGCATCGTAAATCAGGTGTTTGGATGGCTAACGGTCTTCCAGAGTTTGAAAAACGTCAGCAAGTAGTGCCAGACAGACCCATCACTCTCTGAACCAATCCGCGTATTGATTAAAATCATGATAGGAGGGAGCTACTGGAATTGGACACCTTCCGAAAGACCTTTCTTCTTCGCCTAACTTGCAAATTATTTGCACTTAAAATCACATCATTGGCCGTCGTTCAAACCTGTGTAAACCAATGGTGGTCATGTTTTTTATGGAATCCTATAAAAATAATACTTATCTCAAGCTGTTGGGCATCTTTACGACCAAATGCACCAAAGTGCAGCAATTTTTAACGTTAGCATGTGTATACCCAACTATTTTTCTGTGAGTTTGCAAATGTGAAATCATCATCATGAATAATGCTTCTGAAATGTCAACTGTTCTCTTGATGACAGCGTCCTGGATCAAGGAAACGCACAGTATTGATGCTGCTACCAAACTGTCTCTTACCAACAGGTACCATCAACATTCATACAAAAAGGCTCCACTCATTCAACTTTGCGTTCAAAATCTGCCGTCTGAGACAAAATCACGTCGCCATAGCATTCCCGCGATATTTCACGAGACATGATCACGCCGCTATAGCATTCCCGCGAGATTTCGCGATATTTGCCGGGACAAAATGGCAGCAATCCCGTCGACACTTGCTTCTACCGGTTCTGATGAATTCTCTGACCTGGTGATGTGACTGACAGGCGAGTGGACAAGTACGAAAGACTATAGGTACAACGCGACAAGCCTTCACCAGGCCATTTCTCACCGTTCCACACCTATTTCTCACCGTTCCACACCCATTTCTCACCGTTCCACACCCATTTCTCACCGTTCCACACCCATTTCTCACCGCTCCACGACACGATTCCAAACGCTCCGCAACCATTTCTCACCGCTCCACACCCATTTCTCACCGTTCCACACCCATTTCTCACCGCTCCGCAACCATTTCTCACCGCTCCACGACACGATTCCAAACGCTCCGCAAAAAGTTTCTCACCGCTCCACGACACGATTCCAAACGCTCCGCAACCATTTCTCACTGCGCCGAGGCAAGATTCCAACCGCTCCACACCCATTTCCCACCGCGCCAAGGCAAGATTCCAACCGTTCCGAAGCAGGATTTCTCCGCGCTCCAGGGCAGAATTTCTCGTCGCTCCAGGGCAGAATTTCTCGTCGCTCCAGGGCAGGAAGCCTCCCACCCCAGACTTATGTACAGTGGACGGTCCCCAATTCAGGGGTCATTTCCCGGCATGCTTTGTGATCTTTGACTCTCAGAGCGCGCGAGTTTTACTGCAGGAAGGACTGCAGATATCTCCCAAGTTTGGAAATTAGTGCTTTGTGCTCCGCAGCTGTGCAGTTTTCGAGGTAAATTTTTTCCCACACGTCTTTGTAGAGGTTATTGGCATTATGTCTACGTGTAGTTTGATATAGAACTGCTCCGCCCACCCGAGGAGTTTGGTGCCGTCCGAGGGCGTCAGCCCGAGGATGGCACCAAACTCCAAGGGTGGGCGGAGCAGTTCTATATCCGCTAAACGAGATTTGATTATGAGAGTAAAAAAAGGAATAAAATGGAAGACATACTATAGCTAGAGTAGAGGAAATGACCTGCACTTAGCCCAGTGTGACAAAAATGTGCTAATAAAGTTCTTCAACGTTATCATCTTTTTAAGTGTGTATCAGTCACATGTTTTTTTTTAACATTTCACTCAGTCTAATTCATGTAAATGCTTTCTTGCAGGGCCATTCATTGGAAAACACACGAATTTCTCACCAGTGTCAAAATGACGAAGGAAGGGATCTGGCGCTGCAGTAGAACGTGTGTCCATGGCATCACTTTTCGTACAAAAAAAGCAGCATGGAGTTGACATTATACACACATACCAAAGTATTTTAATTGATGTAGCTATTGTCATTGATTTTTCATTTCAATTGTATTAAACTTGTGCTGGAATTAGCTATAAAATAAGTAAGGTTTCTGAAAAATCGTCCTAAATCAGAAGCCATAAATCTTCAAGGAAAATGAGTTGCTGAAAATTAGTTTTAAATCTGATAAACCTACATCAGGTTATAGGGATAAGCCGGTTGTGATTCCTGCAACTGCTCCATTATCTACTCGGAATGGTCGGGAATTGGTTGAAAAAGCGTAACGATAATATCACGTGACTCTGCCAGGTCAAAACGACTACTCTATCCCGACCCACTCCGACGAAAAACAACAACAACGAGAAATATAACGTCAAATGCTACACAGTATCAAAACCCCTCTCCCCAACAAGCTACTTCCCGGTTAAATTTTGGAATGATTTTGTTGTTGTTTACATGATGCGCGTGTTTCCTATAGAAATAAAAATAATCTCCGGAAAGACTGTTTCTTCTGTTGGATTTACAGCCATAAAGTTGCGTATTTTACCATTATATCCAATGGGACATCGAAACTGGAGTATGAGACTCCACATTTACGTTAGTCATATGCAGTCCACGGGGCCACAGCCATTTATCCCGATCGCAAATTTCTCGGGAAAATAAGGGGCCCTTAGATTAAACAGGGCATCTAGCACAAGCCAACACATCATAGTACACGTTAAACATACTGTTAAGCTAAGGGATCCACGATTTTGGGTAACCAAGATTTAGACTGTCACAAAGCATGCCGGGATATGACCCCTGAATTGGGGACCGTCCATTGTACACAAGTCTGGGGTGGGAGGCTTCCTGCCCTGGAGCGACGAGAAATTCTGCCCTGGAGCGACGAGAAATTCTGCCCTGGAGCGCGGAGAAATCCTGCTTCGGAACGGTTGGAATCTTGCCTTGGCGCGGTGGGAAATGGGTGTGGAGCGGTTGGAATCTTGCCTCGGAGCGGTGAGAAATGGTTGCGGAGCGGTTGGAATCGTGTCGTGGAGCGGTGAGAAACTTTTTGCGGAGCGTTTGGAATCGTGTCGTGGAGCGGTGAGAAATGGTTGCGGAGCGTTTGGAATCGTGTCGTGGAGCGGTGAGAAACTTTTTGCGGAGCGTTTGGAATCGTGTCGTGGAGCGGTGAGAAATGGTTGCGGAGCGTTTGGAATCGTGTCGTGGAGCGGTGAGAAATGGGTGTGGAACGGTGAGAAATGGGTGTGGAACGGTGAGAAATGGGTGTGGAACGGTGAGAAATAGGTGTGGAACGGTGAGAAATGGCCTGGTGAAGGCTTGTCGCGCTGTACCTATAGTCTTTCGTAGACAAGGTGTTATGCCCTCTCAAACCCCGCATGGGATTCGTCCAATCTGGGGCTAATACCGCACCACAACCTGTAAAGCTCATTGTTTTTCCAATCAATTCACGGAAACGTATTTGGC
>NW_017802935.1:3251285-3255654 GCF_001625305.1 Branchiostoma belcheri
ACAAGCTGACAGGTCGTTAGGACTGAGTTGTTCATCCCATCCAGCCTTTGCACGGGTTCTAATGACCTTCTCTACAAAGAAACGTCTTTGTACTTTTGTCCAGAGATTTTCCAATTTGCCTACCAATTTGTGATAAATCGTTTGGCTGGTATCAATACGCGTGGAATGTTTATAGATAAAATGCGGCGTGTCGCTGCGTATTAAGCACTCCTGTGTGGGCACAAAGCCTGAGTAATGCGAAAATCGAAAGTTCGGGTCAAAGAAGACGTCCACACAACGGTACCCATTACGTGCGCAGCTCTTACCCTGTTCTTTAATCAGAGGAAAACACCTCGCCAGGGACACATTTTCTATTGGATTCTCTTTCAACGAGTTCTTTTCGTTTTGAATGCATCGTAAATCAGGTGTTTGGATGGCTAACGGTCTTCCAGAGTTTGAAAAACGTCAGCAAGTAGTGCCAGACAGACCCATTACTCTCTGAATCAATCCGCGTATTGATTAAAATCATGATAGGAGCTACTGGAATTGGACACCTTCCGAAATACCTTTCTTCTTCGCCTAACTTGCAAATTATTTGCACTTAAAATCACATCATTGGCCGTCGTTCAAACCTGTGTAAACTAATGGTGGTCATGTTTTTTATGGAATCCTATAAAAATAATACTTATCTCAAGCTGTTGGGCATCTTTACGACCAAATGCACCAAAGTGCAGCAATTCTTAACGTTAGCATGTGTATACCCAACTATTTTTCTGTGAGTTTGCAAATGTGAAATCATCATCATGAATAATGCTTCTGAAATGTCAACTGTTCTCTAGATGACAGCGTCCTGGATCCAAGGAAACGCACAGTATTGATGCTGCTACCAAACTGTCTCTTACCAATAGGTACCATCAACATTCATACAAAAAGGCACCACTCATTCAACATTGCGTTCAAAATCTGCCGTCTGAGACAAAATCACGTCGCCATAGCATTCCCGCGAGATTTCACGAGACATGATCACGCCGCTATAGCATTCCCGCGAGATTTCGCGATATTTGCCGGGACAAAATGGCAGCAATCCCGTCGACACTTGCTCCTACCGGTTCTGATGAATTCTCTGACCTGGTGATGTGATTGACAGGCGAGTGGACAAGGTGTTATGCCCTCTCAAACCCCGCATGGGATTCGTCCAATCTGGGGCTAATACCGCACCACAACCTGTAAAGCTCATTGTTTTTCCAATCAATTCACGGAAACGTATTTGGCCTTACCGCCGAGGGAATATCAGTCGGGAGGTAATTATTTGGTGGCAGCCATTTTGATTCTGGAAGAGGTGGAAATTCCAATCATGAAAACTGGATATACAGTTCTTTCTAAGTTGTGTTCATCCATTAATTTCTCTTCTACTTAAATTCTATTACTTATCTCTTGTTCTGAGAATGCAACTTTGTTGTGAAACGAAGTCATAATAAGATTTCGAGGCTTGCTGCTTGCAGTATCATTGATATATCGATGCCGAGATATAGTTGTCGCCACTTTCTATCACTAGCCTTGCATTGGCTGAGCCTGAAATAGATTTTCTTTAGCACTATCGTAAGTCATATTGCAGGGGTCATACTGTAGAGATACATACGTTGCTTTGTATACTGGCAATGGTCCCGATGGAGTTTGTACTGCACTAAGAGCAACTTTACCAACACCATGAATGAGCTGTTTTGTGTTTTCACATACAAAGTTTATTACGTCTTTGTAAGATAAATCATTCACACAAAAGTTACCTAGACCGAAAAACGTCTAGACATTTGATATTTGAACGTACTTCAGAGATATAGCCTTATATGGTCGTATATATGCTTTTTATGGTAGAGTAAAATGTCAGTACACTCCCTATTGTATTTGATCGAAAGGACAACCGTCTGAACCAGTCCATTCCGTTCAAATTACACTCAGTAATGATATAGCTAATGATAAATGTAGTCGCCAAGTTGGTCCCAGTGTGCTCTCCTTTAGCCATGGCCCCTCTGCTTTTAATATTGATTAAGAAGACATCCGCAAAACGTCAGAAATGTCGTAAACCGACCTGCAATATCACGGCCAGTGCCCGTTTCTTTTCCAAACGATCCGTGAGTCAAAGCTGCCATTAAAACGGCTCTCTATGCAACGTTAGGTACCGGGTACGGGCCACACTTCTTCGCGCCGTAAAGTCTCTTCGATTTTTGTGGGGGCGAAGCAGCAGACACTCCGGAGGAAGACAATACCCATTATAACGTGCATGAAAATACCATAACTCTTTTTGCCGCGGCCTTATGTTTACAGTATGTCATCTCAATGGCTTACAGGCCAGCAAAATTGCCAATTCTTAAGGTTTGAATGCACAAGGGGCAATTTCAAGAGGACACTTTGAAGATATTTGTGGTTAAACCATAGGTGATCGCACAGCTAGTTTACACCCGTTTTCTTCCCACGTAATGTTACGTAGACCCGAAATATGGCATGTTAAACCGCTGTCGACGCCAACGTGGCTTATCTGTAGGAATATCACGATAATACCGGGCCTGGCGGCGCTTTTGCACCGATAGTAGACACGTGTTTAGATTACCATGCTCCATCATCTTCACATACAAAGCTAATACACCACTACATCACTGTGAAAAAAGAAACATTACGATATCATCTCAGCCTGCTAAACCTCTTATGAAAAGGTAAATCATTTGTTTAGTACGTCTATGCCAAGAGTCAGTATATGCAAATCACAGGGAAAGAAAATCCTACACAGACACACAGGGAAGACATCCCTGGAAAGCCATAGGGAGTGGACCCACTGAAATTACTGTAAAAAGTTCATAGGAGCTAACATTAACAAAAACGCCAGTGGGAATGGCCTCTGTTACATTGTGAAGATGTACTTTTTGATGTAATGTACAATGTAATGTACAATATGTTTTATTCACTTTTATCATTGTCATTATGTCACTAATGGGCAGTAAACATAACAAATGTGTAATACTTACTCCTCATGTCCATTGGATTTGTATTGTAAAACTCGATGAGTTATAAAAAATCAATTTCCTCAGCAAGATGTTGAGAATGGTGAGTTTGGTAAATACCACATGTGTGTTATCGCTGTGAGAGTGGCGGGGTGGGATTACATTACAACAGAGCCTTCCGGTCATGACATATTCTTCCGCAGCTAGTTCCAAAGGCGATAAAGACGTGGGTGTTCCGCGCCGTGTTCATGATTCCGCGACATGCTGGCTACATGGGCGGAGGGATATCCAATGAAGGATGTGAAGCCATTTAGCCACAGGGTTTCTTTTACCGCAGCCTTTTCACACAGAGCTGACATTGCGTTTCGGAAGATCCAGTCAATTTATTTAGTTTTTGGAAAATCTTTTTATTCGAGTCATAACTTTTCATGGGGATGAAAGTAGATCATTGTTAATCGCTGGCGCATATAAAAACGTTTGGGGCACTCGTAAAGGCAAACCTGCTAACCACATAACGTTGAAACCAACTGAGATGTTTAAGAATGGTTTTTATTGTCCAAACAGTACCCGTGCAGTCGCAGCCTTTATACGGCTGAAATGATGCTGGGTATCACATAATAATGAATGCAAATCACAACAATTATAACAATCAAATAATACACATGATACACATATTTGTTCCACAATTATTTCTTGTGGAACTGCCGCAAGGGTCTGTGCGGCTGCCGTTCGGCGCCACAAGGTGACCTCAATACGACTTTCCCCAACCAAAGTTAGGTACCCATTCACACCTGGGTGGAGTGAGGATATTCGTGTAAAGTGCCTTTCCCAAGGGCACACCGTCGGGCGCATGTTCAGACATGTACCGGGTACGACTCGGAATCGAACCCGGGTCTCCCCGCTTCATAGTCAATTGCTCTAACCACTACACCACCCGACGCCACTTGTTTGTATAAGTCTTATAGGGGCAAGGAAGCAGTGAATTGAATTAAAAATAAATCAACATCCTTCACGTACAAGCCCACCATCATTGTGTTTAATAATCAAACGTACTCTTTAGCTTGCACAGCTGTGTGTCCCGAGGGCTATCAAATGGCGATATGCGCCACCCTATAAACCATAGATACCGTTGGAACGATTTGAACTTGAACTCTTTAGAGCAAGTTCAGTCTGTTTGCTGTTGAGATGAGAATTTTTCAACCATGCCTGCCTCAGTGATGCACGATGATCATGTTAAAAAGTGTCCGCAGGCAAATATATCCGAGTCTGTCTAGCTTTGCGGCTGAGGAATTCACAGCAATAAAATGCTCCCACCTGATTACACTTGCTAATGAAATGGCTGTTTAGACTTATTCGCCTTGACAATGATAACCTTTTAGTCTACTAATTACTGGATG
>NW_017802935.1:3255674-3257259 GCF_001625305.1 Branchiostoma belcheri
TTATGTTTACAGTATGTCATCTCAATGGCTTACAGGCCAGCAAAATTGCCAATTCTTAAGGTTTGAATGCACAAGGGGCAATTTCAAGAGGACACTTTGAAGATATTTGTGGTTAAACCATAGGTGATCGCACAGCTAGTTTACACCCGTTTTCTTCCCACGTAATGTTACGTAGACCCGAAATATGGCATGTTAAACCGCTGTCGACGCCAACGTGGCTTATCTGTAGGAATATCACGATAATACCGGGCCTGGCGGCGCTTTTGCACCGATAGTAGACACGTGTTTAGATTACCATGCTCCATCATCTTCACATACATGTAGCTAATATACACCACTGACATCACTGTGAAAAAAGAAACATTACGATATCATCTCAGCCTGCTAAACCTCTTATGAAAAGGTAAATCATTTGTTTAGTACGTCTATGCCAAGAGTCAGTATATGCAAATCACAGGGAAAGAAAATCCTACACAGACACACAGGGAAGACATAAGCCATAGGGAGTGGACCCACTGAAATTACTGTAAAAAGTTCGTAGGAGCTAACATTAACAAAAACGCCAGTGGGAATGGCCTCTGTTACATTGTGAAGATGTACTTTTTGATGTAATGTACAATGTAATGTACAATGTAATGTACAATATGTTTTATTCACTTTTATCATTGTCATTATGTCACTAATGGGCAGTAAACATAACAAATGTGTAATACCTACTCCTCATGTCCATTGGGTTTGTATTGTAAAACCCGATGAGTTATAAAAAAAATCAATTTCCTCAGCAAGGTGTTAAGAATGGTGAGTTTGGTAAATACCACAGGTGTGTTATCGCTGTGAGAGTGGCGGGGTGGGATTACATTACAACAGAGCCTTCCGGTCATGACATATTCTTCCGCAGCTAGTTCCAAAGGCGATAAAGACGTGGGTGTTCCGCGCCGTGTTCATGATTCCGCGACATGCTGGCTACATGGGCGGAGGGATATCCAATGAAGGATGTGAAGCCATTTAGCCACAGGGTTTCTTTCACCGCAGCCTTTTCACACAGAGCTGACATTGCGTTTCGGAAGATCCAGTCAATTTATTTAGTTTTTGGAAAATCTTTTTATTCGAGTCATAACTTTTCATGGGGATGAAAGTAGATCATTATTAATCGCTGGCGCATATAAAAACGTTTGGGGCACTCGTAAAGGCAAACCTGCTAACCACATAACGTTGAAACCAACTGAGATGTTTGTAGTCTTATAGGGGCAAGGAAGCAGTGAATTGAATTAAAAATAAATCAACATCCTTCACGTACAAGCCCACCATCATTGTGTTTAATAATCAAACGTACTCTTTAGCTTGCACATACAGCTGTGTGTCCCGAGGGCTATCAAATGGCGATATGCGCCACCCTATAAACCATAGATACCGTTGGAACGATTTGAACTTGAACTCTTTAGAGCAAGTTCAGTCTGTTTGCTGTTGAGATGAGAATTTTTCAACCATGCCTGCCTCAGTGATGCACGATGATCATGTTAAAAAGTGTCCGCAGGCAAATATATCCGAGTCTGTCTAGCTTTGCGGCAGAGGAATTCACAGCAAA
>NW_017802935.1:3257279-3293011 GCF_001625305.1 Branchiostoma belcheri
TTAATCCCTCCGCGTCTCTCGAGGGACGTAAAATAGTCCCACGTGTACCGAATACCACGCTCTTGGGGAATCAGAGAAACGACAGGGATTAAACTGAAATTGCCAAAGATAAGCTAACAAGACTCGGTTTCTGCCCCAAGATCGTTGCCCTGGCAGAGGTTACCCGTGGATAAAATAACGTAAGATTACAGAAATTGGCAAATTACTATCGGGTAGTTTAAGATTGCTTTGGATGTGATGATCTTCGATAATTGCTTAAGAGAAAAAAAGTAACAGTACGTGCCAAAAGCTGCATCGATCTACAAACGAGGAATAAAAATCATCAGTTTCCCCTGCGTAGTAAATAAAGTAGACGTTTTAACAATCCTCTCGGCAATTTCGAACACCCACGGCTGATTGGAAACCCTCCAACGGGAATGAAAAGTATTTTTGGTTGAAGAATATCGGTTACTTCAATCACCGCTGTCTGTAGTATACACTACTAGATTGCTTTGGAATTTTGTCAAATACATAAACTTAAGTCAAACCTATAAGGATTCGCTGTGTGTATTTTCTCTGCAATATTTGCCTATTACTTTACTTTTACCTCAGGTTTACAAGATCGTGCCCTTTTGTCCAGCTGGGCTCCTTATTGCCTCTTTATTGCACACCAAGGTCTTGAATAATTGATTAAAGCCCAGTTTGTGAGAACGTATTCGACAATATGCCGTTGTGTTATGACCTACAACAGAATAATATCGATGGAAAGGGCAGCAGTGTGTGATATTCTTGACCTTGAGCGATGGCTGTAGAGATATTGCCATCATCCTGGCGTCTGAGAACAAATATGCTCACATATATTCACTTGGCTTTCAGAGAGGAGCCGAAGGGTTGGAAGTTATTCGAGCAATACTATTAATATATAGTCCGCCTTTTAATGATATTTCATTGAGAATCACTGCGTTCTGTTATAGTTTTGACGCTTGCAATACGTTTTGAAACTTGTTCAGTTATCTTATATATAATTAGCATGCATTGTCTGAAGTTTTAAGGAGTTACCAGACAGTAACTTAAAGGAGACGTTAAGTGAGATTTATAACCCAGACTGTATGGCGGATTGGTGGACGGATGAAATTATATTACCGGCCCATGATGTATTGCTACGATCAATATTGATTGCCGGATTAATTAAGAAAACAATGGAAGTAATTAGCAGGATCATGTTCCCCACAGATGAGTCAGAAAAAGTTTCGCGCTCGGAGAGTTTGTTTACGACTCAATAACAGACGACTTCATCAATTCGTCAAGTCCGCCATCTTGTTTTTCTACGGCATTTGGCGATCCTTATCGAGGATAACCGACGGAGATTTACGGACGGTGACGAGTTGAACCGAACCCCATCTGGCCCACAACTGCGCCATCTGTGCCTGTGGGCAGGAGAGGTTTGATCGCTATCTCTTTAACATTGCGATGTATGGTTCACTCAAGTGGCGTAAGGTCACTTCCATTTGGAAACCTTTCCATTTCCACACACAGATCCGCAGTCGTTAAACGTCCGAGGGAAGTCGTTCAGCCTTTAGCAGACCATGTTATGTCAGCACATAATGGTCTCTTGTACGAGTCGGCAACTGAACCGAAAAAAAGGATCGGAAACGAATTTTCAACTAAAAGGTAACATTTGCAAAGCAAATGCATCATATTTGCCTACAGATGGGCCAAGCTTAACCAACTACTGATTTGTTTATTCTTACTCAAACACCCCTCTTGAACTCAGTTCTGCATGGCACTTGCAACATTATGTAACCCAACACCAGTTACCATGGTGATAGACGTCTGTTTTTTTTTGGAACGGGAGAAGACGAAAAAACTGAGCAAAAACACGAAAGTTATATATGCTAGAAATCAATACAACTGAAAATGTACACAGATGAATGATATATGCTACTGTAAGTACCAGAAGACGGTATTGAGAGATGAGAAGGGTTATTGGAGTGGCAAGGACACCGAATTCATCAGAAACTTGACCTTGGTATATGACCGTGAAGACCACCCATCCTTGATGCATCTTTCATATCTATTCATTACAATTCTGTCAGGATACTAATAATGGTGCGAAATCCCTCTGAAGGTGTCAAGGACAAGATATCAAATAACTTCATTAATATTACAGTAGAGTCTGGCAGACGCTTGGACAGACTGTTATGCACGAAAATAAAGATGGAGCAAACGTCTAACGTGCCATTGAATATACCGCTTTTCTGGAAGGCATTAGGACCGAAATAGCCGCATGTGTAATAGAGCAATATTTTGCTTCCTTGTCGACCCTTGGCAGTTATGCCATATTGAGTCAATACATTGTGAAGGCAAGAAACATATGCTTTCCTAGATGCAAACAAAATAGAGGTGTTCATGAATATATACGTAATCCATTAAGAAAAGAGTTGCCTACTTCAGTTGGACTCGCTTCAGGGGTTCGAAAAGGAACCGTACTCGGACCATTAATCTTCCTTCTGAACAGCCTACAAGAATACAGATATAGGTTTTTGCCGGAATTTGGAGTTTTAATCTTTGAACGGACTATCTACCGATTTCCTGAATTAACGCAAAATTGGACAACTATCGTCAAACAAACTTCATTGTTGTCCACCAAGGACGGAGTATTGAACTGCTAGCGTCCTATAGAAAAGGGAACAATGCGTTAAACTTACAACCCAATAATGTCCAATACCGGACACAGATGGCCCCGCCGTGTCCCTTTCTTCGTCCATCGATTCTTGGCAAGTGTCAAGTTTTACAGTCACATCTGGGCATTTATTTCAACACCATGATAATATCTCCAACGGTGTAAAAGGAAACATAGAAGACTAAAAGGAAACTTCCAAATACATACACTTTAAGATTTAATATATGGATAATGTTTCAATGATCTGATCTGATCTTTTAGAAAATGTCTAGAAAACAATAAGACAGTTGAATCAACATAATATTACCTCAATCCCCTTTGCATCTTTAAATGCTAAAATTTCTAGATCAATCATTTTTCCAGCATTTTCAGGTTTGAGTGCTTTTTTTCGTTCAGTCCGTACACACATACACACACACACACACACACACACACACACACACACACACACACACATATATATATATATATGTGTGTGTGTATATATATATACTGCAACTTTTTTATGTATTAGAATACCCTGTAAGAATGCATTCCACCAAAGTGCATCTATTCAATGGCAGAATGTATCGCAAACTCTAAGTGCCATTTATTAAAAAAAAACATTATTACATGATTGTGTTAGTGACATAGTAGCTAATCTAATACGTTTACGAGACAGACTTAAATTGCTTTTTATTACCTAATAAAGATAATGAATTAAGTGTCTGGACGTCATAAACTCATTGGGCCAGGCAGGGTACAGCATTCATAACCTATAGAGCTCTAAACGAGTCCTTCTATTGCCGAGAAGCTCTCTGATCTCCCTTTTAAAGTAACGTTAATGTACCCCTGGAGATACACCCATACAAATGCTGCCTCACAGGAAGACATATTTTACATTAAATCACTGTGTTGTGCCAAGGCAGCCGTTTAATGTTTGCTGAGTTCAAAGGCATTTTAGATCAAAAGCTTTAGATAAAATAAGACATCATGGCCAACTGAGTGAAAAGCTAGGAGTTCATGTTGAAGGAGTGACGTAGCCGCATACCACTCCAACGATCTGGTGTGACAGTGATTTCGTGGAGGGCGAAATCACGGGGAGCGAGAACACCAGCATAGGGATGTTTTTTCCTCCCTATCCCACTCAAAATGGCTGTTTTTTCTGCCACCCTATCTAGCTGTGAGCAAAGTAACTGAATCCCGCCCTGTAAAATCTCCCCGAATGCGCTAGTAGACTACGGCGGGCGGGCAACACTTTCAGTACCAAGGAAAGATCCCGGGTAGCTCACGATGCTCCGCAACTAGGATAGAAGTGATGCGACTGACATACGGTTCTAGATCGTTCTGATTATAGCAATGTAACTGAATTCCACCCCGTAAAGTCTCGACGAAATGCGCTAATAAACCTCAGCGGGTGAACAACACTTTCAGTACCAAGGACAGACCCCGGAAAGCTCACGGCTGTCCTGTACTGGGATAAGAATCCCTCTTAGTAAATATAACCCGAAATGCGCTCAAAGACCTCAGCGGGCCGGCAACGCTTTCAGTACCAAGGACAGACCCGGTAAGCTCAGGGTCGGTCTGTACCAGGCTTAGAGTGGGCGTGATCGCCAGTTCGAGATCTTTCTGTTTGTACCTGTTTGTACCTGTTAGCAAACTAACTGAATCCCGAATTTTGCAAACAGACCATGGCGGGTGAACAACGCTTTCAGCACCAAGGAGAGACCCCAGAAAGCTCAGGGTCGGCCTGTACCAGGCTATAGGAGTGTTCGTGATCGCCAGTTCCCTACAGATGGGCCCTGAAATAGACTTCCTCTGTACTTAACGACATCCGAGATGTATGAAGCCAGATGAATGCTGCTCCCAAAGATGCCTATCTCGCCTGCAACATGCGCTTACCAGTCCACCCAGCCAGCAAGACATTTAGAGTAATGGCCGGCTCACGAGGTTTCTAAAACTCTCTCTCTCTGTACATGAATGCCCTTCGGAGACGTACAAATGCTGCTGACTATTCTTTCATAGTAACCAAGGACACCATTGCATGTGGAAAACGAATGTGAAAGCAAACTTTAGAGCACTTGAAACTTTTCCATGGCGCAATGAATGCATCCATCGCCTCAGGGCCTTTATAAGCTGTTTCCTAAATGTCTGCTGCATTGTAATGTTTGCACAATGTACTGCATTGACGGGAAAGCAAAGGGGAACAGATACGGCAGACGTATGGAAGCCGTTTGCCGATGGCTTACTTGTTTACAGCGATGGCCTTGAGGATAGATTCATCTGTCATCGCCGGCGTTTAATGGACTCAGACTGACTGAGACCATGTCAAGCGCTTTGTCAGCTTTCCGTTAACAAGGATTATCGTGAAATGTCACATCTAGAGTATGAGTTGGTGGGGTAGAAGCGTGTGCCGTATTTACAGCTCTATTTGCCGGTACAAAGCTAGAGATGGACCTCCAGGCTCTCCACGGCATCACACGACGCAAATGGCATTTTATAGCGACTGCCGCAAGATGATGAATGTCGTGAAAGCACTCAGTCGCAATCTACGCGACGATTCGGCAATTCTGTGGACCGGCGGAATGCCGTTAATCGCGGAGATAGGCCGGTCTGGCCAACTTTGATGCACGATTCAATCCAATCGGCAGCGTAATCAACCTGTAAATCACCAGACTTTATCACTGAAGCACACTTTTGACATCTGTGGGAAAGAACTCTCTTTTTCATGTACATGTATGACAAAGCCCGTATGCGTGATGTAAATACTATAAGGCATACTGATGAAGAAGATATGATATCCCGAATATGTATGAATGGCATAATTCAACACAATCCATCATGTAAATGTTATAGCAGTTCACAATACAAAATATTTTAAACCGTGTCCAACACATTAAAAGTCTAATTCTGCTGCAGAAGTGCTTGCTTTAATTAACATGGTAAAAAGTTCACAGGGCTAATTTGCATATTTGCAACATTTCATTACTGTTTTCCTTAACTAATTTGCATATATGGGATATTTCCAATACTTCTGATAGATAGGCAACGAGAATAAGTACCTAGAGCACTGGGCCATAGATAAGCACACCGGCTACTCAAAATGTGTGTGAGAGAGAGGTGCTTCATCATCCTAGACCAACGCTTTCTCATCGTTTAATAACTCATATATCAACGGTCTGCTGCGCTCGCTATGAAAGTTGTACTGAGCACATTTCTCACGGGGGTTAGTTATGCCTCCACGCGTCCTCACTGGCATGTTACTCTTCCATATTAAACCACAGTCTGCCTGCTGCCATCCATACAAACCTGGAAGACTCTATGTGTGTGTAATACATTAAAGTGAAACATGGCGGGTGTAGGTCGGGGTTTTAACCCCATTTTGCCCTCTATCAATACATCACAGAACTGTGCACAGAGTATACTAATACATCAGTCAATTATAAACTGGAAGAACGTTGGTAATTTGATTGGTTGTTGTGCAGCTGTGTCCACGCCCCAATACGTGCTGGATGAATTTGTGTGATGAGGGGCGTGGGGCTTTTTAGAACTCTACATGATTGGATGAGTCATGGGTATCGATGGAGTATTTCATTTGTTCCATTACTATGATTGGTGGGACCGTCTTCTGGGTCATTTCTATACACGGTATCGGCATGGGTGGGTCTCTAGGTACACAGGAATATGATTCATATAAAAATTGAATCTTGATAAAATAGATAATATTTAGTATATATACGATACATACAGGACTTAATTGCACGACACTGTGAATGGTGCAACTATTGAATGTGGTACAAAAACTTTACATTCTAATTACTAAAACAACAAGTCTTTGGTATATATAGTGATACATATATACCTGTATTAATTTTGGAAAATGAAAAAATATAGTTAAATTTCAAAGAAATGGAGAGCTAAAAGAAAATATTATGCTATTCTGTAAGAAAGAATACAACCTTAAAGTTTTTTAGCCAGCTATTACGGGAAAAATATTCTGACTTACGTCGGCTACAACGACGACACCGACGGCTTCATTTTTGCACAAGTCTGTTGACAATTAAGGACCTAACTAGATACCAATTAAAGTACAAGTTTACAGACACAGTTAATAACCGTAATGTACTTTCAACCCGTGAGGGAATCAGGCAGCTCCACAAGCTGTGCGTTTTCAAATCTGTGAAATAGCGGCAAACACCAGTGATATCATTTTAAGTCATTAATACTAGATGAATATGACCACCCTAAAGCTTTGTGATAACAATCTAAGTAGATCTATCATAGTGAAATCGCTTCTCCATATTTAAGCATTCCGGGCAACAAAGAGATCGGTTAGTGAATGAGTATGTGTGTTTAAACAATACAAACCTTAAACTGTGTGAAGAAATGAACACACACACACTTGAAACATATTAACTTTTATTTTCACAATCCTGATTGATGATTCTCTTCCTTCGCTTGAGGGAGGAACTTACAAAATCGGTCAATATCTTCTGCAGTTCTCGTAATTCCGTATCTTGGGAAGCTTTTTAATTGCGGACGTCCTACATCCTAAATTTCAGTCTGGCTCGCTCATAAAGCTATTGTAGACTTTTAATACTTGGCGTCGTATAAAAACATATGACATTTTATCCGCAAGCTATTGTGATAGTTAACTTGTGTGATTAAATTGGCATTGCCCTTCCTTGTTCCTTTAAGTAACATTATGTAAAATTTTTGCACCAATATATTATAATACTTATAATAGCTTTTAGACATACTCATACTGTGTCATATTTTGGCACCTTCACTTCCTGCTACTTACTTTCAATGTATTAGGGTTGATTCATCTTACGATTTAAAGAAATGAAAAGAATATTTACTTTTTGTATATTCTATATATAGCTTTTTGTCCTGATGTTTCACAATGTAGCTTTAATTTTGGTGGACATTGTGCCCATACACTGTGCACACAGAACACCGTCCCTTTAACGCCCGTCCATATCTTACCTACCAGACATACTGTCTTGTGCGTTAAAACCGAGACCCCAGTCTCTGATTTAACAGCCACGCTTCATAATTGCATGGCTTATATCCAGCACTTGGCTTAAATCACGTCGACCTTAACGGGTTACCTTCCAAGTAAAACCCAATATCGGCAGATGCAGATGTTTTTCGACAGGGTCCATCCCTACAAACTGTAAGCAGAGATCCCGAGAAAATGGCAAGGGATGCCACAAATAAATGCTAATCAGTCATTCCGACGTGGGAGTCTGTAGGTAGCAGTTATTAATCATACTGGGACGCGCTTAGCGGTTGGCTGGAGAATATGTTAGCCTGATAGAAGGGGGCTCGGGTAGGATTGGGCTGTGTAGCCGGTGGATATCTCACTAGAGGCAGACGGATTTGAACAAGCAGACATCTCCCCACGTCATATCCTGTTGGTTAAAGATACCGTTATGTCGCACTACGCTCCACTGAGATGGAAATACGTACGGAAGCGGCTGGTGTATCATTCGGTTTGAGTACAAGGTTTTTGTTTCCAGACATTATACGTCACCGTATCTTCGCGCTGTTAAAAACGTTGTGCTTTTCCAATTCCCCATCTTCAAAGAAGAAGTTTTTCTTCTTGAAATGCATCTAAAAAGTAGCAACTCTGTGTTGAGTTGAGTTTCGTATGCATGAAATGTTAGAGAAAGAAAACAGTTTTTAAAACCTGTGAGTATAGCGGAATCTCTGTGTCGGAATGCCGCGCTCGTCTCTGCTTGACAAACAATAGTGTGTATTTTTAGCCCATTGTTCGAGGTGCCAGGGTAACGGCCGTCTGGAACACAGGTCTGTGGAAGCCTCTACAGTCTACTCCAATGGTATCCGTGGATTAATCGGCCACAATCTTGATGAGAAACACGCCGGGCCGCGTTTTAATCAGCGTGGGCCAAGGGAATGGTTCGATCCGGGAAATTCCATTACTAGTTTACCGCGGGGGTGGGGTGGGGGGGCTGTATCATCATCAAAGGGCGAGCCCACTTTTAGCCTAAAGGGCTAAAGCAGAAGGCGCATCCTCAGTGACTAGCGTGTCACGATATATTATTAGATCCTTATCTGGGGCAAATAAGTGTTTAAACCCTTCGCGGTTAGAATTCTCTGTGCACCGTTGCTTTATTCAATCTGAAGGCTTAGGATTTTCTTAATGTCAAGGTGACTGTATCTACGCGGCGCTTTCAAAGAAAACTCTGAGTTTTAAAAGGGACATTTCAAATAATTACGTACACCTGACCACCGTTGAGGTGCTGAGCGATTGAATGATACTGGGAATTTTTATACATGAGTAAATTAAAAGATAAGGTACTAGAGGAAGTCACAAAATTTATGTGGCAATTCCGTGAATATTTACGTATGTGAAACAACAAATAAAAAAACCCATTGCTAAAGTGTCTTGTACAATGACGATTATATCGGCTTATATACCACATATCATATCCGCTGATATGGTAATCAGCGGATATGATATGTGGTCAGTTGTCTCCTGAATTCTGTGTGTTCGAAAGATAACCATAGAAGCTGTGCCTAATAACAACGAGGTTGATAGTCCGGATGATGAATGTATCTCCTAGTCCGCCGTGCTGTCAGCACCCCTCCCCCGCTCACTCAGTGGTTTGTCCCCGGCTCGGGCTCGTAATCTTTCCGGCCTCACGGTGACAACGCGAACCTCCCGCGCCCCACATCCCGGCTCCTCCGTCTAATTCCAGCTCTCCCATTCCTCCGCAGATTCCATCATCCCAGCGTGAGAGAACATTCCAGCCAGAAGGGAAAAGGCCAAGACGGAGTGAAGGAGCAATATGGCGACGTCGGGCGTAGTTTGCGTCTTGGTGTGCTGGTGCGGCTTGCAAGGTAGGTAGGTGTGTGGGTGTGTAGGTGTAGCCGGCATCCCATAGCCGAGTACGTAGCCGTAACTACAGGACCGGTGCGCGCAAACTGGCGTAAAATTCCACCTCGCATGCCTGCGTTTTTGCATAGTCTTATGCATCATTTCCTTAGAAAATTTTCCACGCGTTACGCACGAGTGGCGAACTTAGCGGAACGTCTTGAATTGAAAGAAAAAAAAATAGCGCATGTCTTTTCGTGAGCATCGCAAGTTTTTACACGTTTGGAGGTGGGCGGAGCAAATTTGGTTCATCAAATAATTTTACGCTTTCCTAGTCCATACCTTTCGAAGACTTCTAGGTATACTTGTTATTCCGTACATTAGTACGTACTCCATTCTGCCGTATTTTTTCAGGCTCTTGCCTTATAAACATTCTTGCCTTGCGATAAGATTTATAGCTTGCAAAATAATTAAAATCATAAAAGCATCCCCGAGGAAACAGATGTCTCTGAAGATCACATTTTACATGCTTCATCCAAGGCCAAGTTTCTTCCGACGAAACAAAGTCTACATGATGAGTAGTAACTGCACACATGATATATTCACATTTAATATTTCATACCTTGTTCGTAGGTAATCTTAGTTGTAGTTCTCCCGTGTTTTATGAACAATATAGCCTAACTGAAAGAACACCTAAGGAGTAAGAGGATTTGTATCTTGTCTACTAGCATGCCCTGATACCAGTAGCCGTGGTGTGTTGAAATGCCCCCTTTTTTGTCGGCATTGGCTCCCTGCCCTGTGCCGTGCACGCTGCCCGATTCGGAAAGGACCTGTTATTGATCGGCGGGCGGGCTAGCCGGCTCGCGCGCGGTTTGTTCATTCTTACGGCGTAGTCCGGTGAAATGCCATCCTCTCCACCGGAAGCTCCCGTGACTCCCACCGCCCAGCGGATCTCGTGAGCTCGGAATGATTTCTATGGGCCCATTTAAACTTTAGCGGCTTTTCTGCGATCAAAACGGATACCGTTTCAAGGATGCCGTTGGCAAACAATGCAAATCTATTATAATAGTCACTCCGCCATTTGTCTACGTGTTATAATTGAATCAGTAAACAAAGACTCTCGCTCTCTGAGTCATGCTGTACCGTTAGCTTTGACTTTACTACAACATACCTTCTGTCATACTTTTTCTTTCAGTTTGACAATTTTGAATATTGTATTCTAACATTACTGTAAACATGTTAGAAAAGACATCAGGCGCATGGTGATTAATTGCTTCATTAACGTCGAGACGTTTATTGTCTTTCTTTAATTACTTAAGCGTTATAAAACACGGATTGTTTGAGAGATGGGAGCGACAGATGGGGGTCACTCCGACAAAATGGCGGCAATTGCCAGACAAACCTGAATAATAAGTCTGAGTTTCCGCCGGGACGTTAGATTTAAGTGCAGCGTTTAACCATGCGGCAAGTGGCACTATAAGGTTACATTTGGAATAACAAATTTTGGAATAAGAAATTCTCCGCATCGAGTAATGGTATAAAAGTATATATCCTCATTGATGTTGTATTTCTATCTTTCATGTACGTTATCAAAGTGACTGAATGAATAATACTTTTGGAAACACTGGTTTTATTTTTTTTTCTTCAATGATAAATAACGTATATTTGATATTGCTAGACAGTGCTATATTGGAATACCGTTACAAGATTTTTTTACTAAGAACACGATACTATTAGAAAAAATTACTGATTTTATTTCATTTTATTTTTTTTCATGAAAATGCTACTGTGAATTTCATACTGACAATGATCTACTAGATAACCGTTGCGGGATCTGTTACTAAATAAACAACACTATTAGAGACAATTCACTGTCTTACTTCAGATTTTTTCAATTATAAATCATGGATTTCATCTTGCCTGACAGTGCTCTATTAGATGAAAGATTTGTGACTAGATACACAATACCATTAGAAACAATTAACAGCTGTATATTAGAATTTTAATTTTTTTCAATGACAACTAGCGTGAATTTGATTTTACCTGACAGTGCTCTATTGGATAACCGTTACAAGGTTTGTCGTTGCACAGTGGGAAAGACTTTGTGGGAACAGAGGTGAGCTAAATGAGATTAAGTCCCGGCAGTTTGGTCGATTTTCCCGTGCCGCTGTCACGTAGTGTTGGCGGTTTGGGAAGTGATGTCTGCACGCAGAAGTGAGCCGAGTGCCACTTACCCTCCCAGCTCATCTCGTTTCTCAGCCGCACAGTCTGTCCTCTGGATACCACTCAGAAATCAAGCACGTACAGGGACCGTCCATTTCTGTCATACAGTATTAACTACGTAAATTGTGGAACAAACTTTCTACGAAAAAAGGCTACTTACCACTGCATAGGCTTTAGAAAATGGACTGAAATAGGACCTGTAGTTCGTTTTGTTTTGGGCATATGTTAACGACGTTATTTGTGCCCTGTTTTATTCATTATTGTGAATTCGTCTGTTTATCCACTGGCACCCGGCCAATCGACCACAAGCCAGCTTCCTGCTGTCTGGGACCTAATTTCCTGTGTCTGACCTTTTGTGGTCTGTGGTTAGGAAATTCAGCCCACCCACGAGCTGTCAATCAACCAACACACCCAAAACAGTAACTCCGTACACAGAGCAATCTAAATCTACATGGTAGAATTAATTAAACGTGTTAAATACTAATATTCTAAGCAAGCAATAACTGAATACATTTGTATCAAGATCACCGTTAATGTATGTTGCCTAGGTCAATGGCAGCGTTTTCGCAAACAGAAATTTTAAGACCAGTCAGACTTTAGCTCCAGACACATCAAGCAAATAAATTGCTTCTTAAGACACTGTAAATAAAGCAGCGAGGGACCGGCAGAAATCAATACCTATGGTTTAACTCCAAGTTTGGTGTTGGCTGAACGCCACAAGCCGGATATATATAACACACAATCATACATTTTGCAACGCGTAGAGCATAACAGAGCTGTATAGATTCTTTATGCTAATGAAGACACAGGTGTCTAAAAATATGGCCTCCGCAAATGGTTTGATATCATAATACAGAGTTATTATGAATATCATATTTGACGAATGTTGGTACGGTTGGCTCATTGGCTCATTGGTATTGAATTAATGTTAGTTTCAATATTCATACGTGATCAAGTTTGGAATTCTATATCAGAAAGATAAACATGCCAAGATGTTTTTATAATTTTTATTGGCTATTGTAGGGAATATATGGTAATGCATTGAGATATATAAACCATACTCAAGGAAATTAAGTTATTTAAGCATTTGGATAGATTTTGAAAACTTTTATGTGTCAAGTAGCATCCACACTACTTTTCGTTTACTGACTAAAAGTAGTGGATGCTACTTGAAACGTCTGACAGCTTTTAAAATCTACCCATTTGCTTGAGTAACTATTTCTTTGTAAATCTCATTACCTGGATGTCTAACTTTCATCGACGTATGAATGATACTTTTTGCATTACCGTAAAATTACTCGCCACAGTAGGTCAGTGATAGGTAGAAACTCGTGCGTAGCTAAAATATGTGCTCATTACACCAAAGTATGTTGAGACCTTAAATGCATCAATACATCATTGTCACCATTTTTGTAAAAGAGATGAATTCTGTAAGCGGGTTATATAAGTAGCGTAACTGTTAAATCCGCAAAGCCACTAATACGTCAGGTACATGAGTTGTCGCAAGAGCGCACCGTGCATATATTTGCATGTCTGCCAATAACTGTATCATCAGCGTATCTGTCTGCGATTGTTTGTCTTGTCAAACCCCGGATACTGATATATCTGCCGCTATTGTCAGATTCTCACCCGTGTATTTTCCATCTGTCTTACATTACCATTACACAAGCCGTTTCATATACATGTATAATTACATGTTACGTTCATCTGTAAGGATACGGTGCAGTTGAAATTGCGTCTTCAGCATAGTCTTTTATTTGATTATGGAATTTCATTGTAAATGATTATAATAATATTTTCCGTATCTTTTTTCAATACAGACTGTTATCAGACACGACGTAATACTCTGGATATCTTTATCTGTACATTTGCGTCAGATTTCTGAATGATTCATCGATTTACGTCACTGTGTTGAAGCGGAAGAAACACAGGAGATTTGCATTGGCGTCTCCAAATGAAACGGAGTGTATGGCGATCGTCAATAACACTCAAACAATGCACTTACATGTCAGCACGTAATGGAGGACCAAAGAATACTATAATAACTTAAAGTACTGATGCAATAATGGCGTTTTAAACTTTCAAAAAGACTCAAATCAATGCACTTACATGTCACTACGTAATGGAGGACCAAAGAAGACTATAATAACTTAAAGTACTGATGCAACAATGGCGTTTTAAACTTTCAAAAACACTCAAATCAATGCACTTACATGACAGTACGCAATAGATGACCAAAGAAGACTATAATAACTGCCAATGCAATGATGAAGTTTCCAACTTTTGGGGATAGCTGGGAGAGTTGTATTGTACAGCCACTTTATTAGTGATCAAAGTAGGTAATACAATCTGGCGCTGTGATGTTAAACCTATTACAAGGAATTTCACAAACTATCATCGTTGTAGGACATTATTTCATCAATTATGTATATCACTATTTACTGATGATATGGCTATAATTGGTACATTTTTTTTGCTCTGCATGAAGTAAGTACGCATGCTCGAATGACGCCTTAATACATCTAAATTAGGACATTTTCGGTAATGTCATCATTTATACCTACCTAATATGCTTTCCGCTCGGCTGTCATTCACACTAGTTCATCTTCCTCCAACATATTGCACAAAAGACTGTTCCTGGCAATAAACATAGAGGAACTGGGTCACAGCAGCAATGACGGCCGTTTTGTCGCCTAGCAACGGGTCGTTTGGGGTCAGCGAGGGTTGGGTGTGATGTGTGCTGAGTGTGTCGTCCGTCACATCCAATCATTAGTAAGCGGGTCAGCGCGCCAATGGCGCGGGAGATGTAGAGGGAACATAATGCGAGGTTGTAAGAGATATGGTCTAGACGGGAGATTGACGGACTGTACGCACATTAAACCAGTTTCCGGACATACGTGACCGACGCTTCGACAATTCCGGATATCCTTCTGTGATTCATTCCGTTCAAGGGGAAGGGTGTTATATCTATATGACAATTCCGGATTTCCTGGTTGTGATATGTTCTGTTTTGGACTAGACGGGAGATGCACGCACATGACACCAGTTTCCGGACATTCGTGACCGACAATTCCGGATTTCCGGATCGTGATAGTTTCCGTTTTGGGTTTTAGAAATGACGTAAATGTTAGGGGGTGTGATACCTGTTTTGTTCCCCCGTCAATGAATGTGTTTATATGGTTACTATTGGGCACTATTCAACCTTACACAGATTAGTACGTGCGTCGAGCCAAATGAGGCATGGATACATTTATTACATGTAATTAGGGTAACCTTGAAAATCATGTGACCATGAGAAATTGTAAAGTAGAGCAGAATACTGTCTGCAAAATAAAAAGATGCCTCTGTCTACAAATCAAGAATAGAATCAATATATATGCAAAATCACAGTCTTAATACATAGAAGGTCTTATTACATGTCCGTATCTCACTGACCCGTACAGATATACGGAACGAGTATAATAATACCTAAACCTGGACCTCACGCATCGGAGCACAGTTTATGGGAAGGCTTTAATAGGACACAGGACTCCTGTGTAATTCATAAAGTTGTACGCAATTTGAGACGGACTGTAGGATTATTGTATGGTACTACAGCTCTCCCATATAACCCCCATTAACTGAAGGCATTAATTGCCGCTGAAATAGCACGCCTTCGTTTCTAGTACTGTATTCAATCATGACATTTAATACCTCCCACCCATTAATACATTGGGGAGACTTGTTCCACTGGTTATGCATGTGCATGGGTGATGTTGCTCTTAACACTATGTTAATACTAAGGGCTAAGTGCCTTGAAGTTAATTGAAATAAGATTAATGCATTTATTACCATTCAAGATTAATTGCAAGTATATTTTTACATAAGTATAACAAAGTCACGATACATATGTTTGGAATCTAGGTATGCCATGACATTTTAATGAGGCACTTTGCAGTTGTACGTGTTGCTTGTAATGAGTTAATCCGGGATGTTCTGATAGCGTCTGGATAATCAGGTTCAGGTTGAGTGACCTAAGGTCAAAGTTTTGCCGCGTCGTTATTTTTGATGAGAGAGACTTCTAGTGAGGTATTTAGCAACTAAATATAGATTTCGGTCTCATTACTGACAGGAGACTGGTTGTAGTAGTCCAGAAGAATAGAGGAAGGTGAGTTTTGAGGTGCTTTTTAAGCTGTATGTCCTCTTTGACTGCCGTAGGCATAGTCGCCCCCCCATCCCTTCCTGGTTGAGGTCAAAAGTTATCTGTCCTGATTATCCAAATATGGTCGCAATCTTTTTTTTCAATGTCTGTTCCAAGGGACCAGAATATCTGCCTGAAACGCCTGACGGTGTTCAAAATCAAGTCTAGTTGCTTCAGTAACTGTTATTTTGGTGTTTTTTTAAACATTTCCTGACATTCAGACAAGATAGCTTGAATTCTGGTAACCATAAGTTGTATCTAAGTGAGACACTGGATACGCAGCAGAGAAAATGCTGCAAACATATATACAAATTTAGGGAATTGCAGAATACAGCAGCGAGCCATGCTAGCAACTTGCTATAGCCTTTGTCTTTGCCCTGGTAAACCAATGGCGCAGCATGACGTAATCAACGAACGTTTCTTAGATTTTTGCGAACAGCTTGCGATCATTACTGGTAACACATGACCATATTTGGGCAGAGAAAAATCGATGGCAGCAACCGCGAGTATTGTACGCTGATTGATTGGCTGAGAAAACCGAGTCACGTGGTCATTAACTCGAGCTATCTTTGAATGCTGATTTCTCGTGTCTCGTGGGACGGATTTCATTGCAACTAATTTTACCGGAGTACTATGAGGCCACGTGGGGTCAAATTTTCTACTCCATCTCTCAGGACAGCTAGGAAAAGTAGGGCATGGTTCGTTGTGGGGATTTCTTTTCATTTATTTGTGTGTCAACTAAAGGTAATTTTCAGCTACTTATATGCAGTTACTACATTAGAAACATAATTTCAAACCAGCACTGACACAAATATATGAGGTATTTATACAACATAAGATAAAACTCGGGACTGATAATGAAATGATTGAATACGGGAATAGGATAAACAGATAATAACTAATAAAGATTTGATTAATCACATTAATATTATATTATCATGGTGACAGACGTCTCGTTTAGGTCATTGACCTTATTTATTTGGAGAAGAAGAAGAGGAAGAAGAAACAGAGCAAAAACAATATGCTTTCCTTCTGCAAAGGTAAACATAAAAAATCCTTCAGAGGATAAATGGTCGAGTCCTGAATGTTCCCGCCTGGTGTCAGGGCGAAGGCGCGCGGCACGGATCGATTTTTGTAATGAAGTCGGCGATATGAAGTCCTGTAGGTGAACAACATGGTACCAGCAATTAAGGGGCGGTCCGTATGAGCTCCTTTATCCCCAAAAGGGCGTGGGGAAAAACAGTTTTTCCCTAGAACTGATATACAGTGGAACTCGCTGTCTGCAAGTACAGCAGGAGCGTCCTTTATCCAACGCTTGCAGCTAGGTGTTTAAAGGTCAGATGTGACAGGTGTAATATAACCAACTGCTGCCGAGCTGCGTGCCTAGCGCCTGTGTGTTACGCCGAAGGGCGTTTTGTTTTATTCACATAGTTTATGAGCATTAGATAGCAAGCACAAATGTGCTCAAGAACATAAAACATACAAAATACAAGTTGAAATAACAAGTACAAAATGTGTAACGAACATAAAATGAAAGTAGCTGGAGCACCAGTGACATAAAATGAATTAACATGGTAAATTAAATCGTCCAGACTGAGAGATGAAATTGAAACCAGTGTCGAAAATACAGCAATTTGTAGAGTATGGGAGGGAGGGGCTACCGGTAAGGCGTAAAGTGCATAATGTGGTGTCATTTGTGTGGAAAGGTGGTCATACCGACTATTCAGATACAGATGCGGTGCATGGATAAGATGTAAGTTTGCAGAATAGCTCCCGCAAGCTCTTTATAACCATCACGTTGGCAGTGTTTTAAAGTGTATTTTCGTTATATTTGTTTTGCATGTACTAGCCATACATCTAAATGCATTTCCATTACTTCAACCCCTTCCACCATACTGGATATTATATTTGTGGCATTCAGATGCAGAAGAAATATCTATGATTTATAGTTTATAGGCCCTGCTAGAGGTATTTCATACTTTGCTTCACAAATGAACAAAAAATATTGAAACGTCCCTGAAACTGCGGCAAAATCAGAATCATTTGTCATATTTCACAGGCTGACTGCTTATCAAAGGGAGGGTTGATCCGCCGAGATGGACCTTCCTTCAAACACCGCGTTTCTTTAAGCCTCCCCAAGATCTCTCATATTTGTACCTCAAGCGTATCGCCACTGCTTGATCATACAAAGTAAAGCCACGAAATGCTACTTATGAAAAACCGCGTACCAAAAATATCATATCGTGATGGGAAATTCCATGATATACCAGCAATGTACTTCTCTGAAATCCGCGAAAGCTTTATTTCTCTTTTGACAGAATCTCTATTTCAATAGTAAGTGCTAGTGTGACTGCTTTTATGACAAGTACACTTACGGTTAGCAACTGTAACAAAATGCCGTACCAAAATAGACTATCATATCATGATGGGAAATTCCATGATATTCCAACAATGAAATCCGCGAAAGCTTTATTTTATTTATTGTAATATTCATTTTTTGACAGAATCTCTTTCAATAGTAAGTGCTTTTATTACGAATACACGTTAGCGACTGCAGCAAAATGCCGTACCAAAATAGACTATCATATCATGACGGGAAATTCCGTGATATACCAGCAGTTTCCTTCATATCTCCCAAGAGAGGTACATTCTGTCAGCCTTAATGCAGTATATTCTATTGCACATGACGGGTTAAGTTCTTTCCTAAAGGTTATTATAGTGTGGGATATAAATTGGTGTCTTAAAGACATAAACAAACATTACCATGGAAGTGATGAATGTGGTAGTCTTCCTGATTTACTTTTCAGCCTTTCTATGCACCCCTTTTCCTTCAACTGGTGCCTTTATTTCAGAGACCTCTAGACGACCTAACACTCTGTCATGTAACCTTGGAAAAAGTGTTGAAGTAGCTTTTGATGGTTACCAAAAACGTTATGATTGTAAATACAACAGAAAGTAAACGCCGCAAGTTAAAACATCTTTATCATTTTCTGCATGCTACCTAACGGTGCGGTTTGTATATTGTGTTTGCAACCACGTGACTATGACGTAAGTAATGTCCGCCATCTTGGATGGTTACACCCGGAAGTTTCCAGTTCAATTTCATTCTTTATATGCATTTAATTACACCGTAAACATGATAAAAATGTTTAAATGTATAGGTATAGGGCCTTTAAGATAACGAACCAACGTGTCGTCAGATGTAAGTTGTGTAAGTTACGTGTTGGGTGTAAGTTTCGTATGAGGCCTTCAGAAGTTACTTCACATACAGCCGAGACATAAAAGTCTGGCATCAAATTTCCGAGTACTTAAGATACTGTCTCAAGTAAATCCTTGATCACAATATCTAAGGCTTTTAACACTTACCCGATAAGTGATGCACTCATTTTCACGAGGGCCTAAGTCCAATACTGTGACCGGTTCACAATTACTACCTGTAGGTGATTTAGATGGTTATTTCCACCATCTTGATTTCAGTGGACATTTTATTTATGCCTTGGATGAACACCAAATTACGGCGCTACACCCTTTTCCAATAACCGGGCTCTTTACAAAAGCGGGGCAAGGTTTTCATTTCCGACGTCTCGGATTATATGGCGACCTACATTTGAGCCCTTCCTGGGCCACAAAGTCCATTAAATTTATTACCATTTCCATTTGCTGGGGCTGAAAAGGTCCCTGCCAATTTCATCTAATACTGTTATGCGATCCTGGTAGGGCGTAGGCTACACATAACGGCTTCGAGTTTTTAATATATCACTTTGGATGGCCGCGGCCTGTAGTGGTATAGTACGGGAAGTGGTGCAAATAGAGCTCAATTTGTACGTCATAACACCGCGTTAAGCCAGTGAAGTGCGCCCGGCGTTTCCGTCACAGCCATAAACTTATCGCTTCGTTTATCACCAGCCCAGAGATGCGATTTTCTCGCGTCAACCGTTCCGCATTGTCAACCACTTACCAAGTTATTGAAAACACTCCTAAACTCTCAAGCTCATTCTGTCTTAGAACTCTCGTGGGATCTCGTAAAATCTCGTAGTCTTTGATCGCGTGATGACAGCATCGAAGCGCAAAGTTAACTAAAGAAACTTTGGTGAGAAGTACCACACGTAACCTTCCCAAATCTTCTTGTTACAATATGGAAGATCAATATTTCATGTAGTTCGTTAAAAGACGCTAGACTATAACATACAGTACATGATTAGGTGAAAATTGAGCCCGACCATACGTCATACCGATGAGTAAAACCAGTGAAGGGGATCCCATAAACTAATTACGTCGTTTATCTCTGCAGCAGAGGGCATTTATCGAGGTGTGGGTTCAACACGGAAACTCTTCAAAAAGTTACCAGCCTTCACATAAACTGAAATTATGAACAGTTTATGTTTATGTGCCCGATGCTCATATAGAATGTAATAGTGCGAGACAATTTAATACGTTCGGTGTAAAAATATTTCAATTGCTCTTTATGTACTACGAATCAATAAAAAGCCTTCGTCGAATAAAATAACGGTAAATAACGAAGTCGTTAAGTATTCTCATGGTTCTAACGTACATGTAAGTAGTTTCGAATGACTGTATAAGAATGTGTGCCGGTTGGAACAAAAGGGGGCATTGCGCCATTTGGGTATAGTTACTTTAGATTCATAAATAACATCTATCAACTTAGAAAAAATAGATTAATTTTGTATCGACCCCCTCACAAATACGTTCTCATAAATCAACTTTGTTCCTAATGCGGTCGTACCATTCAGAATTTTTTATTACAACTGGCAACAATATCAACGCTAATGTTTTATTACTTAAGTTGCATCTTGAGTAAACTTTCCGTCCTGAGTATACCCTTTGGGCTTACAGAGGGCTTAAAGAAATCCTTCAGTCGCCAGGGAGTCTTGGTGAGACTGCTGGGAAGTCTTAAGGAATTTCCAAGGCTTTTCTCTTGCCTTTTACCGAGGACAAACTCCCGTTGGCCTAGATTCACATCTGATGAGGTCAAGGCTAGAAGCCTGCAGTGTGCTTCTCTCGTCTGTTACGATCTGGATTCAATTTTATATAAAGGCTTTTACAAGCTCGTGTCCGTAGGATAGCTATCACAGTACAGGCAAGGGGAGCCTATGGCACGTCTTGTGTTAATGGCATAGCGGGGTTATATCGTCCCGCAAACATTACTGGTAAATCACTACCTCATTGCTTGGTTCCAGTAGCCTTTTGGGAGTCCTTCTTATATGCAATGCTGGCGGTGTACCTTTCTGAGGAGTGATGGAGAAATGCAGTGTTACTCAAGCTATGTCTAGACCTATCTTTGGTCGGGCAGAAGAGTGCTCGTCATACAACAGCATTTTACAATACTTAAATCACGCTACGACAGTAATGTCTGCGACATTTTACAGACACATATCATAGGTAGCATTGAGGAATTTTCAATTCCTATTTTCAATTCCTATTTGTTAAGCTGTATTGTGTAAGGTATTCTATCCCTTGCACAAAAACTCGAGTGAAATTTTCTCCTTTTGTTGGTTTTATGGGATTTAGCAGAGCTTTACTGAGGGAAACTCTACTTTCATGTCTTTCTTTTTCTCATTTCTAGTCATTATTGCATTAAAACAAATTCGTGCGCTAATCAGTATCAGAACCAGAGCACTTCAATGCGTAACCGCCTTTTCAGCACCAAGGGCAGTCGGTAGTTCTGCTGTTTGAAGGTATACTGAGGTATTTTGTATTTATTCTTCTAATGCTTTGTCATATCAGATATGGATCCGTTATATCAATGCTTGAAAACAAACGTCTGCGCTAATCAGTATCAGAACCAGAGCGCTTCAATGCGAAACCGCTTTTTCAGCACCAAGGACAGTCGGTAGTTCTGCTGTTTGTGGCGGCAACATAAACTCTATTTCATATATTTCTTCTTCTCATTTCTCGTCATTTCAGACATGAACCCGCTATATCAAGGTATGAGAACAAATGTGTGCGGTATCAGAACCAGAGCACTTCAATGCGTTACCGCTTTTTCAGCACCAAGGACAGTTGTGCTCTTGAGGCGGTAACCATTTACAAAGCTACTGACGCGTCTCTTCTCCTCGGTAATAATCCTAACATACATCACTGACATCAGCCATTCCCCGCCGCGGTAAAAGGTTGATGTACTTGGGAGTCGGAAAAAATCGATGTTCCATACTTGTGAGGGGGTAGCGTGGAGTGGAGAGTAGTAATCATCCTAATGATACATGTCTCGACATTAGGATAGCACCGTGGGGCTCCCTTGCATTAGAAGTTAAATTGGTAGTAGTCTAAAGCATGCCCGTAACTCCCGCGTTAGGCCTAGGAAAGAAAATGTTGTGTTTCCTGTTTTCCGGCCGACCCTAAAAAATGCTGCCCACTCCTAGCCTTTTTTGGTGGAACCCTGCAAGGGACATAGATTTTTTTGGCTGATCGACCATTTCTAGCTCCATGATCTGACACCTGAGTGATGGAACGTTGTACAATCAGTTTTCCAACATTGACATTGAATATATAAGTGTACTTTGTTAAACTATATTGTACAAGTTGGATCACTAGAGATCAACAAACTCTAATAACAAAGAAAAAAAAGGTAGCCCCTACCTACCAGCCCTAATTTTTTTTCAGGACTGAAACAGGAAACACAACATTTTTTCCTAGTCCACACGTCTGAAGTTGGATCACTAGAGATCGCCAAACTCTAATAAAAAACGAAAGAAAAAAGATAACCCCTACCTACCAGCCCTAATTTTTTGAGGACTGAAACAGGAAAAACAACATTTTTTCCTAGTCCGCACGTCTGAAGTTGGATCACTAGATATCGCCAAACTCTAATAAAAAACGAAAGAAAAAAGATAACCCCTACCTACTAGCCCTAATTTTTTGAGGACTGAAACAGGAAACACAACATTTTTCCTAGTCCGCACGTCTGAAGTTGGATCACTAGAGATCGCCAAACTCTAATAGAAAACGAAAGAAAAAAGATAACCCCTACCTACCAGCCCTAATTTTTTGAGGACTGAAACAGGAAACACAACATTTTTTCCTAGTCCGCACGTCTGAAGTTGGATCACTAGAGATCGCGCCAAACTCTAATAAAAAAAGAAAGAAAAAAGATAACCCCTACCTACCTACCTTTCAGGACTGAAACAGGAAACACAACATTCTTTCCTGGGCCTCCCCACGTCTGACGCGGCTAGGATCTCATTCCGGCTGGGCGCGCGGCGATCCGTTACCCCCGGCCGGGTGCTGGATTGCCGCGCGGTGAACCCGCCGTGATGGGGTCAGGCGATGACGGAAGACGGGAATCATGGCCAGAGGCGCGGGAAATGGTCTTTTTCGATTCGATCGACTTTCGAGAGTTTGGAGAAGGCCATGCATCATGCTTTTCGCGGGAAATCAAGCGTTGCTCGCGATTTGGTCGGTGGACTTGTTCCGGGCAAGGGGCGTGACTTAGAGGGGAATGATTGAAGGGATTCATGACAAATATGGACGATGGGAAGGAAGGAAGGAAGGAAGGAGGGAAGGAAGGACGGAAGGAAGGAAACGGGTTGAAACGGGATTGGAGTGTTAAGGGAGAAAAATATATAAAGAAACCGTTAAATCTTACTAACTTTGTTAGCTTATTTATTGCTTATCTTCGCCTTAGATTTAATTTCCGTAGTTTTGCTGTCACTGTAATCTGATTCGCAACAGTTAAATGGTTTGTGTGACTGGTTTTATAGGTAGGAACTTTTCTGCAGCCAGGAGGCTGAATTGCAAGATCCTTTACTTTCGATGTTCTCCAGCATAACGTAACTAGGCTTAGCTTAAGATCTATTTATGTCAAGTTAAGACAAGTCGTATCCTCTTGTCTTGCCATGTTGTAAATACATGATAAAATACGGAAATGTATTATCAATAGGCAATACATAATAAGATACTAGCCAAGCGTAATAACGATGCTTCTACTTCTCTTTTCCCCAGTGATGGCCGGTCCGAGAGTTCCCTACCCGACCAACGTACGTGGCATGGTGGGCCTGTCGGCGAAGTTACCAGCCAGTATCAGCCAAGACAACCTCATCATCTCCCTGACATGGAGCAAGATCGACGGGTCGGTGGGCGGGACCCGGGAGGCCGTCCTGATCTACTCCCCGGCCACCAACACAAATATCGCGCTGGGGTCAGTCAAGGGGAGGTCGACGCTGAATGAAGACGGCTCCCTGGTCATAGACAATCTGACACTGACGGACGGCGGGCTGTACGTGATGACTGTACTGATCAATACCATAGGCCAGGTGGAGCAGTATGTACAACTGAAAATTCACGGTACGTGCAAAACAGTGTGACAAACTGGGCACACAATACCGTAATAAATTTGTTAAACTAGACACACTGAAAATTCACGGTACGTGCAAAACAGTGTAGCAAACTAGACACACGGAAACTTCACGTTACGCACACTGTGGCACACAATTAACAACATTGTAACAACCTGGGCATACTGAAAATTTACGGTACGCTCAGAATACTGTAACAAAAGTTTAAACTAGGCACACTGACAATTCACGGTACGTACTAACAAGGTAAACTGCAAATTCATGGTACGCACAAAAACACTGTATATAACTAGGTACACTAAAAATTTACGGTACGCACAAAATACTGTAACAAACTAGGTACACTGAAAATTCACGCTGCGTAAAAAACGCCGGAACTAGGCACACTTTCATTTCCTTTCATTGCTTTAGTAAAAATCCACATAATAACTTATTCACTGTAAATTGGCTTTGCTTCTAACTTATAGACGCAAAATTTCGGAAAGAAGATTATCATAAATGAGACATATATACAATATTTGCTGATGATAATATCAAGAATCGCACACAGAGGTAAAACAATTTACGCAGACCTGGCTGGATATTGCATCATTATATAACCATTAACATAAATACTGAACAAAATGCGTTCGGCTCCAGGAAATAACATTAAATCGCAGAAATAAATAAGGCAAAATGAGTCTACCAAGCTAATCTAAATCAAAGATGGCACAATAATGAGATCAAACTATATTTCACGGTTATTTGCTTAAAAATAAAGAGAAAGGCTGCAATCAAATAATTCTGAAAAACGAGGGATGATAATTATATTCATTGATTTAAAAATACCTTCTCCAGACTAATAGAATTCTCTAACGGAGCGTTAATCCCCTAGCCGAGTGTGAATAAGTTACTATTGAACGACTTAATCTGAAGATATTTCCGGCTCTTGGCGGTAGATTTTTCATAGTCCTTTCAATAAGCTCAGACAGGAAATATTCAGCAATTAGGTCTCACCAGTCTTGCGTGTCTTCAACACACTCTGTCAGTATCGTGGGGTTTCCTAGTGTAGAGTTGCGGCAACATTTGAAAAAATAAAATTAAAAAGTGATCTCTAAAACGTTGTGCTGTGCACAGCTAGGGACAACATAAGAGTAATACTAGCTTAATTCAATTTTCTATGTTGCCTTGCCATATAACCTTTTATACGAAAATTATTTACATTGTATTTTTATCATCTACATGTACTTTATGCAATGTTTATTAGCCAGTTTTGTTTTTAATTTCGATATGGCTAGTGAGCTGCAACATTATGAATGGTAATACCTGACGAAATCCCCATGGGTTCATAGAAGGTAATGGCAAAAATCGAATGTTTCGCTACATATTCCTTACATGGAATAGAAAAGGCAATTGGACGGGAATTAATTCTCTCTGTCTGTTCTGTTCTGTTTTTCCCCAGTCCCGCCAAGCGTTTCAATAGATTACGCCGGATATCCCATCCAAGTTATCGAAGGGACGTCAACAACGATCAACTGCACGGTGCTCAACTCTAGTGCCTTGGTTCAACCTGCTTACTGGACTAAAGATGGCGTCAAGCTCGATGATTCGAACCTGGGTTCCTTTAGGACCGTACGACTTGATGATACGGGGGACACCAGTAGTTTGTCCCTCCTTATCCCGGATGTGACTCGCGCAAGGGACAGTGGGAATTACAGCTGCGTTGCGGTGCATATAGGAGGCGTGGCGTCAGATTCTGTCAACATGGAAGTGTTATGTAAGTATTTATCAAATCAACTTTAATTATTATTATCACACAATTTTCTAATTCTACAGAACAGCACCATAATTTTCTACAAGCAAGCTAAATATTAATATCTTGGCCAATCCAAAATATGGTAAGACACATCAAAATGTCTGTCACAGAACTATACTAACTATACAGTTATTTTCTATAGTTAAAACAACTGTCTCCATTCCGAAATGCTCCGTTCACAGGCACTGTGTAGTTTGTCTATTACAAAGCTCACATTGATCTTCCTGCAGTTACTTACCTCGATTGGCAAAAATACTAGCAGGTCACCGACTCCTTTAGGCCACAATACAACACTCTCTACCAAACCTAATCGAAGAAAAAAATTCAACGCATCCATCAATTGCTAACTTTCTCTCAGGATTATTTTCCCATCTCAGTGCAATTACACTTCCGCATTATTGAATGTTCGCAATCATTGTGTGTCGGTGGTAGGCTTTACCCTAGATCGTAGAATTGATTGCAGAACTACTGTCTGATGCGAATTTAGGCGTCCGCCAATGCCGCGCTAATTATTTCTACACGACCTAGCACTATTTTTTTAGGCCGCCATTTTGAACCAAAATTTCATCAGTCCATTTGATTACGAATCTAACCACCAACATTATTTCTTTAAGTTGTTGAGTCTAAATAAAAGTGTTTTAATTCGTTTATAAAGGTTAGCCGAGTTCATTTGAAAACCCTAACACTTTAATTAACAGTTTCCAGAGGTGCAAGGCACCTGCGACCCCACTTGTTACAAAGGTCAATCAAAACCTGAATGACGTATCACTTGCAAGCCACGTACGGGTACCTTAGTGAGAGTATTGAACCCAACATCAATCTACACCCAAAGTACAGAACCCTCTACCCCTCTCGGCCACGTCAATATATAATGCAATTTTGCCGTATAGATTACAGGCGATGTACACTCAACTACGAACCCTCAAAATCATTGATTCACCTCTCTGTAATACACTAGTTCGGACCCCCGTAAAAAAGGGATACAGTTTTAATTCATTATCAACGACTTTTGATATCATCAGATTTTTTAAATCGGTTGTTCGTTGAACGGATGTCGATGTTTCACCGTCGTATGTTCGCCCCAATTCCAATTATCAACCGCGTTGTTCGCAGGCATTTGGTTGGTAATTAGGAAAGTGCATTCGCTTCGCTGTGCGAGTAATTAGTAAATGTTACTTCGTGAGTGAAATTGAATTTTTAGACCGATAAGAAAGCCCGGGCCTGTCCATGCATAGCTTGTACGTATGAGGGGTAACCTATTCGCCTCTACCGTGCGGAGAAATAGAACTATCGGCTCATTTACTTTATTGACGGTTAATCTGTCACTTACCGAGGGATGAATACCTCTCTCCCTTTTATGGGCAAAGAGATCAATTACACGAACAGCGTCGAGTTCACGTAATTATCGGATTAAAGTGTCATATTTTCGCCTTCGATCGCACTTTTTAATGTCATCGACGCTCAAGTACCCAGAAAAATGACGGCGAAATATGACGGCTAAGCGAGATCTCCCCTTTGATGCGCCAGACTGGGAGGTGATAACAGATGAGTATGGGGGAAAGTTTGAACAGATTGTCACGGCAAGAATCATCAGTTATCGATTTTTTTGTAGTTTAAAGTTCAAGGTAAGTCCTCGAGGTTTTAGACTTGATGTTTAATCTTCTGAGCAACTTCTGACAAGGCGTGACTAGAGGTGGGTGTAGAAGTGAAAAATTGACACTGTCCATAATAGAGAGTAGCAGGAACCTCATCCAAGTTAACCTTGTGTTCATGCAACGATTAGACTCTATTACGTGGGAACAGGATCCCAATGCGCATGATCAATGAGCCGCCATATTGGATTTCAAGGAAATGAGCCGCCATATTGGATTTCAAGCCAGGAAAGTACAATAAAAAGAAGCGGTAAAACAGAAAAACAGTACTGAGTTGAATACACGTTATTTGTCGGGTTGATATTGGTAACGTTTGTAAATTGCCTTTGCTAGTAGCTGTTTCTGACTCACACAGGAATCTACCCTTTATTCATTGCACGAAATCCTATTTTGAAGCATATCTTAAAACTTACGTTTAAGCATATCGTAAAGGTACACGCGAGTGACGAAAATGGTACCTTTACGTATGTTTTAAGATCTACATAAAGGATGGGTTTTGTGCAGTGATATGCTATACTAGAACTTTAACGCGCCATATTGACTGGGCTATTCTACAATCTTCGTAATGCGTAAGGTATATAACTAAAACAATCTAAGCTTTTGGCCTTACAAGAATGTTAACTCTACTTGAAGAGATAAGTTTAAGACGTGATTAAAGTGGTACCAGCACTCTGTCTCCTACTCTCTGTCTTCCACAAGTCGGCCTGTCAAGCTATATCTTCCAATACATCACGAGAAACCTTAAAAATAACTCAAACCTTAAAATGTTGTCAGAAATTTAAACCCTCCGTTACCTCGCATGATCCTCAATAATCACATTCTATGGTGTTATGTAGTCATACATCATCACAACATGAACGGAGCCGTGCTCTTTATCAAGAACAAGGTGCTGCCTTTTTTGGTCATGTTTCCCGTGATTGTTTACGAAGCTAATTGTCTCTACGTGGGAGCAATATGTTTTTGTGATTAGATATTGCTTCCTGACGTAGAGAACGTATTAACACACATGATGATGAACGTGCGTACCATACGTGAGGTGCTATCACTGCCTTCAATGCGTACCTAGCTTGGTGTCTATTAATACTAATGTTGCCTCTCGAGGTTTTATGTCTGATACAGCAAAACGTCCCATATATCACCGTATTCAATTATCTCCCAGGCACCGGTGGCAAGAGCATCGGCCATAAACTTCAGCCAAATGACAATGACAACAAAGTTTTGGGGATCAGAGAAATAAAATAAAATTGACATGGGAAAAGAACTAGCACCTCTGATGATGCAGTCAGTAATTATTCTGAAGAAGTCATTGGTAGTGTCTTGTTTTTAATGCCCATTCAGGTGTCTTGCCTCGGTGTTAGTAGCTCTCAAGACGATAGTAAACACTTGTGATCTAAGTTTTTGAAGCGTTGGAGTTTTCTAATCAAACCGAAATGGTAATGAAGGTCAGTTGTATCACCAGCATGGTTTTCTTCGGCCTGTACGGTTTTATTGTATCTGTATAGATTTCAAGAGTGACACATAATCGAATTTAGATATAGTTTTAATCAATTTTCATATGTTATGAACAGTTTGTAAAAAAAATTCAATATGAACCATGTCATCCTTGTTTGTTTACATTCCAGTATTTTGTGGTAGTGCCAGTACGCCTTGTGTGGGCTGTTTTAGTGCCAATCAGAAAAATAATTTCACAAATATATCGAAAAGTGGAAATCAATTACAATGACACGAAGATTTTTCAATGACAATATTTTTATTTTGGTGCAAATGCTCCTTTGATTATAAGAACAACCCGTAGCTTGTCAACAAATATGTGACCACAAACGCTCTCCGTAATGCAGCACATTGTCACGCTAATAGCACAGCTTTGCCCACTGCCCCTCCCCCCTCCCCAAGGCCGATACACGTGCATGTACTTTATTAGATCCATATTGATCAAAAGGGCAGCCACGTCCCCCAAATGACACTCTAGATTGTTAGGGAAATCGAAAGGTCTTTGCCTTTAATCATGAAGCAGCAAGTTTAATATCGCTTGTGTAATTCCATCTATCGACCCATATGTTACGACTCTGGCGGGGCTCCGAGGGTATTGATGGGCCTGCGCAATGAATGTGTAATCCGGGAATTTGGCTAACCTTGCCGTTGGCTCGGATGTTGAAAATACAAGGTCATTTCCAAGTTCACGCTTATCGGTTTGTTTCTTCAATACCCTAGGCAATATCTGTTTCTGCAACGCCCGAAACAGCGTGGTTTAAACCCACAGTAATTAAATTTCATAGTAACGCCATGTAACGACTTAGCAATAACCAGTAAGGCATCACATAGAAAGTTACGGGCTATCAATTATAATGAGGGTGGCAGTTTGTTCTGTAGAATCCTAAAATATCAATTTTCCTTTTTTATTGTTTTATGTGGTCATAACGTTCCATATGCACCCAAGGCAACGATGGGGATGGTGTTGTATAAGGCATCTTCTTGGGATATCCGCTTCCCCCTATCCTTGCGGCATGACCCCCCCCCCATAATAATACACTTCAATGCCTTATTTTTCATTATCCATCACGAAATTATTGTCCATCATCTATTGTGTATAACATGTGCTTATACAGCTCCCCTGGTGTGTCCTGAAGACATGTCGTATTGCACTGACGTAGCGATATTTTCCCATCATATTCCCCAGACAATCTAATGATAGGATCCCTCCTATGTCTACAAACCCTGTCCTCAGTAATAGGGTCATCCGCCCTTAAGGCCTTGAATGACAAGATAATTACTTGAAATGTTTCCAACTTTGAAGAAACATGTATTATTGCGTCCACTTATATTCCAATTACTCTTCCAATGATGCTTATCCGAGAAGGTATTGGCGATACGTAATTGTGGTGGTTATACAGCGGTAGACAGGGATAGCCTGCTGAACATGGCAGCTTTGCTACACAGAGGTAAAACAAGGACAGGTGAATCCGAAGCTATAGGTAGAAAAATAATGCATTTAGGGGCACACTGACTTAAAGGTTACATGTCTGAATACTTCGTTACTGTCTAAGCCTAAACTATTCTTTGAATTTATTAAAGCACATAAAAGAAAATACAAGACTGCGGTGGCGACACACTCAAGTCAATTACGCTTATATTGAATCGCTTTTTTCTAATGACGTTCTGTTCTGTTCATCTCCAGATCCAGCGGCGGTCACAAATATGTCTACTGCCGTCACCATAGAAGAGGGGAAGAACCTGGATCTATTTTGTCAGGCGGAGGGATACCCGCCGCCGAACATCACATGGTACCGATCCGCACAAACAGGCCCCCTCCTGACAACCATAGGATACTACACGCTGGAAACGGCCGTTCTGACTCTACCCGTTTTGACTTTGAACGACACACAGGACTACACCTGTGCCGCTTGGAACGGGATTGGAACCCAGGACCTCAAGTCTGTGTCTGTAACTGTGATAAAGGCTAAAAAGATTCCAGGTAAGAATGATGTCACCAAATAACGCCAATATTGAACTGTGTGTAGAAATAAACATATATATATATATATAGATTGCAAAATACAGCCTTTTATATTGATTAGCACGCGTCTACTTGGAATTATCAATTACGTCTAACCGGTAAAACATAATTAAGATTTACATTCTCATTAATCAGGTAACAAAACTGATACATAAAATGTAAACTACGTTGAACTTGCAAATGAAGAAACTACACTTGGTTGATCAATTCTAGACAAGAGGCAGATGCAGTTAATATTGCTAAGTTTGCTCCGTTGTGTTTCTGCGCTAATTCAATGAACTTGCCGAATGTAATTGCTTGCATCTATATTCTTTAACATAAACAGCTTAACTTTGTTTAAATTAGTGCCTAGCCTTATCTTTGCGACAAAGCATCCTGTTAATTCAATTCGCTTAACAGCAAATTGGGCCTATGGTTAATCAATGAGTTTAAAAATTCCTTGGATTAATTCCTGAGAAAGTTTGCCATAACAAGGATGTCAGCATAACAGCATTGCTATCTAAATGGGATGGCTTGCGTTTTAACTTTTATTATGAAAGTATATGATTTCATATAGGTATGGAGACTGTGCTGCTTCTTCTCGAGTCACCACTCTAGTGTGCTATACTCCCCCGCTCCTGTACTCCACATATGCCCTTCCTCTGGGAGGGTCAACAAGGCGCATTCTCGTTGTGGTCCCTGTCCGGCAAATACGTTACCAGCGAATCCTTCTACCACACCACTGCTGCTGCTAACTGTGCTACTCAATTGCTACTATGCTAACGCATTTGTTTGTTTGTTTGTTTGTTTGTTTGGCATTTGTTTTGACTAACACGCTCGCTACTCATCTATCTCTTGCTTAGTTCCGCCTGTGACTATTCCTGATCCAGAGGAGGTGGAGAAGACGTCGTCGGAGACATGGCCGCTGTTCCGGATCGCCATCTTCGCGGGTGCCGCGGCGGGGGGAGTTCTGGTCATCACGGTCCTGCTGCTGGGCGCGCTGGTCGTCTGCAGGAAGGACCGCAATCACGAGAACCACACGCAGTGCCGATTGGTCAGCATCGTTCCACCAATCACAGACGCCGAGATGGAGATGACGACTAAAGAGATCAGCCCGGGGACGACTATGTCGAGGGACAGTTACTCTACAACAAGTCTGCTATCAGGTAAAGTATGCACTGCACGAAAAGGGAAAATTTACCAATGGTAGTAAAGACCTGTAAAGTTGGGTAATGTTTCCTTTCATAACAGTAAAGGTAGCAAATGAAACTTCTGGACTTGCATTTTTATAAACATTGCCCGACTTTACTGTCATTTGCTACCATTGCCAGATTATCGTGCAGTGATGGCAACTTGCAACTCTAAAGTGATTCCAAGAGGATGTGTATGTTACATTTTTGTCATATTCAATCATATTTATATGTTAACAAATAATGCGAAATGCCACAGTTCTTGCGAAGAAAGGTTAACGAAAGCAGAGAAAAGCTAGAATAGAAATAACCAGTAAGGTCTCTTCTAATTATGTACTTTGTTTTATATTTTGAACTAAAACTAGCGATCAAATTTAGTCATTAAGATGAAACAGTCATGACAAGTGGTAGACATAGTGTATTTCAGGAAATACATGAACATCATTAGATCTAGTAGAATGAACATAATGTCATAACATCATTATTAAAACAGGCACGGGTATATTTCATCAACAGTGCTTAACGGTTTCATCTGAAAGAATCTCATGTATCAACTCATGCCCTTAAGTGAACACATGGAAAGCCAGCCGAATATCGATTTATAACATGTAATTCTTCAAGATGCGGGGAGATCCCGAAATAATCGATAGAATCATATTTTACATAGAAATGAAATAGTGAAAATGAAATTACACAGAAAGAAGAAAAGGATCAGTTTTCAGATGAATGATGTATGCATCTTACATTGTTTACTTCATTTGTGTATTTATTTGTTATTTTTATGTGGTATTATCTCTTTGCTAATTATTTTATACTTGATGATGGCCCATGTATAAGTTATACTAACTCGAGTGCGCCGCCATCGCATTCTTGTATTTCTTTTCATGTGCTTTAATAAAAATAATTATGTTCGAAATATTAAGCCATTTGCGGCTTCAATTTAGTGAAACTTGTGAGAACGCGCAGATGGCAGTTACCTGGTTAGAAGTAGTAATTCTATATCTAACATCGATACATTCTTGGCAGAGAAATGCGTTGCCAAGGCGATCGAACCCTATGACGTCAACGAGCCGGGCCTGCTGAAGCTGAAAGTCGGCGACATGGTGGAGGTGCTGAAGACCGGAAGTGACGGGTGGTGGTACGGCTGCACGCAAGGCAAGATGGGAGCATTTCCGGCCGGCTGCGTGACGATGGTGAAAAAGCCGGCAGCTACTGACACAAGTAATGGTGGGTTCATTGTTATGTGTACAACGTCAAATTCATCACGTACTGTAAACCCATTAACTTGTCATACTATCATTAAAGTTCATCTGTGTTGGTAGTTACATGTGTAAAGTTAAAACTTTTGGTCCAACACAAAGAATTCTCTCACCTAGAGCTTTCGACCAGTCACTCTGGTCTTCCTCAGTAGACTGACCCAGTGTGGCTTGTCACGTGGCTTCTTTGAAGTGTGACGTCAACACTGGGTCAAAGGTATCTGGTAGACGATGTCGGCCCCCCGTCGCGGTTCAGTGAAGGATGATACTAATCATACTAATAATCATACTAAATTGTCACACTAATTTGCACTCCTCCTCCCAGACTGTTACTTGAGTATATGAATCCATCCGTGTCGCCATCACTAATATTGCCATCAATATTCATACGTACACCGTAGACATTTTTAATATTACCATCTCCACTGTCATCATTTATTGGCGGTGACTCATTAGATGTATGGGAGTCCAGTTGGACAATTTTATGATGGTTGGAAAGTTGGCGGAGTCCCAATTCAATTAGGCCATGATTGGATAAATGAGCTCCTGAAGCGAGCGGCACGCCCGCCATATAACCACATTAGTCCAACTGCCAGCTTGATACTTAATTATTGTTCTTATAGACTTCAAGTTCAACTTAGCCTGTCATAGACGCTTAGGCTTGTAAACGCTTTAGTTTAGGCAACTTCAATGCTGAGAGTTTGAGTTATAAGCATATTAGTGGCAGCACGATGCTCAAATGTGATATTTTAAAGACTTCAAGTTCAATCTAGCCTGTAAGTGACTCTTGGGTGTATAAAACATATAGTTGCAGGCAAATTATGAGACGTAATTGTGTGGGGTATGAACTTCATAGTTTTCATGTGTAAATATATCATCACAATGTATGATCATTTATGCTTTACTTAATGACGTGAATACATATTTCCTTATCTATATCACCGTAGTGGATACCTATGTTCAATTGTGTGCAGTATATGTCTAGCAATAACAACTACAACCAATGATACATACAAGTCCCATAGATCACGGAATAAAATCACAAAAATGTCATTGAAAAGGACAATAGATTCAACGACGTCCCTATCGTTAACCTCTGCAACTCTGAAGATGACACCCGATGCTCACCTCGACCTGAAAAGGTTACTCATGAAACGAGAATGGCGCGCACTTGTAAAGTGGGAATGTCACATATTAACAGGGTGACCTATCGAATGTTGGAGATTGTGACGACGTTCTTATACGCAGAAGAGATGCACATTCATTCCAAAGTCAATATCAAATGCATCCTTTCATAATCAGTATATGCATTTGGCATTGAATGAATTCTAAGATTTACTAGTAGCTTACAGGCATCCAATGCGATTTCAGAGCAGCTGGAAATACTAGTATTTGAATAAGGCAATCTTTATGATATTGACACCTACTGCTTCTCATTAGCACATTTGAGTCAACATTGCAGACTTTGGCTATTTCAAACCGCAGAAAAATCCACAAGATGAGTCCTTTATTTTTTGGACAGTACCCTAAAAATCAACCCAGGTTCCTTCCAGTAACCATATTCCGTCAATGTTTGCTCAATGAGGGTCAATATACATTTGGATAGTGTGGTAACACTGTGGTTTCAACTCAGTATGTAGTTAAATGACTGGAATATTGACTTTGAAAAATCGAGTTTCCAAGCCCTAAAAACTGCACTGGATGCTTTTAAAATCCAGTTCTTTGACGTGTGTTGTATTTAGCTGCTACCTTGCCCGAGCCTTCCGCGTTTGTGCTTTACAGTGTTCACATCCACCACCATCGGAAAAGCAATTAAGTCTCTCTCAGTCGTGAACTCGCCTCGCCGTTACGCTACCGTTTTATTCGCGCAGTAGCAATTATAGCGAGTCACGGTATGAACCTTATATGGGGAGGAGAAGAGCAATCCTAAAATCAACCAAGGGCTTGCTGTAACAATGATCTTGAATTTTGTATACACGGTAAACGAGAAGGTATCGGTTATGGTAATATCAGGAAAATGATCTGTTAAGATACACGACACGTCCTTAAGAAGATGGCATAAATGCCCCCATTGTGACATTGAGGTACGAAAATCGCTATAGACTACCGTCACAAGTATTGACGCTTTATAAAATGCAGAACGGCT
>NW_017802935.1:3293307-3294759 GCF_001625305.1 Branchiostoma belcheri
CTACTAATGTATCGGCCTCGAAAAAACGGCTATGCTCCTGCAGTATTTAAAATACACCAATCAGGGAGAATCTTTCAACGTGTGGACAATCAATGACGTTGTAACATTTTTAATCCCATGAAGCATTGTGCCAGTAAAAAGATGGCAGCAAGTGAGCGAGGATGGAGACTGAAGCATACGATTCTTTTTAAAAGCAAGAATGCAAAGCAAATATGAAATGTTTTACAGGCAAGATAATACCTTTTTCTCCACATAACCAGTGATATATCATACCTCTAACATCAAATAAAGAATGGCAACATCTTTCAACAATTTCAACAAAGGCAAAACAATTCATCCCCTGATATTTCTCAGGATCCCCCAAAAAAGTAATATTCCATTGTTTAAATTTTGGAATCCCACAATGTTGTTTTTAGATGAAGCTGCAATGTCAAAGCAGACAAAACTGATGACTCGATATTTTCCATCTCATTCCGGATGTCCCTGAAAAGGACACGACAGTCCCCAAAGTCAAAACTTCCGCTGGCTTTGATGATATTTCAATATCAGTCTTTCATGCACCACAGCGGATAGACTGATAAACTTCCTCAACCCCTGCTATTGATCTTTTCCCCTCTAATCGATCCGAGAGAAGATAGCGTCGGTACCATTGTCGCCATGAATCCTAACCAGAGCATTACCAGGAGCAGGAAGCTATCAATCATTACAGAACAGATCGAATCATGAATGCTGATTGGTGGACATGACCCATCAATCATGTTGGTGGGCGGGGCTTATCTTGAAATATGGGATGTCGCGTCACGCCTATGGGAAGCCATTATTCGTGTCTGTCAATCGTGACCTTTTTATGTACTAAAAAGTGCCAACTTTGACCAACTTTGAAAGGTCAGGGTTGTGAAGAGAAAAATATATTCATCATCATAGTCACATTGACATGATGAATCAGAATGTCTCCACAATGTATTGTTCAATCGTTGAATTTTCTCTAAAAATTAGGCAAAAAACTCTTATACTTTCAAAACAATTTCTGTATTATGCATATGCAATGTGTATGTTGGCGTTTGTTGATATGTGTGAAATCACTGCTCAATTTTCCTATTACAAGTTCAGTCCTATGATTATTTCCAAACCAGGACATCTCTCCGGCGGCCAGACAGGAGGCGCTCAGTGTTCTGCAGACGATGACATGAAGTCGTCCCGTTACGTCACCGTGTACAGCACCATACCTGTCGGCACTCTCAAGAGAAAGGCTCAGGTAATTATATTTCACTCCATACCATGGTATGGATGAAATATATTGTTTTAAAGAAGACATATGTAAGTACAAGTTTAAAGTTAGCCTCATTTGGAACAGCGAACAGTTAAAATTGTTGAGAAGAACAATCAATTGTCAATCTGCATTATTGACATCAGAATGCCATAGGTGATTTTTTACAGTCCGCTCAAAGCATA
>NW_017802935.1:3294779-3327786 GCF_001625305.1 Branchiostoma belcheri
ATACCTTTTTCTTCACATAACCAGTGATATATCATACGAGGGGTGATCCAAAAGTTCTCGGCCTCTCCCAAAAAACGTGATGGCAGAAAAAATTTTCTTACACTATTTTTTAACATAGTCTCGTCTAACTTCAATGCACTTGGTCCAGCGATGTTCCAGCTTTCCTTTCCCTTGTGGAAGAATATTTCGTCTGAAGCCCTTAAAAATGCCTAAACCACATCAATGACGCCATCATCACCATGAAAACGTTGACCACGTAAGTGGAACTTCAGTTTAGAAAACAGGTAGAAGGCCCACGGTGCTAGGTCAGGTGAATTGGAAGGGTGGGGTAAGACTTCAAAGCCACATTCGTTTGCTGCTGCCACTGACCCCTGTGCCGTGTGGACAGGTGTATTGTCAGCACGTCAACTCAGAGCTTTTCTCCCCTTTTCTCTGTATTGTTGCCCTCAACTACCGCAAATCTGGTGCACAGTACACTCCATTGATGGTTTGACCCTTTTGCAGGTAGTCAATAATGATTACCCCCTCACTGTCCCAGAAAACAGAGGCAAAAACCTTTTCAACGGGTAAAACTCGCTTGGGATGCTGGGAACCATTCTTTATCAACTATTTGCTCTGCTGTTTTGACTCGGAGTGAAAGTGGTGAACCCATCTCTCATATTGGGTGACAAATTGTTTGAGTACGTTGCCTTGATGGACTGAATTCGTTCCTTGAAATGCCCAGCCTGCTTAACTTGTGATGTTCAGACAACATTCTAGGCACCCATCATGCAGACAGGTTGCACATCCCCAGGATGTACGACAAAACATTGTGAACTGTACTACAAGTCAGGCCAAAGAACATGCTACATGTTGGACAGTCTCACATCTGTCATTTACTACCATGTGATGGATGGCCTCAACTGGATTGTCCATGGTGCTGATTTGTGGCATCCTGACATATGTTCATCTTTTGTGCTCTACTTGACGCGCTTAGAGCTAGCAACCCAGTTCTTTGTGGTTAAATAAGAAGGGGAGTCATCACCAAGTGACTTGATCATGTCTTTATGGATTTCCCTAGGAGACATAGCTTTTTATCGCTACACTTGATCACAGCACACGCTTCTGGTGCGGCCATTTTGTGATTTTGCCCTCACCCATCCCATTTTCACAGGGCGTCACGTGCTAATTAATGAATGTAAAAATTTGCATTTTTGTGGGCAGTGATGTAAGACGTCATAGTATACAGTTATACCAAAGAATTGGAGTTTGACCTTTATTTTCTAGGTGAGGCCGAGAACTTTCGGATCACCCCTCGTACCTCTAACATCAAATGAAGAATGGCAACATCTTTCAACAATTTCAACAAAGGCAAAACAATTCATCCCCTGATATTTCTCAGGATCCCCCAAAAAAGTAATATTCCATTGTTTAAATTTTGGAATCCCACAATGTTGTTTTTAGATGAAGCTGCAATGTCAAAGCAGACAAAACTGATGACTCGATATTTTCCATCTCATTCCGGATGTCCCTGAAAAGGACACGACAGTCCCCAAAGTGAAAACTTCCGCTGGCTTTGATGATATTTCAATATCAGTCTTTCATGCACCACAGCGGATAGACTGATAAACTTGCTCAACCCCTGCTATTGATCCTTTCCCTTCTAATCGATCCGAGAGAAGATAGCGTCGGTACCATTGTCGCCATGAATCCTAACCAGAGCATTACCAGGAGCAGGAAGCTATCAATCATTACAGAACAGATCGAATCATGAATGCTGATTGGTGGACATGACCCATCAATCATGTTGGTGGGCGGGGCTTATCTTGAAATATGGGATGTCGCGTCACGCCTATGGGAAGCCATTATTCGTGTCTGTCAATCGTGACCTTTTTATGTCTAAAAAGTGCCAACTTTGACCAACTTTGAAAGGTCAGGGTTGTGAAGAGAAAAATATATTCATCATCATAGTCACATTGACATGATGAATCAGAATGTCTCCACAATGTATTGTTCAATCGTTGAATTTTCTCTAAAAATTAGGCCAAAAACTCTTATACTTTCAAAACAATTTCTGTATTATGCATATGCAATGTGTATGTTGGCGTTTGTTAATATGTGTGAAATCACTGATCAATTTTCCTATTACAAGTTCAGTCCTATGATTATTTCCAAACCAGGACACCTCTCCGGCGGCCAGACAGGAGGCGCTCAGTGTTCTGCAGACGATGACATGAAGTCGTCCCGTTACGTCACCGTGTACAGCACCATACCTGTCGGCACTCTCAAGAGAAAGGCTCAGGTAATTATATTTCACTCCATACCATGGTATGGATGAAATATATTGTTTTAAAGAAGACATATGTAAGACGTATACAGTACAAGTTTACAGTTAGCCTCATTTGGAACAGCGAACAGTTAAAATTGTTGAGAAGAACAATCAATTGTCAATCTGCATCATTGACATCAGAATGCCAAAGGTGATTTTTTACAGTCCGCTCAAAGCATATATAGTTGTGATTTTTACATAACAATTTCTTGCAGGCAGAGGAGGAGACAAAACTCCAGGAGACTTCCGCCACACTGCCCAAACCGACCACTTTACCAAAACCGAAGACACCGGTCATCCCAGAACCCCCAAAGGTCCCCACCTCAGCGACCATGTCCGGTTCTGCAACGTTACCAGCCAAGGAAACACCCAAGCCCAAAACTCCGACAACGCCAGTACCTCCACCACAAACACCTATACCCACATGTTCGGAAAAGGTTGCCGAGCGCTCGCGGGTAGAATACGTGGAAACAGATCTCGACGACGACGAAACTATAAAGGCCATGACCTTAAAAATGCAGAAGCTCAACCCAAGCCTCCTGAACCCGAGCCATTACGAAACGAGACTGTGACTATAAGGCGGTGATTCTCAGTTGCCGTCTGAACTCTTTTGGATGACGAATGTGTGTAAAAAAAAAGTTAGCATCCCTGTCGTTTTGCAATGGGGAAAACGTGAACAAATCGTGACCAGATTGTCTATGAAATTTGTCACAGGCACCGCGCCATGCACACAAACGGATAAGACATTGGATTCCAGTCCATTGACTATGGATTGTAATATAGAAGCGGATGTATCGTGTTGCCGTGCAAATTCACATCTGGTAAACGTCGAAGATGGCGTAGACTCTATGTCTTCTGTGACGTGATTTTCGGCGTTGTAACGAACGCTGTAACGGCGTTGTAATCTGCGATGACAATGACATGTCATCGTCGTCGTTGTTGTTGTTGTTGATCTTGTTGGATCTCGTTGTCAGATGTCAAGAACATGTTGCCGTGAGGCAAGCTGCTGGACAAAGGAGAATCCCTCTGACGGTTGGATCTCTACAAGCTTTGATCTGCGGACCTTATTGGCCGTTGAATCTGGTTTTGATTGAACGTACTGGAATTTACCATGACTGTACAGAGAATCAAATGGGTACCCTATTGCCAGTGCGAGCATCATCAGGGATGGTGTGCTACGTACATGTAGGCAGCATTGGAAAAGACGTTTCAATGAAAAATGCATAGACCTGTGCGAGCAAGCTAAAAGTCACGACTATTAGGAATAATCGCTTTCGATAGCACGATCGTTTAGGCAGTGTGAGGGTAGGAATTGGATGTGAACGTTACAAGGGCTAACCATCTCAGGACTTCGAATGAGTGAACCGCATGGATGTATGCGCAACTGCGCTCACAAGTTGCCGACGCTATATGGGGAAAGGAAACGCTATTTCTTAGAACTTGGAGTTCTGGATAAGAAGGCTATGTGTTGCAAAAGTAATTATCATAAGATGCATCACTAACGATGAATGCCATTGGACAAGAGGACATCCGAACAGGTTGTTACTACTACCTCTACCAGCCTCACTTTCAGCCGGAATTTCCAACATGGCGATAACCGCGCATGCGTACTGCTTGCTTTGAGGACCCTCGCGACCGCACTGCCTCCTGGGAAGGGACGAACCATTAATGCTTGCTACTGAAGGACACGAAACGAGTCTATTGGGAAAAGATGCCGCCTGACTAACAATGTCGTCCTGGCTTGATTTGAGATACTATTTGCTTGTTGTTGAGCAAACAACGTCACTAACATAGTATGTGAAATTATAGAGAGAACGTGTCTTTCCCTTGCTGTGGTAGTCCAAAACCAGTAGTGCCCATCCCTTAAACTAAAGATGAAAATCTAAAAAAATTACGTCCACAAAGATACAAAGATAAAAATGAAAAAAATTATTAAGTCCACAAAATATATATCTATATAGCAAAAACTTTATGGTAACAAGAAGAAAAGTTTGAAAGTAGTCGGTAAGACAAATATATTGCTGGCGATATTTGTAACATGTTAACCTGTGATACCCCCCTCCCTCATCTTTGATCAGCCATTTGTAATGCTGTGATCTATACATAACAAAAACACGAATTCATAATTATCTCAATGTATATTACATCGTAACAAAAGAAATTTTGGCAACGACAATAAACGTAAAAATTCTATCACGTTTCTTTTAACGTAAAAATGTACTCACTGTGTACACAAGAAGTTAGCCTAACAGGCTTTTTCGTGAATGTGTTTCTTAAAAGACATTTTTCAGGTAAAAAGTGGGGAAACACGAGCTTGATATCCCTTTATACTAACAAATTTGCTATGCTTTCCACTGTGACCTGTTTAAGAACAGTGTACCAGTAATATATAGTTCCGTTCTATATTGTGACGAGGTATATGCCGTACATGGTTAGGTGCCCTTTACTGTTTTATAATGTCCTCAAATTAGAACACATACAAGATCGCCTACTTCTGTCTGAATGTCTGTATATTACAAGATTACAAAGTGTTGATCACTTTTAGGACGTGAAATACTTAAAGAAACGAGCTTTGTGATTGGATACTTTTGTATATTCTCGCACAATTCTACTTTTAGCAAACGTCCTCGCTAAGCATATAATTTCGCTATTTAAAGATTGAAAATATAAAGTATCACTGGCTGTAAGCAATAATATATTATAAGAATATTTTCACTGATTTGTGGAAATGGTGCTTTCTATCTAGAACAATCTCTCAAGATATAGAAAAACGTAGTTAGATGACTAGGTTGGAAAACAAAGTAAAGCTTTATGAAATAAAGTTGTTCCAAACGTGTAGGAAGTCTATTGCGTCGTTATTGTGTTAGTATGATGAACCTTAACCTATTACCCACTAAGACTTCTTATATGTATGCAAATGAGGCATTTAGCCTATACACTTAAGGAATGCACTGTCACACACCTGTCTGTAAAACAATAGACCTAGTGACATCGTCTTGTGGCCAGAAGCTCCAGTCATCATTGCCTCAAGCAAGGTAACAGACGGACTACCGAAACGTTGGAAGGTAATTGTTGCCTTATTGTATATAGATAGTTTTAATGCCATGCGATATTTAACGTGGTCTATTCAAAGTACTCGTTTGCGAGTATCTGTTGGGGTATCTTATATGCATTCTGAATTGAATTCTACACAACAGTCCCCCTTCATGTAAACTGCATGTATTAGCGACGAGCTTGGTTAGATGTGATACGTTTACATCAACACTAGAGCAGTACGGAAATTTATAACAAACAAAATCCACGTGAGGTAAGGAGTTATGGTATATGATAACAATAATGAATATCAATCCCATAGCCGTATACATAAATACACGTATTTTCCAATCATCGTGACAATTTACGCAGTACTAGTATATATAAATCTATTCGTCTGTAACACAGGTCGAATTACTGTTGAATTCCAAAATGTGTTATTCCAAACATGTTTTTAATAGCGTTTTGAAATACAGATTCCACTTCGTGTTATTCCCAAATCATGTTTTGGAATGGAATTCGTTATGGAATGCATATGTGGTGCCATTTGCATTCCAAATCATGTTTTGGAATGATACATTTTGGAATGCATCATACTTTGACTGCGGTGCACATCTCCGTTAAGACACGTACACACCCTTGATTGATAAGAGGCCCTTAAGACAAGTAACGTACCTAAGTGAAATCCTCAAATTTATGGTGCCGCTTAAGGTTTGCCCTTTTACCGCGGATTTGTCGTGGTGAATGCCGCGACGTGTAGTGTTATCTCCTGAGGACACTACGGGCTTTTAGTTTCAAGATGAACCCTTAACACATGACACACACCGTAAATTTTATACACCGTGAGTGCCCACGATATTATATACTATATGTAAGAATTTAACGTACGGCTTTTATTCAGTGATAACCCGTCTTAATAATCTAAATAAAAGCATTCATATTGAACGAGTGAAATAGATTGATTAACTCGCTGGCAGTCATTTAAAGCTAGCTGACAGATATTTATTGTACCGTTGTAAACGGCGTATTTATCTTGTCATAGTCATGTCGTATTTTCAGGATACCCCCAAAACATGTGAGATACAGAATGCGATAACTGCACAGTGAGTAGAATGTATTAACCGTAAGATAGAGAGTGCACTGCAAGAGGAATGACAATAGCCGAAAGGTAAAGGATTTCCACCCGATCTAGACATATGCGTGGACCGGAAAACAGCGAGCAGTGAAACGCATTTCTGTTACTAATGCATGTACTTTATGTAGCGCCCTTTCTGGACGGAGGAAGAGCTTACTCTATCATTCCTCAAACATGATTCCTTAATCCGGCTAAAGAATACGGGATTAAAGAGACAGATTGGTGCACAGGGTTCGTCTCTTAAATGGTTCTTCATCTTAGAGATTATTTTCTGAAGCTGGACGTTGAATGTAATAAAAATATTGGGGAAAATGGGTGAAATAGCAAAGTCGTTGACATTTGAAAAACCGTGAAAAATGGCAGAAAATACAGCACAGAAATCGCGCAGTACTGTTAACCTGAAAACGGTAATTTTTGCTGGTACTTAAAAAGATAACGTACCGTTTATAAACGTAGTATCTGAAGCTAGTATACTTCAACCCTTATCATGTCAACTGCTCATGTTTCTTCTGATACAACTGTTAGCCTGATTGTCATGGTATTTTGAACAAACTCCAAGACATTCACAAGAATCCACGGATTGACTGTTCCTTGCAGTGGAACCGTTTAACGCAATCCACACAATCCCGTAGAAATGTTAGACCGCACAAGCTAAACCCAGGAACCGCCATCTTCACTCCGCAAACGAATACGTCATGATCACTACATACGGGACACATGGGACTTGCTAAGTGTCGTGTGAAGGACGCCATGTTGGTTTTGACGCTAGATGTACAAGATAAACATATGTTTGCAGACGATAAAACTTGTACCTCAAGCTATAGGCTCTCCCTTTTACCGTAGATAACGCAGTCTTGTACTTTATATCCGTTTTTGAAGCATGAGTCCATGAAATATTCGACATAGTTGACCGTACAGGATTACATCCTTCCACACTGGTTATATCTGCTGTGGCATCAGCCCACAGTCGTGTCAGCATTCCGCAGTTTGACAAATTACCTGCACGCACAGGTAGCTTCAGAACGTCAGCCACGTCATTTTACCATTTCTCGGCAATACTTCAGTACAGGTACATGTATATCCAAAACAATACAGTGAACTACGGTATTATCTGATATCTACTGCAAAAGGGAGAGCCTATAGCTACTTCAGCTTTAAAAAAACACAAAAAATAACGGCAATGCCTCAGTACATGTGTATCTAAATCGATAAAGTGTACCACATAAAACATTTTTTTAATACATAATACTGTATGTTTTAGCCCTGTAGACATACATATTCTTGTAACAACTACAAAAGCATTGATTTGCAGTGGAAATGAGATGTGAAGTTCATAATTTCAATATAGACTGACAAACTAATCCCCTACGTTGAATAATTTGATTTCACCGTGTGGTCTTTCAACGACATTGGCTGTTGCCATGTAATTATCTTGTGTTTCACTCATGAAAAAATACATACGGAAATTCTTTATTTCGGCTTAATGAATGAATGAATGAATTCTTTAATTCATATACTAATCTGATATTGGTATGATCCTGAATGTTATACAGTAAATGTCAATATCTGACAGATTCCCTTAACCTGAATACGTTTTTCCCTGAGATTGCATTGGACTCCTTAAAAGAGATAAATCAGCATGTAGTGGTAACCAGTCTCAGGACGCCATGTTTATAGAGCTGTAGCAGCCTGGAGAATTCATCAGGCATGTTGTGGTTAGGTTGGAGAAGCCCCGCTACAGATTTCCCGGCATCCCCGTAGTGATAGTTGACCTCTTGACCTCTCCTGTTGACCAACCAGGGCCAGAAGCCGTAAACGTGAAGCTCTTCACACACGTCCAAGGCCAAAGTGATCAGGTTCATCCCTTTAAAATTCAAGGAGAAAAACAAGGTGGTAAAGATCATGATAAATCTCCAGCCCGAGACGTGATTCCTGAACCGAGACGGGGGTCGACACTGGTTGCCAGGCACCTTTGACCCGTTGCTGACGTCACACTTCCGCGTGACCTATAGGCTTCGGGTTATTTCAAATCGAGAAGGGTCAGATCTAGAGGAGTAACCGAAAGGTTGTTACGGTATTTTCGTGCACGCTTGTAGCGTTTTAAATCTTCATATGATTTTTGTAAGTGTACCGTTAGCGGGCTCATATTATAACGTTAATACACCCTGTATAGAAATACTAGTATGTGAAAGTCACGAGTCTCAAATTAAAAAGTACGGATCGCCCCAAAAACATGTAATTTTCATGAGTACCTGACGTCAGAGTGCTTTCGTTCACCCCCTGGTGTTCCCAGAAGACCTTGCTGTCGAACATGTGTCTCGGGTTGCTGAACACGGCCTGAACAGATGAGTTGTGCTCTCTCAATACGTCAACAACGTGCGTGACGTTATCAACCGTCTTTCCCGGAAAGGAGAACGGAAACAGCCAGATGTACGACAGTTTGGGATAGTTGCTGCTCAGAAAGTCGATGAACTTTTTCTTGTTGGCTTCACTCACGAGGTATTCGAATCTGCAACACAAAAACAAGGAAAAGCAATACGCAAATTAAGGTTCAAGACATCCAATACTAATGAGATACTCAAGAAAACAATTACTCAAGCAACTGGATAGATTTTGAAAAACTATCCAGTTACTGAGTAACTGTTTCCTTGAGTAAGGAAAAGCAATGTCTAAATGCACATGTCTCTATCAAAATATGGAGATGTTCCGAGACAAATATTGCCTTAGGAATAGACTGGCAACATGTGTTAAACATGACAGACGGTGATATTTTAAGACCATCCTTTGGGAGTGATCACAGTTCGCCTTGATGTGACACATGGTGCCAAACGCCTTCAGCTGACGGTTTAAATCTTCATTTGTAGTCAATACCTTACCAACCTGGGCGACCTGCGCGGTGCAAATGAGATCCCACCATCAAGGTTTTACCATGTATTCATTTAGCGGTAAATTCCTATACATTGATGTAGACTTTTTGCGCCTGTCCGTTGCTTATGCATGCACATACGTCCCGTGTCATAATTTTGCCGGCTATATATACCCTAATAAAGATCCCCACATTTCAGAATTAGAAACATCAGGGCCTTCGAATTCTCAAGAAAGTCTGGAACACCTGGATGGTGCAACGTCGGGAATTACCGGTGCTGAGGTAGTAGATACCTTAAGATTCCCCCTATTCTTGCGGCGGTCTTACTCTCAGAGTACCCAGCGGAACTTCGAGTTGGCGTTAGGCCATGTTGATTTGATTGTATGGATGACATTTTCTACTCTGGGAACCCCAAAACTGATGCGTGCGTGCGAATAAAAAAAGTTGTGCACAAAAAAATTATGAAATCTACGTGGTCATGACGGTTGAACAAATGAGGCAGAATATGGTTTGGCGAATAATCTACTATTCAAATTCATTTCTTTAAATTTTCGTCTTTTTTCGTTTGATTTTGGCATTCTACGACATTGGTATGGTTTTTAATTTTTTGCAACTTACGGTACATCTTTGCTCATTCTGGAACTTTTTTTGTACGATTTACAGTATGGTTAAATTTTTTTTTTTAGAAACGGCCGAAAATTCATGCGCGCGTGGATGTCATCCATATAATCCAATCAACATGGCCTTACACAGAAGAGGCCAACACAGTTGGCACCCGCATATCATCTGCAATGCTAAACAATAGGACAGGGGTTAAGCTAGCACCAGAAGTATATCTCTCTGCGGTATTCATGAACGCGATGTGTGAAACATGCGAACTTACTGCATCTTCAGCCGGTAACGGTTACAGGTCACCAGATCAACCTTACACCCTACATCCGGGATATAGCCCTCCTCCAAGGGTGGGAGGTTAAACCTGGGATAGATAGCCAAGAATAGCATTACAGTCTATTAAGTACTTCTACTCGAAGGAACACAATGTCAGGTTGAAGAAGTATTTTTAGCAAATACGGTGGCTGGCAAATGAAATGCAAATGTGTATATAAGGCTAGTAGAATGCATTTATTCAATCCTCCTGACTACTTAGATTTCATAAGGAATGTAACTTTTTTGCCCACTTTTTTTTCGCACGCTCGCATCAGTTTTAAAATGCCAGCCATATAATCAAATCAATCTCCAAGCAGATGTTTAGGTGGCCGCAAAAGATAGTATCCAATTGGCCAGACTGTATCCATTTGCCACTCAAATTATAGGTGGCAAATGGTTACAGTCTGCCCAATGGATACAGCTTGGCCAATTTTAAACTGTCTTTTGTCGCCACCGCAACATCTGCTTGGAGATTATAATCTAATTAGCATGGGTTGAAAAGGCACCAAGGCAAAAGAAGAAATTTACAGACACTTTTTTGTCCCACATTTATCAAATCATTTTAACTCTTATTGTTTTGTTAACGTTATTTATGTTTACCTGATTACAAACTCCGTGGAGTCTATCTGAGTTCCACACCCACTTCCGGTCAGGATGCCGCTACTTCCGACAACACTGCAGTTCCTGAACCGTCCCGTCTGGAACTCTGGCGGCTTCTACCGATATGGCAGGACAAATAGGAAGGTACGGTCTTCATATTTGTTCACTAAACACATGAACTGCACGTTTTGCATGTTGTACCTTTAGTAACAAAGGTTTGTGCTTGCTTGTACTAGATCAGACATGACATGTTCACTACGGTACTACTCAAGGTTTGGTGGGGAGGGGGGGCAAGGCTTTACTTCGATATCTGAAAAGTCTTATGTTTTAAATTCTGGATTAAAACTACAACTTGCACAGTGTTTATCTGTATAGTCATTCTCTCGAGTCTCGACACCCTAGTTTTCAAGATATCTGCAGTTTTAACGACGTGGAGGGCGCCTTCTTGCATACCTCAGGTAATTTGCGGTGTAGTTCTGTCGTCACTTCACGTGTGCCTCGCAAGGTGGCGTACGTGATCCATGAATTGAGCGGCGCGTTCTGTTTCGTCAAGGTGAAGTTCGCCGCAGTGTGCAAGATTGCCAGCTGCTTCCTTTGGATAACCAATAACAGTAGGGTTACAGATTCAACTATTTAACTCATAATGATTAAAATTTTTGTAATATCCATGATGTCACTACTGTTATCAATTTTTTTATCATTCAAAATGATGATTCATATGATAAACGTTGTGTATGAAAAATACTTGCTAAGCTTATTATCAGTTTCACACTTTTAACTACAGACTTTTCAGGACTCACCGGAAGTCAGCTAATGACTTAGGGTTGAATTTCCAATTGGAATCAACGTCTGCAAAAAGGCTGTTCAGTTCCTTCCCCTGTTTGATCCTCTTTTTGTCCTCTTCCGTCATGTCAGTTCTCTTCTTTCGTTGAGATGAAGACTTTCGTTTTTGCTTTTCATGTTTCTGTTTCTTCTCTGTATTTGCTTTTTTAATACCTCTGGATATCGTGTCATTTATTCCTCTAGTGCCGTCAATAGTGTTGTTTTTCAGTGTTACTGTCTTTTTTGCAATGATTGATTTTCTCCATGAGTCAAACTTTTCAGCAACTTTTTCTGATGATCTTTTTAAAGAAGTTTTATGACTAGATTTTGCCCTTTTGTCGTTGATATTTGACTTATTGGATTTTCGTGCATCTGAATCTGGTAACCTCTCCAACGTAGCTGACGTTCTGTTCTCAAATTTACCGTTAGAAGCTATATGATCTAACTTGACTTCGGCCTTGGTAGAGAGACTGTCCTCAGAAGAGATAACTGCACCACTCAACCTAAAATGTCATATGATAAGAAGAAGAATAACTTAATTGCACAACAGATGTAGCGGGTACAACGTATGGCAAAATGTACAATATAACATAGTTGGTGATGCTAACATACATAACGTTACATAGTTGGTGATGCTAAAAATATCTTACTGTACTAAGAATCTGGTCTACTTTCATAAACATTGTATAACAATAAAGAGACAATAATTATACTAATCTAATTCTATTGTGATATGACATGGTTACTTCCTGGATGATATATTTCTACTCAAAATTTCATAATCATATATAGCAAGGTATCATTTCCTAACCACCATAGGTACTAATTACTAGTAAGTTTTCTGTAAAGATTGAGACTTAATGTTTCATTCATTCATTTTATCTTCTGATGACATTTTGGTACATATGAGGATGTCAAAAGCTTGTAAAAAGGTGTACTTCCCCTAAGAATAGCTAGGGGGCGTGCATGGACAGGTGAGCTATTGACTTACCGCATGGGCGTGTTCCTAGTTACCTGACGTGGGTCGGTGGCAACAATGAGAAGCCACAGATAAATAATCAATCCAAGCCCAAGACAGGCCAGTATACTCCGTCGAATACATCTCATTGTACACATCCCTCTCGTCTGCATTCTATCGTCTGCATTCTAGCTCTGCTTGAAATAGATTTCTCTATAAAACACGAAGAAAAGAAATAGATAGATACAACTCTTTTGCTATATATTGTATATTGTACATGTACATGCATTTTTGTCACGAACATTACACTTGTCAAAGGGATGAATAACCAAAGAATTGATTTAAGAGTCTTCAAAATCTCATCACGAAGAAAAGGGATTAAACCTCCTCACTATTTATTGCTACATGTAGACTGCAAGAGTAGGACAAAACAATGTAAAACAAGGAAGATCTACTCACCAATATGGATGTCACACTGGACATCATACACTGATCATACACTGACACAGGTTAAACTTCTGTTTTCTCTGTCTTCCAACTTAGGGATAGAAGTGCTTGGACCCAAGAATAATTCCTCTAGTAGCTAGTGACCCGAACAAGAGCAAGGCATGAATTCAAAGTCGACGTCCTGTGTCTGTCCAGTGAAATCATTTCATTGGGAATCCCAAAACAGACACACAAATAAACGTCTTTCCCGTGAATTGCTCCTGTCTATAATGTTATGTGTGAGAAGCAGTCCTCAGGAAATAGGTATGTGGCCTGTTTTTCAGCACTGCTGCACAGCTTATTCAGCTATGTCCAAGGCATTAGGACTAACATGACTGTGTGCCCTGTAGTACCCGCATGCACTGAAGGGTTGATCCAAAGGATTAAACAGGAGAGGTCCAGCAGAGCCTTATTGTCTTATCAACCTCATGGGACTTGATGATCTTTATCTTTATGTTTCTTTCAAGGACTGAAATGTCAATGTTAATGTCATGTCAAGGTGCTTTTACTTTCCATCCAGCTTATAATTTACTTGAATCGTTGAATGATTTATTCTCCCCTTTAGGCCACACCAATTTTATTTGTTGGTTCTCGGATTTTTTCAGAAAAAATGTGAAGCAACGGCGAAAAAAATAAAGGCCTAGGCATCCTATGATAGCCCCAAATGCTATGTTAGGAGCCATGAAGTCAACATACCAGGCTGGTTTGTAATTTAAACCATGAATATCAGACTTTTTATCAAACCACTGCATTGATAGATGGAAAACTGTAACAATTCTAAAGAGATCGGACTTCCTTCAACTGTTGGGGCCAAAATATGAACATTTTGGAGTTGATTCAGAGCCTGAAATGCAGGCGAATCCGAGAACCAACAAATTAAATTGGTGTGGCCTTATTCTAGTGATGTTGGGAAAATAATCATTTGGTAATATGAATTTACTGAACACCTTTTACAGGGAAGATGTAAGATGCAGGTTGTTGTAATTGAGATGATTGATTTTGACTACATGTACTTTAATGGACCAACCCTTACCACATGCTGCATTACATGTATTTATCCAGTCACGCATCCAAGGTTCACAGATCTTTCTCAAATACAGACAGAACACAAGGTATTTTGAGGGCACACCCCAGTTCAGTTGTTAATCCTTTCCAAACAATGTCCTGCTGTTGCCAAAGCTAACCATAGTGTGGTTATCAACAAAGGAATGGTCTCTTTACAATAGCACGAATATATTGGAATAGTCTTGCCCTTTTGATGTTCATTGTCCCTGTCCCTCTCTACAAGTGCCCCCTTTCTGATTGACTCGGAATTGCATCATTGTACACTCTCTTCCACACCTACAAAACCTGTTTTGTTTCTTTCACAAGGCAACAGTGACAAGGTTAAATGCTTTGTTTGGATAATTGCCCCCTTTACATGTACTCGTGGTGCTCTATGGTCTAATAGTCTTCTTTTTATAGAAGTTTGTTGGTGTTTGTTACATTTATGCAACTTGTATGTTCGCAATGTTTCAAAGCAAGAAAGACATGATTGTGTGACTTATGGTCGTATCTTATTAGAGACGATTTGTTTACTCGTACAGTCCACTTCACAAGTTAGCTCCTGCGTCACACTGACGTCACATGACGTCACAGGGCATGATGGGACAACTTCTCCCTGCTTTTTCCCAGGATTGTAAATCCTTGAGGCTTAAAAGCTTCGGGTCGTGTAACTAAACTGTTGTTTTGGTATCTCTTGATTTTAAAATATCATAGTATTTTTGACATCTCAAAATCAGACTTAATGTATACCTAGCATTATTCGGAATCAGATATATCACATTCATAAATATGGTCACTCCAAACTTGAAAGAAAACTTGAAAAAAAAGAAGGATCTTGTGTTTTCATTTTGCAGTGCTAAACGTACTCGCTGCATCTGTGTGTTCATAAGTGATTTAAGTGGAATGTCCATGTACATGTTTGGAATTTAGGTAACTTGTGTTTTTTTACATGTTCTGTAGGTGGAGCGAGGGAATGACGTTGTTCCAGCAGGTGTTCAGCCTAAGGCTCCGCCTCTTTTACGTCATTCAGCGAGGCAGAACAAAGGATTGGCCGAGAGGGCATGATGGGGAGGAGTCAAAGTTCATGGACTGAGTCTCCTGGAGGCAATCCAGTTGAAGAACCGGTTCTGGCCAGTGAGCCCAGATCTTGAAAAGTCAAGAATCGCCCGGCAACATTTTGGGGCGCTGTCCACCGTTTTTCTCACATTTTCCCGGAGATCGACCAGAAATGTCGGAGAAGCCACCCTAGACACACGACTGAGACCAGGTAAGAACTTCTCTGGAGTATTCTGAGAAATATTCAAGTACGAAAACTTTTACAAGACACAGAAATTGCATCATGAGTGAACATCACAGGAAAGATAATTATGGGTGGGTCTGTTGCACGATAGGTCGTAATACTGTGGGGGAAAAAAACATGGGGGGAAAACATGTTTGCTGTTAACTGTGTGACAGTTTTTTCCTTTATATTTAACATATACTGACCTTGCCTCTTGCTCTAGTTTTCTACCATATTTTTGTTTGCCCCATTACTTAAAGGGCAAGGGCAGATAATTCTTTACTTAAGTTTGTTGTCACATGGAAGAGTTTGTTTATAATCTGACAACTTAAATCTTTGACTCAGAAATAAAATATTTATTGCATAGAAAGTATTTGATTTTTACCACTGCAGTGCTTTGAATCATAACATACAATCATGTACCACAGTAAAAAGCAGTCACAATAATGGCGTCGCATTTACGCTTCGAAATTTCACAGCTTACTAGTATCTACACTGGGGTGTTTATAAAATTTACCCTACATTACGATTTAGAGGTTTCTTTATAAAGTTACAGAATCGATAAGGCGTTCATTTTGTGCTACTACGGGACAATTTCGAAAACATGAGACGAGTTACAAAATTCAGCGTTACCCAAGCGTGCAGACAACAACAATCAAAATGGCGGCCCGGCGGCCAACTTCACAAACGAGTTACAAACTGCGAGAAATGCGGCATAAATCTGCTTAATTCTGAGGTAGAAATACAATCAGAAGTTTAACGTCATTTGTACTACAAAATGTAAAAGCCCCAGTAGCGTGCTAGCACGTGCTACGACTAAAACGAATCGAAAATGTGAGAACAAAGCGTAGTGAAAGAAAATGGCGTCACATTTTTTGCGAGTCAATTTTTACGGTAAAAAATACAATTAAACGTTACTGTTAAAGGCTACAGTGTCTGTAGAACTTTCTCGATGCCGCCCTGGATTCCATTACGCTCCCATCCTAGGGCGAAGACGCCGGGCTTCGCTGTAAACTCGTCTGCGGCGCCGGACATGCAGCGGCGTGCACCGGCATGGCGTGCAGCATGCAGCGGCTTGAAATAATTTGTTAAGATCCCCACGGTCTGTATGAATCGTTCAATCGGTACCACAGTTGTCGACCGGACCTTTTTCTTCAAGTTAATTATGACGTCCCCACGTTTGTACTTTTCCGAGACGCTTCTTTGGTACAATTAAACCGATCTTTCTCAAAGCTTCTGCGAGTTGTTTACAAGATTCTAAGCTTGGGATATTTCACCAGCATCATGGGTGAGCAGCTAGTTGAGTAAAGAATGAAAACACCTTTTAACTCCAAAAATTTTAAGCCCTCAAGTCACCATTAGTAAATGTACTTTTCTTTTATTCAAGCATCGTCTGCGACAAATAAATTTACATTTTGTACGGTAGATTGTACAGTAGAATCAAACCGCACGTAAAGTTTTCACCCATATTACAGTAGTCTGTTCCAATGACCCAACATCGTGACCCCCCGGCGCCATCTTGAATCGCTCGGCCGGCAAAACACAATTTTTTGTACAACGTAAACAGGTCGATCTCTCAATAAATCCCCGCGAGTTTTCATTAAAAATCGATGTAGACACACTTTTAAAAATGATGCGGTCGTCATGGGAAGGTTTTGGTCCCGCGTGGTCCCGACTCGAGCTGGCCGCGGTCGCGTCAGGCAGGTGGTCTACTTGGGCAGAGCGCTTAATGCTTGTGCCTATGGGAAAATATTTTCGGGACCGGGGAAAACCGGTCTATTTGGCCAGTAGGTCGTCTTGAGAAGGTGGTCGCATGGGCAGGTTTGACTGTACTGCAACAAAAAGCTATAAGAAGAATAGAAAAAGATAATAAAGATGTCATCCTCACTTATGCTGAAAATGTTTGAACCCCTATTTTCTCCCACACAGACATGACACCCAGAATTTCCCCACTGCCTTGTATTGAAGAGGACCTGCTCTTCAAGCAAAACAGTTCTGGCCAATCACAGACCAGCGTGGTGGAAGTGATCAACGAGGTGGTTGTGGACGGAAAGGAGAGCGCGAGCGCTGCTGCCGCTGAGGTGGCACAGATGGAGGAGGGGGTGCTGGTGGAGAATAGAATGGCCGTCGTGGAGGTCAAGAAAGGTCAGTGCTGTTCCAACAAGACTTAATGTTGTTTCCCAAAGTGGTTTCAAATCATTTGACATTCAGTCAACTTGGGGCACTTTATATTATTTAATTGTAGTAGTTTCTGCCTTTGTAAAGCAATGTGAGTTAAAAATTTTGCTATAGCTTTTTTTTTTGTCTACCAATGTTTTGGAGCTATACTACTACTAGCTACATGTATAGTTTAGCTAGTAAGAAAGGGAGTTAGGAACTTTTTTTTGGCTATACTTTATGAGTTATTTGTTGGAAATGGATGCAAAATACTGTAGCTGCTTTATACTCAGAATATATTAGCAATTATTACAGTCATGATCGGTATAAAAAAAACAGGGTTGATTTTCTTGTATTCTTTTTTTTCCTGTAGAACCAATAGATGAGGAGACCAGCAGCCAATCGTCAGACAGCACAGTGGACTCAGAGGACTACATTGTGGTTCCCATGCCAGACTGCTTCAACCCTGAGATCCCGCTGGACAGTTCCTGTAGTCTGTCCTCTAACACTGATGTAGCCATTCAAACTGACGGGCCTCTGGAAACTGCTGACAATGTGGACTCCAGATGCTCCACACCGGAGATAGTACAAGGTAGTTATTAATTCTCTATACGCATGTATAATTGTCAGGGCTCGAAATTCTTTTTTGGGGTGTACTGGTGCACCCACAGAAAAAAATTGGGTGCACAGCTCCAAATTTGGGTGCACTAAGGTGGACATGCACCCAGTATTTCCAGCCCTGATGGTTGATATATTAACATGTGTGCTGTAAGTAACTTGTCTGTAGTGTTGTTTGATTGGGTTAGTCAAAGATTGTTGCTGTGTGTGCATTGTACATGTATGTGCGGCACTAAAAGTTGGAGTTTTGGGCCCCAGCATTTTGTTTTGGTACTGAAGCTCTTTGTATAATTAAATTCAAATGGCACAAAAGTAACCATGATATGACTGACTTATTTCAGAAAATGGAACCATCAGAATCCAGGACAAGAACGAATTCCAGCCCATCCTTCGACCTTTACCAGCACCTGTCAATCAACTCCCAACAGCCAATCAGATCCAGGTTATAGACCTGACAGGTGATGACGATGATGAAGTCATCCAGGTGAAGTCAGAGCCCTTGTCCAATGACGATGCTGCTTTCCTGACGGAAATTCCAGAGCCATCAGGAGTTGTTTCATTGGTTGAGCCAGCAGCCAATGAAAACACACCAGCTGAAATGACACCCAATGAAATGCCAGCTCTGGAAGAAGACAGCAGATTGGTAGCTGAAGAAAGACCCAATGACTGACTGAATGAGATAGCTGATGATGAGGACGACCTCCCAATTGGAGCAGCAGCAAGTGACAATCACTCAAATGAAACACCAGAGAGCACCCTGGAAGATACAGTAGTGAAACACCCACCTGAGGATGTTGGTAAGGGAAAACCTTCACCAGAAATTTGATGGTTCTTGTACCTTCAATTTTAGTTGAGAACTCCTTGTTGGTCATCTACAAGAAAAAATTATTCTTTGTTTTATGTTAGCAAAGAAGGGTCATGCATTGATTTGCAAATATCCCTTTGCTCACAGATAAGGTACACAAAAACCTTTCACCGGACCAAAAATTAGTTACTGGTACTCAGCCTCAGGGCTTCGAATATTGGATCCATATGCACCTTTAGTGCAGGTAAAATTGGGGCTGTGCAGGTATTTCTGATGCCCTCCTGTCTAAAACTTTTCATGTTATCTGCACCATTACAGGAATGCAGAGAAAAGCCTTTTAAGCCCTGAGTCTTCATTTTACCTGTCAAACCAGGAGCTTTGCTGTTTGCTATTGTAATAATCTTTTTACCATCTTTTTCTACAGCTACTGATGCCACAGACCAGAACTCCACCAATGCTGACAATGAGCTGAACAACAACACTAACGCCAGACGTGCCTCGGACCGCGCCGGTGCACACGCCACCTTCCACGCAGATGGACCAATCGTGGACGTCTTTCCCACACCGCGCGGGTAGGTCTCCAACTCTTCTAGTGACAAGCAAAATTTGGAGCCTTTATGTAGAAATTAACGTAAAAACCTCAAATCTATAGACATCCTTTTGTTGTTGTATCTGTGTGTTCCCTTGCAGTTAGCCTTTCTTTGGGAATTAGTTTGCAAGTAAAGTTTGTATTCTAAGAGTAGTTTGAGGCTTGCAAATGTTTTCATATTGTGTTTGTGTTGTATTGCTTTTTACCATAATGGTCTTCATGGTTCTCTCATTGCTTTGACAGTTTGGGAATTGAGAAGGTGGTTGCAGGTTACGACAGAAGCTAATACACACAGCTCCAATTATACCTACAAATGCAAGTGGTATATTTTAAGCTCCAGACTTGCTTACAGTACAAAATAAAAATTGTATCTGCTATGCTATTCTACAGATTGTCTGCAGCTGAGTTTGGAGGTGCAGTTGTGAATGGGGCCATCAACGTGGCCTCTAACATTGTTACAGCCTTGTTTGGCAGCAATGGACGGCAGAATCAGGTAGGGGAGGTTTCATACTGTCGACTTTTTCTTCCTCAAAACCTCTTGTGGTCTCTGCCAAAGAGCCGCCAGGGGGCCGAAAATCTAATAATTTTGATGTCTTATCAAGACCTACCCACCTACCAAGTATCTAGACAATCCATCTTTAAGCCATCTCAAGTTATTGTGTTAACAGACAGACAGACACACACACACACACACTGACACCCGAAACGCTACCGAAAATATAACCTTCTTGGCAAGGATTAGAGTGAATAGATACTGATACAGCAATTTGCAATGATTTCCTTGAACTACCTGTAGTGCAGTCCATTAAAACCATTGAAGAATACATTGGCATATCCAGTCATAATTGTGTGATTGTGTTTTTTTCCAGCCATACATCCCCCCTCAGCAGCATGTCCCCCCTGAGCGGGACTACACCCCCCCTGCCCCCTCCTGGCCACCCCCTCCCACCAGTGTCTCCCCCATGGACCAGCTTTTTGAGATGGGCTTCGGCAACCGGGAGTTGAACCAGCGACTTCTGGACAAACACGGCAATGACCTGAACCGAGTGGTGCCGGAACTGCTCGCCATGATGGACAACAACTGGCACGAACAGAGGCACTAGGGAGCATCTTGTCAACAACACTAACCTAAACAACATCCGTACTGTATAGGGAGCATCTCAAAACTTCAAACAACTCGCAAAACAACATCTTATACATGTGTTACTAAGTTGGTAAGCAATGTTGTAGCACTTAAGTGTAGGAAACATCATGATTATGTTTACTAGTATTTTCTCTGATATGTGCTCTGCTCATTTTGAACTTGGCCTGTGTAAGTATGGCGTGACAAATATTATGATTGGGTGGGCTAAAAATGGTGATCATTCAAAAGTACCCAACAAGCTACATGTTTTGACAGAGGTATGCATTTATTAGGGAAAATATGGTAAGTTCACATATTATGGAAAAGATGGTATCTTCACATATTGGGTGGTAAAGATTTCTGCCACAGTTGTGCATTGGTTGGTAAAGTTATAAGCTGGTTGCAAGTTATTAGAGATGGTGCCATTCCTTGTACTGGAATGTATGTACATGTACATTGTAAAACAGATTAAGTGCTTAGCGATCGTCCTGTATAGTTATAGAAAATATAGATAATATTATATAAAGTACAGTTCAATTTACTGGTTATCTGATAAAAGTAATTTTGGTGATATAGTATGTAATAAGCAAGTTACAAATGACCAAAACATGACTGAGTTATGATTATGAATGTATAAGGATGAAAAATTCTGTAGATTCATTTGCATTCTTCTATTTTACAGTCATGTACTGTATGCTATTTCTGTCTTAACCACTTCTTAACAAGTTATACTATCAGTTATGGAATGGTGGAAAGAATGCTCAAGTTGGTATTATGTTTGGCTTTTTCTTGATTCGTTCATGGCTCATCATTGAAGTAGCTGTTAAAAGAATTTAGGAATCACCCCATGGATAAATTATCCAGTGATATGGATATGATAATCAAAGTATATACATTTGTATTATGTATTGTTGCCAGTTGGAGGAGAACTAACATTCAGTACCCTAACAAGATGTAGGAATTTTCATTGTATAGTCTCTTTCATACATACAAGGTTTGGCAAGAAATCTGCAAGCTATAGAACTAGTGGTTTTCCAAAATTATGTCAGACAATGATGGTACCAAGGCTGTCTAATTAAGCATCACACCATTGATATAACTGCAAAAGTTATGTTTCTGTATGCTTCGGTTTTTAAGGTTGAAGCTTTAAGCTTTTGACAAGTGTAACCTACAATGTGATACAAGAAAAAGAAGAAATGTTGAAGAGTCCTTAATTCCAGCAAAGATCATGTAACACCTTGTACATTATGATTACACAAAGAAAAAAGGCCATCATTTTGTCATGTTATTTTTCTTTGAATTTTTGCATGACGTGGTTAATTCACAAGGAGGCCAATGCATTCAATCACATGTAGGTAGCGTAATTTGTGAGATTATTGTACAAATATGAACATTAATTTTACATTGCTCATTGACAAATTAAACAAAACTTATCAAGTACAAAATAATTTGAAGATGTCAATTTAGGACGAACAACATTAAATCAGACAAACTGATACTGCTTTCAAAATTCATAACTGTTGTACTGGTACATGCACAATATCGCGACTGGAACAAAAGATCACAGAACAACTAGGAATGCTAACATCGCCTACAATGAGCCCTCAACAAGGCAGGGCCACTATCTTAACATAGGTATTGTAATTATGGCAACTGTAGAAGTATAACACCTTACTGTGGACACTCAATGCCACTGTGAATCTTAAGGGAACCCTCCCACAGAGAGAAAGCTGGGTAGAGTGGCTTGGTAAACCCAGCCTTTTCTTTGTAGCGGAAAATGAGGGTTTGCGTATTTGCATCGAAAAAGCGAAGTTCGCTTTTGTCATAATTAACAAGGATACCGATCTTGGACAGCGGTGGTTTGATGCGTTTTCTCTGTGTATATGTCGAGCCATTAAACCAGACACTGTACAAGGATCCGTTTGCCAGATAATCAAATGCCCATGATTCCATCGTATTACAAATATCCTCATTCCTGGGCATGCTTTCATAGGCCACACCTATGCTATACTGCCCCTTTACACTGACTTCCCAGTAATGTCGGCCTCTCCTGATAGATTTGTCTCCAAGAACTGTGTGTTGATCACCCTCTTCTGGATCAAAGCGTGACAATGTCAATGATGCTCTAGGGAGAGGTATTGGTGTTTCTAGCTTGCTAACCTGGGTGTTTTCTTCTGAAACTAAAAGATACCTGGAAGCTATGTTCTGATCCAGTTGGAATTCAAACGGTGTTGTTGCCAGCTCGATTGAGCTCGGACAAGACCGACCAGCCTTGTTTTTGGAAGCGAGTTCAAACTTGTACTTTGTTCCCGGAGTCAGGTTTGTGGCTGTGTATGAATAACCCTTTAGGGTTGAAACTATTTGGACGTTACCAACTGAGTAACAAACCTCATATTCATTGGCATCCCAAACAGGATCCCATTCAATATAAGCTTCCTCCATCGAGCCAATACAACATTGCTCATCTGCAAATGGTGTATCAGGGAGTACTCCAAAGTCTAACGCTTTTAACTCTTTCTTACACTGTGTGAAGTCAATGTCTAACTCATCAATGCCATATTCATCATCATCATAGTTGTCATCACTGTTACTGCCCAAAGTGTTGATTGTTCCTTCTATCTTAGCTTTCAATGAGTGGTGAGCGAGCAGTAAGCTAGCATGGTCGGTTTCCTTCAGGACTTCCAAAGAATAAGACAGTGCTGATTGTGCCTTCTGTACACCATCAGTTGCACGTTTGATCACTTTCTGTAGGTCCTTGCTGTCCTGTTGTCTTGTCTGCTCTAGCTTTCGGTGCAATTCAGCCTTACGATGTTGAATGACTTCCATGAGGCTTTCACATTGTTTGTCAATTTCAGTCTTCAATTCTTGTGCACTGTAAAAGATAAGAAAAGCTGTGTGTGTTATGCTGGACTGGTACATGTACATTGGTGCTAGATTGGTTTGGTATTTTTGGCATTGAGACTCTAACCCGCAGGGGTATTGACATAGAGAGAGAGAGAGAGAGAGAGAGAGAGAGAGAGAGAGAGAGAGACCATTTGAAGTAGGAAATATGTCTAGCACTATGCAATCTTACCCGTTCATCATCTGCTCATGTCTATCTTCTAATGCCCGAACCTTAGCCTCCTCCAGGGTGACCCTAGCGTCCAAGCGGCCCACCCAGGTCTGCAGCTCAGCCTGTTTCTGGGAGAACACCTCCTCCAGGGCCGCCATGTTGTGCTGCTTGTGTCTGCCCACCTTATAATAATGGGTTATTCAATTTTTAAAATACATACAGCCAATCCCACCTGGCAGCCAGAGGCTGCATTGCATGGGAGCAGTTTACACAATAAAACAATGGCATACATGTATCTCTATATCAAACATATCTGAAAAAATTTCACGAACAGGGTATACGAGTATTAACAAAACATTAACAGGTCAGATTCTACCTTCTCACACAGCAAACAGACGGGAGTCTGGTCCTGCACACAGTACATCTCCACTGGTTTGCTGGGGTGGTCGGGGCACATCACGGTCTGAGGGTCCCAAAAGGAGAAGCAATATACATAAATAAACTTTTATGGTCTGAATATTATGCTATTAATTGCTGTGTCAATTTCCAAACTCTTCAACTGTCAAGCAAGAATACGGACTTACAAACAAGACGTGCAGACTTGATAAAACTTTCTGCATGTGTATCTGATACAGAAAGTTTTGTTAAGTCTGCATTCTTGTCTTAACTTTTACTTTGCTTTGTCAAAAAAACCCATTATGAGACAGAGCTTCTGCAAAAAAAACCTTTAGTCCTTTTAAAAACAATTCAAGCAAGCTGGTCTTTTACCCTGTTTTATATGCCTTCTGGCAAGAATTTGCAATAAACTTACCATCATCAAGTGAAGGCCATGCTATACTCACCTCATCATTAAAAGATGCTGTTGGACTGACCAATTTGTGTTCAGAAAATGGGGGGAAGTCGGGGTGTGTAACAGTCAGGCACTGCTCACAGTAAGACACCTTACAAATCAGGCAGCTTTTGGCAGCCAGTCTGGGAGGGGCTTCCCTGCAGAGTTGGCATGGGATCTCATGTGGCCTGGTGTTGCCATCACCCTTCAGCCGCAAATACCTGGGGGTGTTAATAGATATTAGCTTGGGTACCATCCGGATTTTGGCTTCCAGATGGTACCCAGGCTAAATAGATGTGTTAGCAAACAAATTTATATGTATTAAGTTGCAATGATTTTTAAAAAAATGAACAGACTGATTCTTCTGTGCTCTAGTCTGCTTCCAAAGTTCAGTACCTACCAATGGTAATTATAACTTTAAGTAAGTATAAATCAACACAATATAATTCTTCATTATCACAAACCTCTACCACTAGACACTAGTCAACTGAAAGCTTTGAGAAAGTACTTCTAGTGAGTCGTTACACCTGTCCACTATATTTTGAAGGAGAAAATTCTTCCTCAGTCCGTCGAGACCCAGGGTGCCCAAGCTGACTACCTCCGGGCATGTTGGACAGGGGAAACTGTCAGGTGTGTTTTCAGGACTGGGTGCAGCTGCAGCTGAGTAGGTGGCCCCTTCCTCGTCGTCTTGGCTCGGGTTTGTCTCAGACTGAAGTAGATCTTCTGCACACCTGCAGAAAAAGACCCAATTGAATGTGTTTGCTACCTAATACAAATGTAATATGAGTGATCGCCATGACATTACATCCATGCAGCTATAGCTAGTGGCACACAAAAAGCTGGTGGTGGTTGGGTGATTTTCCTACCAATGATTTGCATTTGCCTACCAATAATTTGCATATGCTTAGCCTTACCAATAATTGAGGTAAACAAAAACAGCGATATTTGTATGAGTGTCACTGGTGCCTGCATGTGATGGTAAAAGGATGGCACATCCTACTTGGTGACTGTTTATGAAGGACCCCCCTTTTTCCAAATGGTATTGTCCTCCCATTAGTTTTTGGTCATAAACAATAAGGTGGAGAAATAAACTACAGTGCTTCTTGGTGAAATGTAAGCAGGATATTGTTCAAACATTTCCTGAACTAATTGATCCACAGTTAGTCAAGTATTACAACTCCCCTATCAAATGGGGTGGGGGTGACATTCTGACAGAGGGTACATTCTGGCTTGCTACACCCCGGTCTTACCTGCGGCACAGGTTGTGGTGACAGGGCAGTTGTAGTGGACAGGTGAACAACTCCAAACACACGGGACACTTCAGTTCATCCTCCAGACCTTCCATACTTTAACCTATTCATGGCACACATAAAAAATGATCAATCATTAGGAGCTTTAATTAACCCTAGTTGCTAGTACATTTTATTGTGTAAATTGAATTTTCCTAGTTGAGTTGCTAATAGCAGTCATTACCACCCACCCCACTACCCATAAACAGCTCATCCACAGCTGTAAGGACAAGTAAATTTGTTAGAGACCAAACCCCTTGCACACCTTTTAGGGCCCCAGTCCACCTACTAGTATTCCGGACCGGGCTGGCTAGCCAGCCAGCCTTTTCCGCAAACCCTTACAACTAATAGAACTTGATTGCTATTGGCAAACCATACAAGTTTCGATGCTCAAAAACCTTGAAGTATTTTGAACACACCTCCCTTTTCTTGGGATCCTGTGGGTCTGGAATACAGGCTAACAAATTATCTAGTGATTCAGCACAACAACAACATATAAAGATCTTTACGAACTGAAAAAAAACAAGTGTCTGAAGAACAAACCTTTGTATCTACTATTACTTGGTGGAGGTCTTTTTGGTCACAAGTTAGTGGGAAGGCCACTACCAAGATCACGGTGACCAACAGGTTTCAGTACAGTGTGGCATCAGCAGGGCATCAGGGTGTCAAAGGACTTCCGGGACCATGAATCTTTGCGCTTTCCCCAAGGAAGTTTTATTATATCTTAGCCTCCTGTGCAGGCCCCGCGGCGGTGGAGAAGAGTTTTTAACGCGTTATTTTAATATAGCCGGCCACCCTACATAGCCGCCGGCTATATTAAAATAACGCGTTAAAAACTCTTCTCCACCGCCGCGGGGCCTGCACAGGAAAAGGAAGTTCACCTTCTTGGTGACCCCAATCTCCAAGCAGATGTTGGGTTGGAAAACCGTAACGTTTTCATATAAAGATGTTGGCAGTGGCGTATGTTATGGCCATCTGTAGAAAATGCTGTGTTTCTGCATTACCACTCATGCATCCATACCTTACACGATGCGCACTCATACAGCCTTCCAACCTGCTCGGTGCCGTGTCTCAGCGTCGAATGAATACCACTCCTTCGTACCTATTGTCTACCTGATACTCACCTGGAGATCATATCACATGATCTCTCACCTGTCCTGCACACCTGCAGTGACTACAGAAACTTAATTACTTGCTAATTCGTCACAAGGCTTCCTCAAACGCAAGTAATTGTCATTTTAGATGCCTGGCTGGGGCAAACATATCTGGGTCCGGAACTACAATGTAATATGTTCAACAATGTATTTACTAGTAATCTCCAACTTCCAAGCAGATATGGGGGTTTATATGGCTAGCAATGACGTTTACAAACAATATCAAGGCCATTATGCCCTTGCACTTATCCGCAAGATCTTGCAATAAACTTTCGTAAATAAAAGCTCATTGGAACGCGGGCGAGCATCAGTGTTTGATTTGTGTTGACTTGTGAGTGGCTCCTCCGGGTTACCGTAGACTCCCCGGAGACCGGCCTCCCGTTGCCCACGAAACCGCTAAGGAATGATGGATTGGGATAGTTGCTGCTCAGAAAGTCGATGAACTTTTTCTTGTTGGCTTCACTCACGAGGTATTCGAATCTGCAACACAAAAACAAGGAAAAGCAATACGCAAATTAAGGTTCAAGACATCCAATACTAATGAGATACTCAAGAAAACAATTACTCAAGCAACTGGATAGATTTTGAAAAACTATCCAGTTGCTGAGTAACTGTTTCCTTGAGTAAGGAATAACAATGTCTAAATGTACAGGTCTCTAGCAAAATATGGAGATGTTCCTACACAAATATTGCCTTAGGAGTGCACTGGCAACATGTGTTAAACATGACAGACGGTGACATTTTAAAGACCATCCTTTGGGAGTGATCACAGTTCGCCTTGATGTGACACATGGTGCCAAACGCCTTCAGCTGACGGTTTAAATCTTCATTTGTAGTCAATACTTTACCAACCTGGGCGACCTGCGCGGTGCAAATGAGATCCCACCCTCAAGGTTTTACCATGTATTTATTTAGCGGCAAATTCCTATACATTAATGTAACATTAATGTAGACTTTTTGTGCCTGTCCGTTGCTTATGCATGCACATACGTCCCGTGTCATGATTTTGCCGGCTATATATACTCTAATAAAGATCCCCACATTTCAGAATTAGAAACATCAGGGCCTTCGAATTCTCACGAAAGTCTGGAACACCTGGATGGTGCAACGTCGGGGATTACCGGTGCTGAGGTAGTAGATACCTTAAGATTCCCCCTATTCTTGCGGCGGTCTTACTCTCAGAGTACCCGGCGGAACTTCGAGTTGGCGTTAGGCCATGTTGATTTGATTGTATGGATGACATCCTCTACTCTGGGAACCCCAAAACTGATGCGTGCGTGCGAATAAAAAAAGTTGTGCACAAAAAAATTATGAAATCTACGTGGTCATGACGGTTGAACAAATGAGGCAGAATATGGTTTGGCGAATAATCTACTATTCAAATTCATTCTTTAAATTTTCGTCTTTTTTCGTTTGATTTTGGCATTCTACGACATTGGTATGGTTTTTAATTTTTTTGCAACTTACGGTACATCTTTGCTCATTCTGGAACTTTTTTTGTACGATTTACAGTATGGTTGAATTTTTTTTTTAGAAACGGCCGAAAATTCATGCGCGCGCGGTTGTCATCCATATAATCCAATCAACATGGCCTTACACAGAAGAGGCCAACACAGTTGGCACCCGCATCTCATCTGCAATGCTAAACTATAGCACCAGAAGTATATCTCTCTGCGGTATTCATGAACGCGATGTGTGAAACATGCGAACTTACTGCATCTTCAGCCGGTAACGGTTACAGGTCACCAGATCCACCTTACGCCCTACATCCGGGATATAGCCCTTCTCCAAGGGTGGGAGGTTAAACCTGGGATAGATGGCCAAGAATAGCATTACAGTCTATTAACTCCTACTCGAAGGAACACAATGTCAGGTTGAAGAAGTATTTTTAGCAAATACGGTGGCTGGCAAATGAAATGCAAAGGTGTATATAAGGCTAGTAGAATGCATTTATTCAATCCTCCTGACTACTTAGATTTCATAAGGAATGTAACTTTTTTGCCCACTTTTTTTTCGCACGCTCGCATCAGTTTTAAAATGCCAGCCATATAATCAAATTAATCTCCAAGCAGATGTTTAGGTGGCCGCAAAAGATCTAATCAGTATGGGTTGAAAAGGCACCAAGGCAAAAGAAGAAATTTACAGACACTTTTTTGTCCCACATTTATCAAATCATTTTAAGTCTTATTGTTTTGTTAACGTTATTTATGTTTACCTGATTACAAACTCCGTGGAGTCTATCTGAGTTCCACACCCACTTCCGGTCAGGATGCCGCTACTTCCGACAACACTGCAGTTCCTGAACCGTCCCGTCTGGAACTCTGGCGGCTTCTACCGATATGGCAGGACAAATAGGAAGGTACGGTCTTCATATTTGTTCACTAAACACATGAACTGCACGTTTTGCATGTTGTACCTTTAGTAACAAATGTTTGTGCTTGCTTGTACTAGATCAGACATGACATGTTCACTATAGCGGTACTCAAGATTTGGTGGGGAGGGGGGGCAAGGCTTTACTTCGACATCTGAAAAGTCTTATGTTTTAAATTCTGGATTAAAACTACAACTTGCACAGTGTTTATCTGTATAGTCATTCTCTCGACACCCTAGTTTTCAAGATATCTGCAGTTTTAACGACGTGGAGGGCGCCTTCTTGCATACCTCAGGTAATTTGCGATGTAGTTCTGTCGTCACTTCACGTGTGCCTCGCAAGGTGGCGTACGTGATCCATGAGTTGAGCGGCGCGTTCTGTTTCGTCAAGGTGAAGTTCGCCGCAGTGTGCAAGATAGCCAGCTGCTTCCTTTGGATAACCAATAACAGTAGGGTTACAGATTCAACTATCTAACTCATAATGATTAAAATTTTTGTAATATCCATGATGTCACTACTGTTATCAATTTTTTATCATTCTATTAAATGATGATTCATATGATAAATGTTGTGTATGAAAAATACTTGCTAAGCTTATTATCAGTTTCACACTTTTAACTACAGACTTTTCAGGACTCACCGGAAGTCAGCTAATGACTTAGGGTTGAATTTTCCAATTGGAATCAACGTCTGCAAAAAGGCTGTTCAGTTCCTTCCCCTGTTTGCTCCTCTTTTTGTCCTCTTCCCTCATGTCAGTTCTCTTCTTTCGTTGAGATGAAGACTTTCGTTTTTGCTTTTCATGTTTCTGTTTCTTCTCTGTATTTGCTTTTTTAATACCTCTGGATATCGTGTCATTTTTTCTTTCTAGTGTTGTCAATAGTGTTGTTTTTCTTGTGTTACTGTCTTTTTTGCAATGATTGATTTTCTCCATGAGTCAACTTTTTCAGCAACTTTTTCTGATGATCTCTTTAAAGACGTTTTATGACTAGATTTTGCCCTTTTGTCATTGATATTTGACTTATTGGATTTTTGTGCATCTGAATCGGGTAACCTCTCCAACGTAGCTGACGTTCTGTTCTCAAATTTACCGTTAGAAGCTATATGATCTAACTTGACTTCGGCCTTGGTAGAGAGACTGTCCTCAGAAGAGATAACTGCACCACTCAACCTGAAATGTCATGTGATAAGAAGAAGAATAACTTAATTGCGCAACAGATGTAGCGGGTACAACGTATGGCAAAATGTACAATATAACATAGTTGGTGATGCTAACATACATAACGTTACATAGTTGGTGATGCTAAAAATATCTTACTGTACTAAGAATCTGGTCTACTTTCATAAACATTGTATAACAATAAAGAGACAATAATTATACTAATCTAATTCTATTGTGATATGACATGGTTACTTCCTGGATGATATATTTCTACTCAAAATTTCATAATCATATATAGCAAGGTATCATTTCCTAACCACCATAGGTACTAATTACTAGTAAGTCTTCTGTAAAGATTGAGACTTTAATGTTTCATTCATTCATTTTATCTTCTGATGACATTTTGGTACATATGAGGATGTCAAAAGCTTGTAAAAAGGTGTACTTCCCCTAAAAAAAGCTAGGGGGCGTGCATGGACAGGTGAGCTATTGACTTACCGCCTGGGCGTGTTCCTAGTTACCTGACGTGGGTCGTAGGCAACAATGAGAAGCCACAGATAAATAATCAATCCAAGCCCAAGACAGGCCAGTATACTCCGTCGAATACATCTCATTGTACACATCCCTCTGGTCTGCATTCTATCGTCTGCATTCTAGCTCTGCTTGAAATAGATTTCTCTATAAAACACGAAGAAAAGAAATAGATAGATACAACTCTTTTGCTATATATTGTATATTGTACATGTACATGAATTTTTGTCACGAACATTACACTTGTCAAAGGGATAAGTAACCAAAGAATTGATTTAAGAGTCTTCAAAATCTCATCACCAAGAAAAGGGTTTAAACCTCTTCAATATAAATTTCTACATGTAGACTGGAGGAGTAGGACAAAACGATGTAAAACAATGAAGATCTACTCACCAATATAGATGTCACACTGATCATACACTGACACAGGTTAAACTTCTGTTGTTCTCTGTCTTCCAACTTAGGGATAGAAGTGCTTGGACCCAAGAATAATTCCTCTAGTGGCTAGTGACCCGAACAAGAGCAAGGCATGAATTCAAAGTCCTGTGTCTGTCCAGTGAAATCATTTCATTGGGAATCCCAAAACAGAAACACAAATAAACGTCTTTCCCGTGAATCGCTCCTGTCTATAATGTTATGTGTGAGAAGCAGTCCTCAGGAAATAGGTATGTGGCCTGTTTTTCAGCACTGCTGCACAGCTTATTCAGCTATGTCCACAGCATTAGGATTAACATGACTGTGTGCCCTGTAGTACCCACATGCACTGAAGGGTTGATCCAAAGGATTAAACAGGAGAGGTCCAGCAGAGCCTTATTGTCTCATCTACCTCATGGGACTTGATGATCTTTATCTTTATGTTTCTTTCAAGGACTGAAATGTCAATGTTTATGTCATGTCAAGGTGCTTTTACTTGTCATACGGCTTATAATTTACTTAAATCGTTGAATGATTTATTCTCCCCTTTAGGCCACACCAATTTGATTTGTTGGGTCTCGAAAAAATGTGACGCAATAGATATAAGATGCAGGTTGTTGTTATTGAGATGATTGATTTTGACTACATGTACTTTAATGGACCAACCCTTAACCACATGCTGCATTACTTATCCAGTCACGCCTCTAAGGTTCACAGATCTTCTCAAATACAGACAGAACACAAGGTATTTTGAGGGCACACCCCAGTTCAGTTGTTAATCCTTTCCAAACAATGTCCTGCTGTTGCCAAAGCTAACCATAGTGTGGTTATCAACAAAGGAATGGTCTCTTTACAATAGCATGAATATATTGGAATAGTCTTGCCCTTTTGATGTTCATTGTCCCTGTCCCTCTCTACAAGTGCCCCCTTTCTGATTGACTCGGAATTGCATCATTGTACACTCCACACATACAAAACCTGTTTTGTTTCTTTCACAAGGCAACAGTGACAAGGTTAAATGCTTTGTTTGGATAATTGCCCCCTTTACATGTAGGTGGTGCTCTATGGTCCAATACTCTTCTTTTTAAAGAAGTTTGTTGGTGTTTGTTACATTTATGCAGTGTTCGCAATGTTTCAAAGCAAGAAAGACATGATTGTGTGACTTGGTCATATCTTCTATGAGACAATTTGTTTACTGGTACAGTCCACTTCACAAGTTAGCTCCTGCGTCACACTGACGTCACATGACGTCACAGGGCATGATGGGACAACTTCTCCCCGCTTTTTCCCAGGATTGTAAATCCTTGAGGCTTAAAAGCTTCAGGTCGTGTAACTAAACTGTTGTTTTGGTATCTCTTGATCTTAAAATATCATAGTATTTTTGACATCTCAAAATCAGACTTAATGTATACCTAGCGTTATTCGGAATCAGATATATCACATTCATAAATATGGTCGC
>NW_017802935.1:3328765-3408085 GCF_001625305.1 Branchiostoma belcheri
TCCAGCAGGTGTTCAGTCCAAGGCTCCGCCTCTTTTACGTCATTCAGCGAGGCAGAACAAAGGATTGGCCAAGAGGGCATGATGGGGAGGAGTCAAAGTTCATGGACTGAGTCGCCTGGAGGCAATCCAGTTGAAGAACCGGTTCTGTCCAGTGAGCCCAGATCTTGAAAAGTCAAGAATCGCCCGGCGACATTTTGGGGCGCTGTCCACCGTTTTTCTCACATTTTCCCGGAGATCGACCAGAAATGTCGGAGAAGCCACCCTAGACACACGACTGAGACCAGGTAAGAACTTCTCTGGAGTATTCTGAGAAATATTCAAGTACGAAAACTTTTACAAGACACAGAAATTACTGAATGAATGAACATCACAGGAAAGATAATTATGGGTGGGTCTGTTGCACGATAGGTCGTAATACTGTGGGGAAAAAAACATGGGGGGAAAACATATTTGCTGTTAACTGTGTGACAGTTTTTTCCTTTATATTTAACATATACTGACCTTGCCTCTTGCTCTAGTTTTCTACCATGTTTTTGTTTGCCCCATTACTTTAAGGGCAAGGGCAGATAATTCTTTGCTTAAGTTTGTTGTCACATGGAAGAGTTTGTTTATAATCTGACAACTTAAATGTTTGACTCGCATTGACCAAGTTGGACTATAGATTACAAGATTGGAAAAACTTATTAGTTGGTACGTACATGAAGTATGAATATTGTGAAGTATTTACCTTGAATTTCCTGTTTGTCTCAGTTTTAGTTGAGTTAGACTAGACTACATTGATTAAGTTACACAGCCTTTCCTTCTACTTGTGCAGTAGTTTAAGGAAGTCATTTCATTCATGCGGTTTTCCTGCTTTTAGTACTCTGGTGTACATGTAGGTTAGACACCCAGGTAGGACATTACAAGTTGATGAATGCTCTGAGGATGCAGACATTTCAAACAATAGCATCCACTATCTTCTATCACTGACTTCCATAAAGTAACATAGCGGATGCTTAGTCACCGATGAAAGATAGCAGATCTGAAACGGCCAACTCTTCAGAGAATTTATCCAGTTGCATGCTGCCCTGATTTATTTTCTATCACATTTTATAGTTATTGTACTTTTTTTATATTTTGTAGAAGTACATTTTCCATGTATGTTACCTTCAGGTGTTGATATATAATGTATCAACATTGACCTTTAAACCACCAGTACTGGATAAATTTGGGTGTTAACTTTCCTAATAAGGAATATAGGAAATACCTTTTACATTACATTGCTCCTATTTTATCTACTACTAAAATGATTCAGAAAAAATCTAGAATGGGGGCAAGAGACGATAATTAGCACTAATTGCTTTTAAATCTTAGAAAAAGCTGGACTCAAAGGTCACATTATGATCAAAAGGCCATATATTCACTGTAGGTCAACCAAATAAGGCACTTGCTGAATGAAACAACTGCTTTTAACTAATTTAAGGTTTTCTCAAAAACTTGAAAAAGTTACACACAAGTCAAGATGTTGCATCATCCCCGCAACCAGTTGTGTGGCAAGTACATGGCCACCAGAATAAGCAAGATCTGAAGTTCTCTGAACTCATAAAATCCTTGACAAAAGGTCATGTTTCTTACAGCCAAATGAACCAAATGATTTGAATGCACTGCTTTCATCAATGATAGCGTCTTTAACTTAACCCAGTGAGGCAGGGCCACGGGAAGTTATTCATGCTTAGATGTATAGCCATTCATGTGGAACTTGTATGACATTCATTTTATCGATATTAAGACTCGCTCAATTTGTAAAAAAAATTAAGGTAAAACATAAGAAGCTGTATTGGCTTAAACCCTAAAAAATTGTTTTGATGTAAGTAAGGTCAAATTAGAAGGATAAAAATTAAGTCAGAGCATTGTTGGGACTGTAACTGTTTTGTACATGAAGTACATTGTAGACTAAGTACCAAGTTCCATGGTTGTACAAATTTCAGCTCTCTTGTGGGGAAAAAGAATCATCGTAGATTCACATCGACGGTCATTTCTTTCATGGCCTCACTGAAAGTCGTTTGACAAAAGGCATTGTATCAAATAATGTGATATAAACTAAAAATTTAACAACTCCAAGTTATAACAGCCACTTTGGAATTATAAGTACAGGTAATATGTGTCATCTTTTGATGTGACCTACAACTAAGAGACTCATGAGATAAAATCTTAATCCGGGTTGTAAGGAGAGAGTTTTTCTTTCTGTGAATCACCCATTATTACTACGGCCTGCACCCACATGATCTCCAAGCAGATCCCTTTCGGTGGAAAAAGACAGTATCAAATTGGCCAGGCAGTATCCATTAGCCAGAGAAGGTCGCTGGCCACCGATTGGTGGGATTAGCGAAAAAAAAAAACGGCCATATATAAAAAGCTAACGATCATTCCCCCACAACCTCTGCTTGGAGAGTAGCACCTACATACCTCATGTAGTTGGGCTTTGAACTATGCGAACAATGCTGATATTCAAGCCAGTAACTACAAAAGGAAATACCATTCAGATTCAATCCCTGCGATCCTTTAATTTTAATCCTCTCCATCAATCCTTACTTCCGCCTGAAACAGTAATTTTTTGTCAGAGCTAGCAGCAGGTGGTACTATACAAAATCCTCTTAGCATAGTTTGGACTTATAGGTCATATGTTTAGGAGAAAGGTGCATTTTCTCTGTGCAACCATGTAAAAAATTGTCTCATCCCCGCTTTGAGAAGCCGAAATGATCAGACACATTGTTCTTTGTTAGATGTCACACGAGAGTTGGCATGTGAGTGTGTGCTTTTAACCTTCTCCCCTGCTGCCTTGCCCCATAACCAATACAAATTTGGTGACAAAGACAGTAGCAGGCTGAAGGTTAAGGTGACCAAGAGAACACCTGCTTGATCCTGAGCTGAGGCAACAGTCAAAGTTGAGGTGTCCCGTGGCGTTGGGTGGCGTAGTGGTAGAGCATTTGACCCAGGTTCGATCCCGAGTTGTACAGTAGAATTTTGTACTATTCATACACGAATGTCTCCCGTCGTAAACCTAAGGCACAACAAGTGTAACATTGGGGGGTTTATAGGTGCTACCAAGTGACCCGGCCAAGGGGTCGAGACCTTATATATTAGCCGAATCGTTAGGCTTAGAGCGTCGGCATGTGGACTGGTGCCCGGGTTTGGTCGTGGGTTCGTTTTTAATACCAGGCCTGGGACCAGGGGTTTCTTTCTGTTTCTACTGCTCGCCTCTGTTTCTTACAGTGCTTCCCACGCCGGGAATCGAACCCGGGCCTTGGCGGTGAGAGCGCCAAATCCTAATTCCTCAGCCGGGTCAGTTGGTAGCACCTATAAACCCCCCACTGTTACACAACTAAAGTAATGCCGACCCCTACTCATGGTGCACAAATTTGTCTATAATTGCCCCCATTACTCTGTTGTGTTATTAAGTGCTTGGTTTTATGTTGTTGTAACACTTTTGTTCCTGTCAATGTTTCACTCAACTCTAAAGTTAATAAAACCTTTGGGTCAAGGTGCAGTTTTATTTACTGCAAATTGTCCTGCATTTGTAAGTGGGGAAGATAATATAATTATATAATTGTTGTCAGAATTTTATAACTGAAGTAAAATGCTGTGTTGGTTCCAGAGGCACATTGTTGTTCCTTGCTTGAATGTTCTCAGTAAACTGCATGATTGCACAAAAAGTAAATCTTGTGTCAAGCTTTGCCAAATTTTTGCATTTCCAGCATTCGGCCTGATCTTTTTTATTTTTCCTGATCTGTGTCCAATCACACAGCAAGTACTCCTTAATATTTCCGAAATACTATGTGAGGAACGACCACGTTAAAATAGAAGGGTCAAGATGCAACCACAAATCAATCAATGTGAACTTTCCAGAGACAAAAAAGTCGACAGAGCCATTCTCAGCCCCAAGGCGGTGCGGAAACAGGCCAAAAGGGTCAGAGTTTATTCTCGTTCACGCGGCGTCCCACCCATCAGAAGACACGAGATTCTTCCTCACACTTCTGGTGTGACAACTGAACTTTAAAGTTGATACAGGTTTTATTAACAGTCAATTTAACAAGGTAAAGAATCATGGCTCAAATCTACAAGTAGATATAGGATCTGGCTCTGTCCCAATCTAGTTTTTTGTCACACTTTGAAGCTTTAGTAGTGTAAAGAGAGCTGTCTTCTAAGCACGTGCCTGGAGAAAATGGGCAGTACGTCAAAAGGGTGTTGTACATGTATTTGAAGGACGTTTCACACTGGGGGGCATTGCAACATGGAGACAAAGGTCAAGAGATCAAACACTCGCCGTCGCTTACAGACCACTCTCAAATCTCGCATTATGTTTATCTCATTTTTCTATTCCTATATGAGTATGAATGAAAAATAAAGAACCATTTTACAGTTCAGCCATCTAAAAAAAGATACGAAAAACACTACTGGTTAAAGAGGGCAGTCCATGATTGCTTGCGTGACAACTGACGCAGTACTTTTCATGAGTAATTAAATCGATTAAACAATTTCGGGCAAATTGGGCAAATCGTTCTCTTTTTTGTTTAACAGTATTCCCCATTGCTAATGCCCTTTGCCAATGTTTGGAATCTTTCAATGTTAAATCTGCAATACATGAACACAATGTGCAATTATAGTTGTAAGAATCCTGAACCATCAATTTGTCAGATATGTACTAGATAGTCTAGATAAATAGCACCTAGAATTCCAGACAATTACGGTGAAATATGGCCTATTTTCTACTTCAGTGGTTTGCTTCTCTATTTTTCATTATTTGCAGCATTGCACCCTTAATACTCTAATCGAAGGTTAACATACAAGTGCCATATTCAGCAACCATTTCAAGAAAATGATCTCCTCTACACTACCAGTGATAATGAATTGGCAACTAAGTGACAACTGTTTAGTCTTTTTCGCATGCACATTTGATGAGAGTTGAGTTAAGGTACAACAATGTCTTCTATTAAACCACCTGACCCGTGTGGTAAATGACTTTTCGGAAATGTCAACATTGATCTCCACTCAAAATTTTCAGACTAATATACATTTTTCTCAGATAATGCTATATGACTCTTGCCATGGCAAACAATGTACAGTTTGTATATGTGCACTGTAATAGAATTTCACCACTAACTTGAGAACTTTTCAACAGCTTTTGAAGCATTAGTTTTGAGTGTAGGCCTGACATAATTGCAGTGATTAAGTCTAGGTTTTCCACTACTTGCACATGTCTGAGGTTTCCTTTGTTCAGCCATAACAAGAGTGACAACGGCTCCAGGCACTTATCTCTCTCAAGGCAACATTTACCTTTCAAGATCATAAATTTTGTAACATTTCAAAGGCTGGAATCTACTTGCTTTGACAGGAAAACGTCATGAAAAAACAGAATACTATTATCTATGTCTTGACCACTAAGTATTTTGGATTGTGTTTCATAATTTATAGTTTACCCTCAAAACTTGTCAGAATATCTTTTAAATTACATCTTATTATAGTTACTCATTCAAGTCAAATCAGTTTGCTTCCGTACAATGTCATGTAGGTGTTACAACTGTACTTTTCACTAAATACAATCATCCTTAAAATATACGGCAGAAAGCTACAAAAATGAAAGTCTATACTGCTATTACATTGCAGGTGATATTACATGAAAGAACTTGTTACTGTATTAATTTGCCCAGTCAAGGTTTTCTTTTGTCGGCTGTGTCCCTCAATGTAGGTCTTGCCCTCCTGAGGTCACTGGCCACTGACCCCAAGTGCTAAGTGATTCTGTCAAAAGAATCAAAGGCCTTTTTCATAACTGCCAACATGAAACAGTTGTCTCCATTGTGTATTCAGCATTGTCTGTTTTATTCTATACATGGGACTCATTGTGTATTGATAGAATACTACTCATTACTAGTAACAATGAATATTAAAGTCTTGTGTCCCTAAGAGCAAAATACAATTAAGTACTTCTAAGAGTTATTCTTGCAATTTACAGTGCCATCCGTTGTCTCCCTATATTCTAGTCTACTACTGTTCATTGGTTATGTAATTGAATCATCATCAGTAGATCTATATCTATACATAATTATTTCAGCGAGTTGTTGCAAACAAGTGGTTTCTATCCAGCTTTCTTGGCATTTGAGAGGTGCGCACTTGTGGAACTTGTTGCCACCAAGTACAGTTGGGCAACTCTTGCAATTAAATGTACAAAGATATGTGTGTAACATTTAGTCGTTCGGTGTGATATAGCTAGCTGCTGCTGCCCCGCATGCCTGCGAAGCTGGTGTGTTACGCCGAAGGGCGGTTATGCTGGCTATACAGATACAGATACAGAAAGAAAGGCCATGGTGTGTTTCTCATGAAATGTTGTGTTGTCTTTTAGAATTGTTCATGTAGGAAGGTAACAAGTACGACAGAAGGCCATAGAACATCCGGCCGTATGGTGAAGCCAGGTGTATTGTGGATGACGATTCTGGTGGCAATTTGCTTCCGGGACGTGAGCAGCAGGGCTGATGGTGAGTACAGAACGAGGAGGCGTTTGACAATGTCCCAGGGCCTGAGAACCAGTGCTGTTTCCACCAGTACTGTATAATACATGTGTTTCAAAGACAAAGCAGATTTTCAAGTACAAGCAATTCACAGTCATCTTAGACTGGTACTTTGTTGGTCAATACAAAGTTTGTACTTTTACACTTACATTCCAATACTTATTGAAGACAGACAAGTCAAAGTTGTTTCATCGAAGTCAGTAAACCTACAGCTAATACACAGTATACTGAATCTCTTTGCTCGTTTGTTGACCTTTTACTTTAGTGGCATACAGTATTACTTATGAGGTTTCAGCAAGCATGAGTGCATGCAATACTGTAACAGCAATCTGGCTTCTAGGGAAGGTAAATATACATGTTGAAATGTCAAATTTGACCTTAGATATGGCAATTTAAGATTGTGCCCTTTTCCATGAATGCTTCTGACACTTCATTTAAGCAATTTCAATTCTGCAAAGATTATGATTTGATGACTTTTCGTACCTCGTATATTTTTATGTTTATTCAAATATTCCCCAGGTAATGGCTCCAAAGGATCTAAGGAAGAGAAACCAACTAATACAGGCAGAAGTACGACCACGTCATCTGAATTATGGACACCGTATTCGGTATGCCTTTGTCTGTTGTTCCAGCTTTTCTGGTTCTTATTACTCCCTAGCCTTATCTTCTAAGGCTTTGATTTTAATACAGGTACATACATGTTAGCCTGATCGCTTTACGGTTGCATCCAGAGGGGCCACTAAAGCTGTGGACGGCAGAGTTTGCGTTACACAGACAACATACATGTACACTGTCCTTTATTTTAGCAGGGGGGACTGTATAGCCAAATCAGCACCACGGACAGACACCGGGGCAGAGGAAGGACAAAAGGACAGAATGAGCTGTTATTGTCATATGCACCATCAACTGAGAGAACTGTTAGGAAGATTGTGTCAAGTACAAGATCCAAATCAACAAAGGTAATGAGAAACTTCAAGTGTAAGCTGAGTTTGCACATAAATTATGAAAGCCAAACAAGCCAAATTAACCATTCTCTACCAGGCTTCAAATTAACAAATGCTACTCCATTAGCAGACTAACTATCCTGGCATGTTATCTATTTGGCCAATTTCTACTCTTTCCAGCTTCCTCTGAAGCCTGGTAAATGCTTCAAATTATCTGTTTACTTTCAGGAATTTTCAGTGAACAAATTAAACAATAATGAATACAGCCTTTTGTAGATCACAAACATTGTCTTATCATAAAAGCTTATAAATGATACAGCAAACAACATGTATAAAATTGTACTTTGCTCAGGACACTGATCCCCTTGTAACTCAGTATAGTGTACTTTGACTACAGTATGACATTGCTAGAAGCATTGTTGCTTTTCATTGTCTCCATTCTTTATCTTTGCCAAGAACATTTGGCTTAAAGGTATGACATATCAAAAGCTAAATGCAGGGAACCCTTTTACCACTCTTTACCACTTTTCTGCATGGGTAACAATGTCAATATGATAACCCCGGTGCCTTCATGCATTTCATCTCAACAGTCAAGCATTTGCTTTTGGTGGATTTGGTGCCGTCTTCACACTCCAACAAGACCTCAAAACAACTTTATTCACACATCACATATATACAGCTACATGTATGTCCATATTACTAACTCTCTCTAGTTCTAACTCTCGATTTTGTTGTTTTTGATTTTGTTATGACTAACAAACACAAAGACACACATCTCTACATACATTGTATTTCAACATATTGCATCTGTATCCACATATTCTCCTTCACAAAACAAGACATAAACAAACACAACAACACTGTTCAATAGTAAAGAAGTACACCGGTGAACTGTCCTTGTTTAGATGATAACCTTTTGATATTGACAGAATCTATCACACAAACCAGATATTCACTAGTCTTTCAAAACTCACACCACACGGTTGCTACTGGTTATACCAAACCTGTCAACCCAGACCCGTACCCTCTGTCAATGGAACTTGGTGCAAGACTATTCAAAAGACTTCGTCGATCTTGGTGCCCCTGCAATCTAATCAAGGAATCCCCTGGTGGTGTGGAACACTGTTTCGGGCAAAAAAAAAACTTACTACACTTTCTCATCCGGGAATTTTACTGTTATCAACCTCAGGGAATAAGGCGGGTGCTCTTGAATCCTTCCTCAGAACAGGCGTTCTCACTCCCACCAGTGATGTTCAATTCTTCTCCTCTGTGTGTTTTGACCTACAGCGACTGCCCACAGACATCCCCACTACTACAGCAACGGGGCTGATCTTGACGAACACAACTGACAGAACATTACCGCATGTATCAATCCGTCCAACTAACCCGCCCAACAAAATTGACTCCGGCCTTGGTGCTATAGTGTCGAGAAAGGGTGCTGATTTCACAACTCAGGAGTGGAAGGAATCTGCACAAGTTTTTGAAAAGAGCAGCGGTTTGGAAACAACGAGTGAAGTGCCAAAAGCAGAGTTCACCGCGGTGAACGTGAAGGTGCCAAAAACACAGGAGGACTTGGATGATTCTTTGTCCTTGTCCTCATCAATGGTTGTTACTTCTCAGTCTTCAACCACTGTTGCAATCTCTGACAAGACTGCAAACACAAGAACTAACATGGCATCTGCACGTTCCCATGTTCAGAGCACTTCCACTGGTCAATCTGAGGATGCTGAATACCCCTTCTCCTCTGAGCCAACTGTGCCACTTTCATACAAACCTGGTGAAATTGACACCACAGTGAAATTATCTACAGTATCCCCCACAACAGAAGATACAAGCTTGGTCCCTACACTAGGATCCACTTTTAAACCAGTTCCTACCCTACTTCCTACACAAGAAGATACTACCATTGAAGCAAGTCGCTCCCCAACCGAAACCACAGATGGCCAAATCAACAGTGTGGTTCCAACTACAGAAGTGATAACTTCTCAGTTTGCTTCAACTGGCCCTGCTCAGCTCAGCACTGCCACAGAAGACAGAGAATATTTGACCTCCACTTATTTTGATCCTTTCATTCAGCCACTGTCTACTGAACCCGAGCAGTTTCTACCGGAAACAGACATCAACAGTGAAACGACGTTGGTGAGCACCATAGGCATAACTCTTGAAACTACTACTTCAACAAACACACCACTGCATTCCATACAACCTGCAATCACAGAATCCACAACTAATGGAGAAATGATGTCAACACCGGATCAAATAACTGTGATCCCCACTTTGGAAGACTCTACCACTTATCCAGCCATCTTTCCAACAACAGAATATACCGGTGCAGTTGAAAGAACTACACAAGGCTTTTATACTGTCAACCCCACTCAAGATGACACAACAGCCAACCAATCTGTAGAATTGACAACTGGTCTATTGGATGGTTCTACATCTGATCATATAACCTTAGTCCCTACACTAGAAGACACTAGTCCTAATCTAGCCATTGAAACATCTTACTCTACAACAGAAGAATCCACATCTGCAGTATTTACCATTCTCTCAACTCCCGTAGACACCGCTGTAACAGTTGATCATGCCATTGACACAACTGACATAGGTTCCACACTTAAGCCACTTTTTACCCTACTGCCTACACTGGAAGATACTACCAGTGAAACAGACCCAACTAAAACAATAGATGGCCAAATTACCAGTGTGGTTCCAACCACTGAAGAGATGACTTCTCAGCTTGCTGCAACTGAAAGGCATGACACAGATCTAGAGCAAACATCTTCAGCTAACCCTGCTTCAACCAAAGATAGAAACGATCTGACCTCTACAACTCCTTACTTATCATCCACATATTTTGATCCATTTGTACAGCCACTGTCTACTGAACAGATTCTACCATTGACAGATATCAACAGTGAAACACCTACAGTGAGCACTGCAAGCCTAACTCCAGTAACCACTACTTCAGAAAACACACATGTCTTCCCTCTTCTCTCCACCCAACCTCTCATCACCGAAACTATAACTGATGGAGAAATGATGTCAGCATCTACAACATTTGATCAAGTAACCTTGGTCCCCACATTAGAAGACACTACAAATGATCCACCCATCAAAACACCCAGCATTACGACAAGAGAATCCACACTTTCCGGTTTTCCCACATCTTACGACTCAACTGTTGACACGACTGGGGGAACCACAAATGACTATAATATCATCATCCCCACCCAAGATGAAACAACAACTGACCAGTCCATAGAAACAACATATGGTCTATTGGATGGCTCAACAGCAGATCACATAACCTTAGTCCCTACACTAGAAGACACGACCACTAATTCAGCCATTCAAGCGTTTGACTCTACGATAAAAGAATCCAGCTCTGCAGCAATTTCTTCTATTTCAACTCCAGAAGACACCACTGTTGATCAAACGACTATTTCAAGCAACATAGTCTCCACATTTGAACCATTTACCCTTGTTCCTATTCTAAAAGACACCACCATTGAACCAAATTTCTACCCAACTGGAACCGATGGCCAAATTGACATTGTGATTCCAACCACAGAAGAGCCGACAACTTCTCACCCCTTCACGACAGAAAGAACCAGCACTAACCAACGTAGTTCTACTGTAGAAGGAGAAACAACATCTTCCCGTGCCTCTCACATCACCCCAGTATCACCCTTTACTGATAACACATTTGTTCCGTCCCGATCAGTGACAGATTCTCAAAATGCAATTAGTACTACTCCGTCCATTTTAGAGACCTCTGATGCAGAAGAGAAAAGCAGCCAAGTGACTTTCACAACTTTTCCTAGTAGTAGACATCACTCTACTCAGCCAACTGCAACTAAACTTGCTCCAGAAGTCAGCACTGATGTACTAACCACACCAAGGCACTCCAAAGCAGATGCTACAACCATACCGTTCACATCTCCGATATCCTTGAGTGAGATATCAAGAACAGACCCAACTTCTCCAACAACCATCACTCCAACAGACGTGAGTCTCCAAACTGCAAGCTTAGCTATTCTGAAAACTTTGACAACCTTTGGTGCTATAATAATAACTCCAACATCTGACGCAACAGCTACAAGCTACCCACAGTCTACTTCTCTATCTACCAAGGAGCCAACAGATTCCATAGGCTTACAGAATACATTAAGACATACATCAACAAGTTCTGACAAAGACAGAAGATCTACAAGTGACTACCAGACTGACACAACTGGACAAGCAACCATGGTGACACAATCAAAACTTACACATGACGAACTCTCTTCCACATTTGACACCACACCTAAAAGCACAGATCAGCCTACTGAACAAACTGACAAAAATACTGTTGATGTCACACTACCAAGTACAACTCTACATGTAGGTACATCACGACCAGTTCTCACTACTCATTCTTTAGCTACTGACATGATTTACCAACAGACAACATCAGACAATGAACTAACATCTGAACTAACACTGGACAGAACTTTGCATCACAATCCTCTTTTGACAGTGACAGGTTCACAAATAACTGCTGAGCAAGCTGCAACATACACTGCTCAGACCACTACTGCAACTGATGGACAAATGAGTTCAACATCTGGTCAAATAACCTTGGTCCCCACTCAAGACACTACCATTAGTCCACTCATTAAAACATCCACCTCTGTGACAAAAGAAGTCACCACTACACTTTCCAGCCTTCTTACTCCTGGTGACTCCACTACAAATCATACCACTGACACGACTGATGACTTTAAAACTGTCATCTCTACCCAAGATGACACAACTGGCCATCCTGTAGAAACAACATCTGATCATGATGTTGTAACCTTAGTCCCTACACCAGAAGACATGACCACTAATTCAGACATTGAAACATCTTACTCTGCAATGAAAGAATCCACTTCTGCAACATTTTCCACTTTTGACACAACTGAGGAAACCACAAATGACTTTGATACTCTCTTCTCCACCCAAGACGACACAACAACAGACCATGCAGTAAAAACAACATATGGCCTATTTGATGGATCAACATCTGCTGAACGTATAAAATTAGTCCCAACACTAGAAGACACTACCACGTATCCAGCCATCTTCCCAACAACAGAATATACTGCTGCTAATAGTATTGAGAAAACTACACAAGACTTGAATACCATCAACCCCACCCAAGACGACACAACAACTGAACAATTGGTAGAAACAACTCATGGTCTGTCGGATGGCTCAACATTTGATCATATTACTCTTGTCCCAACACTAGAAGATACGACCAATAATTCACCCATTGAAACATCATACTCTACGATGAAAGAATCCACTTCTTACAACATTTACTACTGCTGCCATTTTTGATACATTAACTCAGGGAACAACAAATGACTTTGATACCGTCATCTCTACCCAAGATGACGCAACAACTGTCCAATCCAAAGAAACAACATACAGCCTATTAGATAACTCAACATTGGATCATGTAACTCTAGTCCCTACACTAGAAGATACAACCACTAACCCAGCCATGGAAACATTTTACTCTACCATAAAAGAATCCACTTACGCAGCAGTTACCACTCCTGACACATTTGAGGAATCCACAGTTGCCTCTATTACCACCATCTCTACCCAAGATGACACAACAGCTGACCATGCAGCAGAAATGACATCTGGTCTATTGGATGGCTCAACATCTAATCATATCACCTTAGTCCCTACACTAGAAGAAACTCCCACACATACACCTATTAGAACACCCAACACTGTGGCAGAGGAATCCACATTTTCCACATTTTCCACACTTTCCAGCCTTGCCACTCCTGATGAGTCCACTACTGATCACTCCATGTACACAACTGAGCGAACAACACATGACTTTGATACTGTCATCCCCACCCAAGGTGACACAACTAACCTTTTGTTCAAAACAACACACGATGTATTAGATGGCTCAACATCTGATCATATAACCTTAGTCCCTACACTAGAAGACTCTACCACCAATCCACCAATTACAACATCCGACACTGTGACAAAAGAATCCACATATTCCAGCCTTGCCACTCCTGATTCCACTACTGATAGCACCATTGACATGACTGAGGGAACCACACAGGACTTAAGTACCATCACCTCTGTCAAGGAGGACACAACAACTGACCATCCTGTAGAAACAACATCTGATCATAATGTTATAACCTTAGTCCCTACACCAGAAGACACGACCACTAATTCAGCCATTGAAGCATCTTACTCTGCAATGAAAGAATCCACTTCTGCAACATTTTCCACTTCTGACACAACTGAGGGAGCCACAAATGACTTTGATACTCTCTTCTCCACCCAAATTGACACAACGACTGACCATCCAGTAGAAACAACATCTGATCATTTAACCATAGTCCCTAGACTAGAAGACACTACCGCTGATAAAACAGATAATCTTTTGACGACCTTTGGTGCTTTTGTAATTCCAACAACTGAGGCAACAACTACAAGCTACCTGCAGTCTACTTCTCTATCTACCAAGGAGCCAACAATTTCCACCAGCTTGCAAAATATGTTGAGACAAACATCAACAAGTTTTGACAAAGACGAAATATCTACAAGTGACTACCAGACTGACACAACTGGACACACAATCACAGTGACACATGACGAACTCTCTTCCACATTTGACACCACACCCATAAGCACAGATCAGCCTACTGAACAAACTGACAAAAATACTATTGATGTTTCACTACCAATTACAGCTCTACATGTAGGTACATCACGACCAGTTCTCACAACTCATTCTTTAACTACTGACATTAACCAACAGACAACATCATACAATGAACTGACATCTAGTGAACAAACTGACAAAAATACTGATACTGGTGCTGTTGATGTCACACTACCAAGTACAACTCTACATTTAGGTACATCACAACCAGTTCTCACAACTCATTCTTTAACGACTGACATGAGCCACAGACAAACAACATCATACAATGAACTAACATCTGAACTTATACTGGGGAGTACTTTGCCTCACAATCATCTTTTGACAGTGACGGGTTTGCAACTAACTTCCTCTGAGCAATCTTCAACTGAGCAATCTTCAACTAGCCCTGCTCAAATTACTACTACTGCAACAGAAGACAGAGACTATTCTACCTCCACAACAACTCCTTACTTATCCTCTACATATTTTGATCCATTTGTTCAGCCATTGTCTACCGAGCCCGAGCAATTTCTACCAGTGACAGATATCAACAGTGAAACACCACCAGTGAGCACCTCTGAAACCACTACATCAGCAAATACGCCTGTCTTCCCTCTACTCTCCACCCAACCTGCTGTCACAGAATCCACTACTGATGGAGAAAGGAATTCAGAGAGCCCAGAGGCAACCGACCGCAGTGAAAGAACTGTGTCTCCTACAGTTACACTTCAACATTCACAAGGATCTTTATCCGTAAGTGCCAAAAGGACTAAAACTTATGTTACCACAGAAATCGTGCCAAAGACAGGTGTCAACACAGACTCTACCACAAGTGACCTGATTACTTCAACTACAGAGAGACCAGAGGCCCAGACAAGTGCAATAACTTCAGCTTACACATCCAGTGAAAAAGCTACAACTAAAACAGTTACCAGTGACCTCCCTGCAACTGAAGCTACTCTGTATTCTGTGACCAAATTGACTCTAGTACTACCAACGACAGAAGAACTAGATGTCAAGACCAGTCAAAGTACTGACTACATGCCTACTATGGACCCTACAGTGGACCCTACTACTGATTTGTATACAGACCAGACAAAAGAACATACAGACATACATATAACACTCTCGAGTACAGAAAAATCAGGTCTCCCGACAGACACTCTAGCTGATACTTCCGGTGAAGGATTGACATTTACCTACTTGCCTACCATAGACCCAACTGTTGACTGGCCAACAGATCTGACTGTTACACTTGAGCCAACGACAGAGGAAAGTGGTGACCAAACTAGTCCAATAACATACACTACCACTGAAGAAACTGTAGTTGACACAGTTACTGATTCTAGAGTAGACCCTGCTAGAGACACTACAACAGACATTTTTATGATACTCCCTACTACAGAAGAACAACAAACCAATGCAATAACTGACACTGCCAGTGAAATACTGACGTTGGACAAAATTACCAGTGACTTACCAACTGTAGAACCTACAACAGCTACACTTTCTGTTATTTCTTCCATACAGACAACCACAGAAGTAGATACCCAGCCATCCAGTGCAATAAGTCACACTTCCAGTGAAAGAACTGCACATAAAGAAATTACCAGTGAATTGCCCAAAGAGGACCCTGCCGTAGAGTCTACAACCAATTTGTTTGTCATTGAACCTACCACAGAAGACTCAGATGTCCAGACTACCACAGTGACAGTAAGCCCCAGTGAAAGATCTACACTTGAAACAACTCGAAACTTGGATACTTCAAACCATTTTGTATACCTTACAACTGACATGTTCATCATTTTTGAACCTACTACTGAGGAGCCAGATTTCTCAATCACAGCGGCTGACTCCAGTGAAAGACTCCCACTAAAAACAAGTAAGATGCCTGCCACAAAAGAAGCAAGCCCAGTAACATCAACTCAGAATCGGAAAACAGTTAACCACCACAAGACAACCACTGTAACTGATTCTAGGAAGGAAACCAGCTCTAGCTCAGATTATACAGCATCCAGCAGATCAGATGCTTCAACAAACACCTTTTCAGATGCTGCAACTACTCAGCAGATGACTACAAACTATGCCGTGGAGACATCTTCCGAAGGCTCACAAGTGGTAATCGGAGTAACCACTGATGGAAGAGCAGATGTCATTTACACTTCTGAGAAGCACAACCTGACAGTCTCGGATACCACAAAACAGCCTTCGCTAACTTCACCAATGACAGATTTAAACAGCCATACTAGAGAGGATACAACTGAAGAAGGCTCAGCTCATTCAACCAGTAACCTCCCGACAACCAATGAAGGAAGGATGACAACCAGGCTTCAACCGGAAGATACAACATATGATACATTCCATACAAATACAATGAGCAAAGCTACAGATAAAAATTTCAAATACACTACAGCTAGTATCAACAGTAATTCTCCAAATGTGTTGTCAACTCTTGGGTATGAAGACGCGACTACAGCAATGCATGGAAACACCATTACAACTGACAGCTATGAACAAAAGAGCGAATTTGCAAGCTCCCACTTTCAAAACCTGGTAGAGTCAACTACTGCCCCCACTGATGCAACTGAGCCAATGACTTCTCAACCATTACTGACAACAGTAGCTAGAATGTCCACATATCCCACATCATCAGCTTTTGAAATAGAATCTACAAGAAGACAGAAAACCACAGATTTACCTGATACCACTAGACTGAGACATACAACAATTGTATCATCTGATTTTCCAACATTAACCTCAAGACAACGAACAACTAGAACCACCCCAACAATGACTGAAGCTTACCGACAATCAGCATTTTCCTTTACCACTCCCACCTCATCAACAGCTTACAGTGACAGAAGTAGCAACGTAGACTTAACGTCATCCACTGTAAAATTCAGCACAGAAGCGTCTTCATCACAGGCAAGTACTGCTTCATTTAGTCACTCCACATATAACGGCATGAGTACAGATACAGACACAATCCACACAGCTGAACAACCAATGTCTACTACATTTACATCAATGACTTCACAGAATTTATTAGACAGAACACTGACAGAGTCTCTTGATATGACGGATCCAGTACAAACTGACTTTACTTCAGACAACACATTTTCTCAAACTACACAACAAGAAACAGGTTTCAGCACAACAATGACTGTTGACAGAACTTCAGATTCATCTACAGTTCACAAGACTGAACAAACTACTCCGCAAACATTTTCTGATAGTGCTAGTACTCCATACCTTAGTTTTTCTCAAGCAACTTTGCAACAGACAACTACTGATTCAACTACATCTCAAAGTACCATTACACAGCAAATGACTCTTGACAGAACTTCAGATTCATCTACCCTTCATAAAATGCAACAAACTTCACCATTAACATATCCTGATGGTACTCCATACCTGACTTCATCTCAAGCAACTTTGCAACAAACAACTACTGATTCAACTACACCTCAAAGTACCATTACACAGCAAATCACTCTTGACAGAACTTCAGATTCATCTACAGTTCACAAAACTGAACGAACTACACAGCAAACATTTTCTGACAGTACTAGTACTCCATACCTTAATTTACATGTATCTCAAGCGACTTTGCAACAAATGACTGATTCAACTACATCTCAAAGTACCATACAAGAAACAACTCTTGACAGAAATTCAGCTTCATCTACCATTCATAAGACTCAACAAACATATCCTGACAGTACTCCATACCTGACTTCATCACAAATGACGTTGCAACAAACTTCTACTGATTCAACTTCATCTCAAAGTACCATTACACAGCAAACGACTCTTGACAGAACTACAGATTCATCTACAGTTCACAAAACACAACAAACTACACCACTAACATATTCTGACGGTACTCCATTCCTGACTTCATCTCAAATAACTTTGCAACAAACAACTACTGATCCAACTACATCTCAAAGTACCATTATACAGCAAACGACTCTTGACAGAACAGATTCATCTACCATTCACAAGACTCAACATACTGACAGCACTCCATACAAGACTTTATCTAAAATAATGTTGCAACAAACAACTGCTTCATCTACATCTCAAACCGCCACACAGCAAATGACCGTGGACAGAAGTTCAGATACAACAGTGCACAAAACTGTTGCACGGGGGACAAGTCATGACATTACTGTTGACCCTGCCATAGACTTAACAACTGACTTGACTTTTGTACTACCAACCACTGAAGACTCTGGTACCCAAACCAATGCAGTAACTGACACTGCCAGTGAAATCCCTAGTACAAGCACCTACTCGCCTACTATAGACCTACTAACTGCCGACTATTCAACTGATGACCTGACTCCCTCACAACAAAGTACAAAAGGGTTAGGTGGCCACACAAACGCAGCAACATACAGGACTACACTGACTGATTACAGAACTACTGTGGACACTGACACTACGACTGACCCGACTATGGCAAACCCTACAAGATCAGACTTAGATGTCCTGACCAATGCAATAACCAACTCTGTCAGTAAAAGATCGACCTTAAACCAAATTACCAGTGATTTACCAACAGTACCCTCAACTGTAGACTCAACAATAGTTACTGTTCTATCTTCCGTGCAGTCTACCACAGGAGAGGTAGATACCCACCCGTCCAGTGCAGTAACCTCCAAGGAAAGAACTACTTATAAAGAGATTACCAGTGAATTTCCCAAAGTAGACCCTGCTGCAACTGACCTGATTGTCATACAACCCACCACAGAAGAGGCAGGTCTCCAGACCACTACTACAGTAAGTCACAGTTTCAGTGAAATGTCTACATCTAAGAAAACAACTGGTAACTTGGCTACTTTAAACCCTACTGTAGGCTATACAACTGACCTGACAACAGACCCATATGACACAATTGCTGCCACATCCCAGGAAAGATTTAACAGAAGTACAAATGACTTGCCCACTGTAGAATTTAAATCTGCATCTCAATCTACTATACAGCATACAACGCTTGACAGCGCAATGTCAGATTCAACAGTTCACAAAAGTGACGCTCAACAAAAAGGTCATGGCACCACAGTAGATACAACTCTTGAAACAACTAAAAAAATGACTCTATTCCAAACCAACTCACAAGAAATAGCTCATAATAGTACCGTAGATGCAACTGTGTTTCGACCAACCACGCAAGAAAAACTTCTTTATAACACGTCTTCATACATGTACACTGCTTCTAACACCACAGTTCTTGACACTACTCCTTACCAACTTTTTTCTCCAAACACCTTGATAGAAACAGTTCCTTACAGCTCAGTAGATGCAACTGCACCTCTGACTTCTGTCACGATGGTAGATGAATCTTCTCCATACATGGTCACACAGCCTTCTACTCTTCAAACAACTCTTGCTGCCATAGAAGGTCCATCTTCAGTTCAAAACAGCTTGCAACAAACAGTTGCTAATCATTCTCCACAAATATCTACAAGCAAAGTCGTGCAGCAGACAGCACCAGATGACTTTACAACAGACATTATGGGACACCAGACCGTCTCAGAACATACTGTTTTTAGTGTTTCAACACACACCACTTTTCCTAAGACTACTGCTCTACAGACTAGCACAGCTCAAAGCAGTTTTCTACGAACACTTGTTGACTTGACTACAGCTCAAAGTAGCCTGCAACGCACAATTTATGACTCCACTGAAGACTTCTTGACAAGTGTATCTAAAGCTCCAACAAGACAAACAGACCATAGCACAACACCAGACTCAAACGATTTTGATGGTGGGACCACTTTTACAACTGTAGCAGCTCATAGCACTTCTTCACATGCAACAGCAACTGCATTTCAGAGTACTGAGCAACAGACAATGACTGAGCAACTGACAATGACTGAGCAACAGACAATGACTGAGCAACTGACAATGACTGAGCAACAGACAATGACTAAGCAACTGTCAATGACAGAGCAACAAACAATGACTAAGCAGCAGACAATGACTGAGCAAAGAACAATGACTTACACTGCTCTAACCCCAACAGTATCTTCAACTGATTTACAGGAAACTGTTGTGGACAGTACAGCAAAGACAATGACGTTTGAAAGTAGCACGCAACGACATGTCCTTGACACTGCTTCAGACCCAACTGTATCTCAATACACTATGCAACAGACAGAGCCTTACACTACTCCAGACAAAACTACGGAAAACCTCTCATCTCACAGCACACAACTGGTAGGCACAGATTATCGGCAATATAATTATGATAATAACAGTTGTAAGTTTATTGCAACTTTCAAGTACATGTAACATAGATACAATTATGATGAAGTAGTTCCTACAGTATACTATATAGCAATATGATATTTCTAAGATATACATATTACATATAGCTTTGTGGGGTTTGACTTCTTATAGCAAACCACAACTTATCTACAACACCATGTTAAAAAAATGAGCACTTCATACATTCGTAAGATGTATGAAACAAATTTGATATCTATTTCTCTGTAGGGACCTACAGCAGAGGCAACATCACTAAAAGAAATGACAGAGGAAACAGCTACCCCAAAAACAGATGGAACATTAGGCAAAATGACTTCAGCTTCAACTTCAACAATGAAAGTCTCAACTTCATCTAGTGTACAGCAGAAGACAACACAGACAGGGACTGAAGAAGCTTCCAGTGTTACATCTGTAGAGGGTACACCAACTGCAACAACTGTGACAGCAACAGTTTCAGATGCAGGGAAAATGACTGTGTCTGAACATTTATCAAAAGGAACAAAGCAAGATTGGGTATCAATGACAACTAGATCAACCCTCGGGACAAGGTCTAGAATACAGCAAGAGAGCACAGGGTCAACAATATCAAATGTGAAAACAACGCCAATGTCCTCAGTGTCTAAGACACCTCCATCTACACTTGCCCCAAGTCCCACCACCCATCTGTCTTCTACATCACAATTAGTATCCACTTTGTCTCAAACGACATTGCCTTTGCCTTCAAGTACATCACAGATAGTTGCATCCTCATCTGCAGCAAAATCTGCTACATTGACCACAGTGTATTCCACAAAGCTAACTAGGGCATCCATGGAGACTACAGTTCCACTAACTTCCTCAACTGATGCATCACAGTTGACAACCAAAGTAAGAGAAATTGAAGAATCAACCCTACTGACAGGTCCCATCCAGAAATCTTCATCCGCATCAGAAATCCCATCTACACCTACAACTGTGTTTGATACAACTCAGACATTTCCCTCAACAGCAGCTCGAAAAGAAACAACTCAGAGAACTCAAAGTACACAGACCATATCATCTGCCAATAGAACAACAGAAGAACTTTCAAGAGCGACAAAAACTTCATCACTATCAAGTATTGTTACAGCATCATCCTCAACTTTGAGAACGTTAACCCCTTCTGGCCCCAGTACATCATCTGGTCATGAAACATCTTCATATTTCCATTCAACCTCAAAAGCCCCTGACAGTAGTTCTAGGATTCAAACAACGACATCAGAGACAACTACAGATAGTTCATTGCCAAATATGCAAACAGAATCTGTTCTGCAGTCTACAGCTTTTGCAAAAGAAGCCACCTCATCAATGGCAAACTTAACAGTGTCTAGAGAGCCAACACTGTCTACAAGTCCTAAAGAACAGAGTTCTCATGGGTTATCTACAAAACCGGCTCAAGATTTGTCCTCTTCCCGATGGACAACAGGGCTACAAAATGAATCAACCAATCCATTACCAACTACACCAGTTAGCGTGCATGAATCATCTTCACCAGAACACACAACCCCAACAAGGCAAACACAGAACTCTATGACACAAACAGTCTCTCTTCAGTGGACATCGTCAATGCCATCTTCTGTCAAGACGTCTGCATCACGAAAAACAGTCTTGGTAGATTCCACTCCTAGTACATCTACTGACTTGCCACCAGGGTCATCAACTTTTGATGCACCATCAAGATCAAGCTCTACTAGAATTCCGTCATCTTTGGCTGAGTCAGAGCCTTCCAGTACGTTTCAACCCATGACAGTTCAACATCAGACTTCCCAAGCCAAAACAAAGATGCCAATTGCTCAATCAACTATGACAAGTTTACCATCAGCCCCATCATCTGATTGGAGCACAGATGAGCTGACAACAACAAAATCATCAACAGAGGGTAAGTGTCCTACAAATGTACAGTCCTGTACTTCACTTCCATTTTGTCTGTATCTGTTGCATTGCACTCAAAGGATTTTATTAAGTACTTATTTTTAGTGTGTTAGAAATACATGTGCTAGCACAAAGTGTGTTTCTGCATTTACAGGTACATGTCCTTTTATTGTTTTAGCCCTTCTTACAACTATGCCACTACTTCCCAACACATCTACTGCACAAATAGCAACTCTACCTTCCGACTCATCTTCTTCACAAACCACACCTTTAGGAACAACACGACAATTACCGACGTCGAAATTATTGACTGAGACATGGACAACAACAACAGCCCAACTAACCACCGCACCCACAATAATTTCAACTGAGCAATCATCCCTAGATTCATCAACAACAAAAACAGCATCACCGTCCTCCTCAATCTCCACATTTCAAACAGGAAGACTAGAAAAATCAACAGATGTAGAAACAACTCTGCAACCTGACACAACAGCTAGGACATTAACTACGCTTCCTGCAATGACTTCTGAGCAATTTTCATCAACACTTCTGCCATCTGACTCAACAACAGCTAGGACATTATCTACGCTTTATGCAATGCCTTTAGAGCAAGGTTCTACAACTGTAGAAAAGTCTACACTTCTGCAACTTGATTCTACAACAGCTAAGACATTGAGTACTCTTTCTGCAACGCCTTCAGAGCAAGGTACTACAACTGTGGAAAGGTCTACACTTCTGCAACTTGATTCTACAACAGCTAGGACATTAACTACGCTTCCTGCAACAACTTCTGAGCAATTTTCAACTGTAGAATTAGAAGCATCAACACTTCTGCAACCCGCCTCAACAGCTAGGACATTACCTACGCTTCCTGCAACAACTTCTGAGCAATTTTCAACAACTGTAGAAGCATCAACAGTGCTGCAATCTGACTTACCAACAGCTAGGAAATTATCTATGCTTCCTGCAATGACCTCTGAGCAATGTTCAACAACGGTAGATGCATCAACAGTTCTGCAATCTGATTCTACAACAGCTAGGACATTAACTATGCTTTCTGTAGCGCCTTCTGAGCAAGGCTCTACAACTGTGTCAAAATCCACAATTCCTGAAACTGATACAACTCCCAACATGTCAAGTATGCTTGCTACAACACTTTTTGAACAAGACTCTGCAACAGTTACTGTCAAAACAACAATGTCCCCACAGCCTGAAACAACAAATTTAAATTCCAACACATTAGGTAAAGTTGGTTCTACAACTGTTAAAAAATCTACCTTGCTACAACCTGACATGGCAACGTCTAATAGGTTACGTACCCTCGTGACAACAACTTCCCAACAAGGTTCTACAACTCTAGACCATTCAACACTTCCTCATCCGGAGGAAGTAACATCTAACAAATTGCATACACTGGACCAAGATGCAACAATATCTGAAACATTAAGTTCCCTTTTGACAACAACTTTTGAGCAAGATTCTTCAACTGAAGAGCATTCATCACTCCCAGAAACAGATGCAACAACGTCTTATGCATTAAGTACGCTTCAAACAACGACTTTTAAAACTTCAGTGCCTCCTCAACTTAATACAACTCCCAACACATCAAGTACTTTCGCGTCTACAGATTTTGAGCAGGACTCTACAACTGTAGAAACATCAGTACCCCCACAAGATACAACAACTGTGAGCACGCTGGGCTCAATTGTCACGACTGCTTTTGAGCAAGATTCAACAGCATTTGATACAACCATGATCCCAGAACCAACCACAACAGCACCGCGCACACTTCTGACAACATCTTTCCAGCAAAGATCAACAGTTTCAAAGAAATCAACACTTCCACAACCAGACACATCAACGCTGTCCATCACAACTAAACTTGAGGCTACTTCTGTGGAGCAAAAAGACTCCACAACTTCACAACAAGATGCAACGAGGCTGCAAATATCAAGTACACAATCGGATACAGCAATGTCCCCCACATTACATACATTAGTGACAACACCTTTTGGAGTTGTCTTCAGAGCAAACATCAACAGCTTCAGAAACATCTCTGTTCCAACAAGTTGACACAACAATGTCAGCCATAGGTAGTTCCCTCATAACTACACCTTTTGAGCAAAGTTCTACTACCAAAAAAGCATCACTGTTGTCACAGCCAGGCTCAACTACATCTAACATATTAACTACCCTTGTGCCAACGCCACTAGAGCAAGGCTCTACAGCTCTGCATACAACAGTCTCTCCACAATTTGACACAACAGCTATGACAACAGCTTTGGAGCGAAGTCAAACAGCTCTTGAATCTACAATGCCTCCAGAAACTGACACCACAACAACATTGAGCCCAGTTGAAACGCCTTTTGAAAGCTCAACTACACAAAGGACATCAGTGTTTCCACAGTTGGACACAACAGTGTCCAGCACATTAACTACATCTGTGACAATGCCTTCAGAGGAAGCTTCTTCAACTGTTTCTCCTCAACCTGGCACAACAGTGACATTGGTAACAATGCCTTTGGATCAAAGTTCAACTACACTTGAAACTACAATGCTTCCACAAACTGACACCTCAATGTCCAGCACATTCTCTACAGTTGTTACAACACCTTCTAATGAAGCTTCTACGGTTGTAGCTACAGAATTTACACAGCCTTGGACCAGCACATCACATACGCCCTTCCCAACAACCTTGGAGCAAGACTCTTCTACAACAGTTGAAACAACATTTAAACAGCCTGATGCCACAACAGCTGGCACACTAAGTACACTTACATCAACGTCTTTCCAGCAAGATTCTACACTTCTAGAAACTACGCCTGCACAGTCTGAAACAACAGCATTCAGCACAGTAACTTTACCCGTGACAACATCTTTTGAGCAAGTGTCTACAAGTCCGGATGTATCAACATTTCCAAAGCCCAACACATCAACCTCAAGCACAATAAGTTCCCTTCTTTACAATTTTTTTTGAGCAAGATACAAGAACGGTTCCACAATCTGACACTACAATTTCCACCAGACTTAGTTCTACCATGACACCGTTTGAGCAAAGTTCAACTAAAGCAATTCAAGAGACTTCAGCGCCTCCACAGTCTGATACAACACCATCCAGCACATTAACTACACTTGTGACTACGCCTTTGGAGCAAGATACCTCAACTGAACAAACATCTGATTCAAGCTCACATCAACCCTATGCAACAGTGCCCAGTACGTTAGACACACTGGTGACAACTCGTTTTGAGGAAACATCAACAGCTTCAGAAACAACTATGGTCCCAAAATCTGAAACAACAGCAGTTGAAACAACATCTTCTGATCGACATTCTACAGTTTCAGAAACAAAATCTACACATTCTGAAACAGAAACAGCCAGCACAATGACACATTTTCCGACAACAACGTTTCTACAACCAGACACAACTTTGTCAAGCATTGAGACGACACCTTTTGAAAATGTTTCTGAAACTGGTGAAACATCAACGCTTCCACAGATTGAGACGACAATGTCTACCTCATTGTTTGCACTTTCAACAACGTCAGACAAGCGGGACCACACAACATCAACATTTCAACAGGCAGACACAGCAACATCCCAACCATCAAGTACTCGTGTGACGATGCCTCTTGATTCTACATTTCTGGGGACATCAACGCGCCCACAGCCAGGTACAGCAACATCTATGCCTTTGAGTTCACCTTTGTCAACCCCTTTTTGAACACCATTCAACAGCTTTTATAACAACGATGACTAAAAACCCACACAACAGCATCCAGAAAACTAACTACAGTGATGACAACAGATTTCGAACAAGGTTCTTCAAGTCCACACACATCAATGCCCTTTCAACAAGAAACATCAACCTCCAACACTGTTCTGACAACACCTTTTGAGCAGACATTGCCAGCTTCACAAACATTGATGCTCTCGCAAGCTGACACAACAACCTCTAGCTACTTTACTATGCCTATTGAGCAGGAGTCTACAACTAAACAACCAACAACTAATGTAGCCACTTCTTTAACATCTCTAACATCTAGAGCCTACCTTTCGACATCAGCTAAAACAACACTGCAAACTACTGACCAGTTACTATCTTCAGCAACAACTGCAACACATAGAGACACCAGTAGTGTATCAACAAGACAGAAACAGCCTACACAGCAGTATACAATACTTTCAGAATCAGCTCCCTTTATGACTACATCACCAGCTATGTCAGCAGCCTCTACCACAATACCTGTAACTTCATCTCCATTGATTTTTCAATCAGCAACGACTCTGCAACAGTCATCCCATGCCAAGTCAATGCCTTCAGCTGCTCATTTGAATGTGACAACTTTGCCACCAGCCATGTCATCTGAACGGAAAACACTGCCCATGTCATCCCTCCCATCAGATCATCCAACAAAAGTGTTAACCTCCGCAAAAAGTGAGTCTCTTCTTAGTGAAAGATAAAAATAATCTCTATCACTGAAAATAGTTTCATCTGGGTGGTTAAGTATTATTAGTTTTTTATTTTTGATACACAACTGGTATAGACTCTCACCTGCTTACATTGACTATTACATTGTCTAGTCGGCAAGAATTAGCACTCCAGTCAGAAGATCTAAGGAAGGTGTCTGATAGACATTGAAATTTAAGCAGGTGAGAGTCTATACTGCTTGTGTAAAAAGAAACCCATCTTTATATCACACTATTAGAAGTTTGCTCAAGTAGGCACGGCCATCAATAAGAAGCCTTCCTGATGTCATGTTACTGTAAATTATCGTATGAACTTTTTGTCTTCTTCAGCAGTTGCCACAACTATAACATCGTTGGTTTCCCAACTCCCAGCACATCTACTCCACAAAAACACCTCCTCATTCCAGCTCACCTATGTCCCAAACCACACCTTTCAGTACAACTAGACTGATAACACAACAATTACCAACAACTACTTTAACAGCAGAACCAATCACCACACTGTTAACACCCACATCCAAGCAACCATCATTTAAGTCACCTACAACAAGGACAACATCAGTATCACCTATGTCCCAAACCACACCTTTCAGTACAACTAGACAGTTACCGACTACGACATTAACAACTCAGACAAGAACAGCTATAACGACAGAACCAATCACCACACAACCACCCAACTCAACAATGTCTAGCACATTTGGTTCATTTGTTTCAATGAATTTCAACAAGGTTCAACTTCTCAAGAAACATCACCACTTTCCCAACCCAATGCAACCCTCAATACATTGAGTATGCTTGCATCAACCCTTTATAAGCAAGATTCTAGAACTGTAGAAAAATCAGTTCTCCCACAAGCCAACACAACAGCTTCCAGTGCATTTAGTTCATCTGTTTCAATGCCATTTGAGCAAAATTCAACTCTTCAAGAAACGTCAACTCTTCATTTGCAACCCAACAAAACTCCCAACCCATTAGGTACACTTGAACCAACACAGTTGATTCATTACTCTACAACTCCGGGCCCAGAACCTTCAACACTGCTGCAACCAGAAACAATGAGAACAACCGTCACATCAACTACACATGTTACACCTGTCACAATGTCAACTGAACCAAGTACCACAGAGCCAACACCTTCAAATTTTGCTACAACAATGTCAACTGAACCAAGCACCTCAGAGCCAACATCTTCAAACATGGCTACAGGAATGTCAACTGAACCAAGCACCACAGAGCCAACATCTTCAAACATTGCTACAGGAATGTCAACTGAATCAAGCACCACAGAGCCAACATCTTCAAACATTGCTACAGGAATGTCAACTGAACCAAGCACCACAGAGCCAACATCTTCAAACATTGCTACAGGAATGTCAACTGAACCAAGCACCACAGAGCCAACTTCTGCAAACCTTGCTACAACAATGTCAACTGAACCAAGCACCACAGAGCCAACATCTTCAAACATGGCTACAGGAATGTCAACTGAACCAAGCACCTCAGAGCCAACATCTTCAAACATTGCTACAGGAATGTCAACTGAACCAAGCACCACAGAGCCAACATCTTCAAACATGGCTACAACAATGTCAACTGAACCAAGTACCACAGAGCCAACACCTTCAAACATTGCTACAACAATGTCAACTGAACCAAGCACCACAGAGCCAACACCTTCAAACATTGCTACAACAATGTCAACTGAATCAAGCACCACAGAGCCAACATCTTCAAGGTTTGCTACTACAGTGTCAACTGAACCAACATCTACTGGATTTTCAACTGAACCAAGCACAACAAAGCCAATATCTTTGAGAGTTTCTACAACATTATTACAGCCCAACACATTAACTACAACTGTGTCACCAACTAGTACATTCATTGATTTAGTGTCTTTTGCAACAACATTGCCAGAAACTTCTCCATTACCTGCCAAACATTCATCAACAGAGCCTTTTTTATTACCACTAACATCTTTAGAACCACCAAGTACAGCAAGAGTAAAAACAAGTCAATCAATAGTTTCACAAACGACTGAAAGATTGTCAACAACATCACAATTTTCCTCAAAACTGACAACTAACGCAGCCACTTCTATGACATTGACATCTAGATCCTACCTTTCGACATCACCAAACACAATAGTACGTACTACTAACCAATCACCTATCTCAGTGACAGCTGCAACACATAGAGACACCATTAGTACATCAACAAGACAGAAGCAACCTACACAACAGCTTACAATGTCAAACTCAGCTCCTGTTAGAATTACATCACCAGCTCTCCCAACAGCCTCTACCACAGTGCCTGTAACTTCATCTCCATTGATTTTTCAATCAGCAACGACTCAACAACAGTCATCCCATGCCAAGTCAACACCTTCTGTCACTCACTCAACTGTGACAGCCACATCATCTGAACGGAAAACACTGCTCACATCCTCTCTCCCATCAGTCCTACCATCAAAAGTGATGTCATCCACTAAAGGTATGTTTTAATCTTACTGAAAGATGTTTCATTGTCTTTAGTATACTCGATTTCATGCTTTTGAATTGGTGTCAAGTGAACTCTTCAATTTACCTCTTTTTCTGACAGCACCTCCCACAACTATATCACCGTCGGTTTCCATACCTTCCAATTCACCTACTACACAAGCCACACCGCTTGTGGCAACTAAATCAACAACTGAAAAATCATCTACAAATAAGTTGTCATCTCAGACAAGAATGTCGACCAATATGGATTCTTCAGAACCAAACACTATGAAGTCAACATCTATGAAATTTTCCACATCAGAACGAATCATCAGTCAGCCAGTATCTGTAGAATATTCCACTGCAGTGTCTTCAGGACCAATAAGCAAACAGCAAACATCTACAGGATTTACTACAGCACCTCCAGAACCAATCACGAACCATGTAGCATCCACAGAATTTTCTGAAACAACACTGTCAGAAACAGTCACCACACAGTCGAAACCTACAAAATTTACTACAACAGAGATGTCAAAATTAATCACAAAACAACCAGCAACTACAAAGTTTTCTACATTGTCGTCAGAACAAACACAGCAAGAGTCTACACAATTTTCCACAACAGAAACAGTCACGTCAATACCAATCACAACTCTGCCAACATCTTCAGGATTTTCTACAACACCAGTGTCTTCTAAGCCAACTACTACACAAATAGTGCTTACAAAATTCCATACAGCAACAGTGTATTCTGAACAAACCACCATGCAACAAGCACCTACAGAATCATTTATGACAACAATGTCTTCTGAATCAGACACAACACAAGCAGCGTCTACTGGATTTTCTACAACATTGTCAACAGAATCAAACACCACACAGCAAGAATCTACGCAGGTTTCAACAACAGAGGCATCATCTGCACCAATCACTACACAGCTTACATCTACAAGCTTTTCTGAAAATGTGTCATCAAAGTCAGCCACCACTATCCAAGATTCAGCACCATGGACAAACCCAACTACCACAAAAACAGATACCACTGGATTTTCTACCACAGTAACATCAGACCCAGTCACCAGAAAGTCTACAACATTGTCTGCAGCAGGACCATCTTCTAAACCAACCACCACACAACCAACATCTACAAGAATTTCTACAACTTTGTCTTCTGAAGAAACCACCAAACAGCCAACGTCAACAGGATTTCCTACAACTGCAATGTCTTCTGAACAAATTACCACACAGCCAACAACAACTAATAAACTGTGCACTACACAGTCAACATCTACAGAAGTGTCCTCTGAAGCAGGCACTACACAGCCAACATCTACAGAAGTGTCTTCTGAAGCAGGCACTACACAGTCAACATCTACAGAAATGTCCTCTGACGCAGGCACTACACAGCTAACATCTACAGAAATGTCTTCTAAAGCAAGTACTACACAGCTACCATCTACAAAAGTGTCTTCTGAAGCAGGCACTACACAGTCAACATCTACAGAAGTGTCTTCTGAAGCAGGCACTGCACAGCCAACATCTACAGAAATGTCTTCTAAAGCAAGTACTACACAGCTACCATCTACAGAAGTGTCTTCTGAAGCAGGCACTACACAGTCAACATCTACAGAAGTGTCTTCTGAAGCAGGCACTACACAGTCAACATCTACAGAAGTGTCTTCTGAAGCAGGCACAACACAGTCAACATCTACAGAAGTGTCTTATGAAGCAAGCACTACACAACCAAAATCTACAGAAATGTCTTCTGAAGCTGGTACTACGCTACCAACATCTACAGAAGTGTCTTCTGAAGCAAGCACTACACTGCTTACATCTACAGAAATGTCCTCTGAAGCAAGAACTACGCAGCCAACATCTACAGAAATGTCTTCTGAAGCAAGCACTACACTGCCAACATCTACAGAAGTGTCCTCTGAAGTAGGGACTACACAATCAACATCTACAGAAATGTCCTCTGAAGCAGGCACTACACAGTCAACATCTACAGAAGTGTCTTCTGAAGCAAGAGCTACTCTGCCAACATCTTCAAGATTTTCTACAGCAATTTCAACTGAACCAATCACTGCAGAGTCTACATCTACAACAGTTTCCACAATAGTTTCAACTGAACCAACCACCACCAAACCAACACCATCAAGAGTTTCCACAATAGTTTCAACTGAACCAAGCACAAAGCCAAGATTTTCTACAACACTATCTACTGCCCCAAGCACCACACATTCAACATCAAGATTTTCCACAGTAATGTCCACAAATCCAGCATCTTCAAGATTTTCCACAACAACGTCTGATGAACCAAGCAGGGAGTCAACATCAACAAAAGTTTCCACTATAGATTCAACTGAAACAACCAGCACAATAGATTTAACTGAACCAGCCACCACAATAGTTTCAACTCAACCAACCAGCACAATAGTTTCAACTGAACCAACCACCACAATAGTTTCAACTGCACCAACCACAACAATAGTTTCAACTGAACCAACCACAACAATAGTTTCAACTGAACCAACCACCACAATAGTTTCCACTGAACCAACCAGCACAATAGATTCCACTGAACCAACCACAACAATAGTTTCAACTGCACCAACCACCACAAAGCCAACATCTACAAGAGGTCCCACAACAGTTTCAACTGAACCAACCACCACACTCCTAACATCGAAAAGATTGTCTTCGACATCTCCTGAACCAATCACCACATTGTTAACATCTGCAAGATATGTTACAACAACATCTAGTGCACCGAGAACCACACTTGCACCACCTTCAACTTTTTCAACAACAGCAATGCAGTCCGAACTAACCACCACCCAACAATCATCTACAGTATTGTCTACAACAACAACAGCCTCTACTGAACCAAGCACCAAACAGGAATCATCCACAGATTTTTATACGACAGGGTTATTAGAGCCAGTCACCACACCTTTACGAACTATTGGATTTTTTACAGTGTCTGAACCCAAAACCACTCAGTTAACGTCTACAAGACTGTCAACAACAACTGCATCTACTGAACCAATCACAACAAAGGAATCATCTACAATTTTTTCTTCAACAGAGTCATTAGAGCCAACGACCAGACCTTTATCACCTACAAGAATGTCTGAGCCTAAAACCACTCAGTTAGCGTCTACAGGATTGTCTACAACAAGAGTATCTACTGATGCAAGAAACACAGAGCAATCATCTAGGACAGTTTCATCTGAACTAATGCATCTATTGACTACAGAATCTTCATCAAAGGCAGAGTCTTCTGAAGAAGTCACCACTCAGCCATCATCTAGAATGTCTACAACAACAGTGTTTTCTGATGCTAGAACCTCAGAACCAACAGATGCAAGAACCACACAGTCAATGTCTACAAGATTTTCTACAATGTCTTCCAATGCAAGGACTGCACAGTCAACATCTACTGGATTTTCTACAACATTTACTGAACCAGGCGCCTCCCAGCCAGCCTCTACTGGATTTTCTACAACATTTACTGAACCAGCCACCTCCCAGCCAACCTCTACTGGATTTTCTACAACATTTACTGAACCAGCCACCTCCCATTCAACATCTACTGGATTTTCTACACTTTCTTCTGAACCAAGGACTACACAGCAAGCAATAACAAAAACTTCCAGAATAATGGTCTCAAAACCAATCTTAGCAAAGTGGTCATCTATGCACACGGCAATTTCAGCACCAAGGACAGAGCCAGTATCTACAGACTTTTCATCCTCAGGCCACACATCTGTGCCATTGAGAACTACAGAGGCCTCCACAGAATCTACATCCATGGAAGAAACTTCCATTTCAACAACACAGGCAGCAACTAAGATATCAACAGAAAAGACTTCAAAGCCAACTGTCAAATCATCTTCAACCACCGAATCATCAACCTTGTCACCAAGTTCCACTACTTTGCCTGTACCAACAACAACCATGGAAATGACCACTCTGCCAAAAGGCTCATCAGAAATGAGTTCAACTGTGGTACAAGCCAGCAATACGTCATTGGCACAGACATCTTCTACACTGTCAACAATTTATTTGAACACATCTGTGACAACTGAAAGGTCTTCAAATATCCCAAAAGCAAGTACATTAGGTACATTTGTGACAACGCCTACTGACCAAGGTTCCACTGGCTTGGAAACATCCATGTCTACCCAACAACAAAGTTCTTCAATGCAATCCTCGTTGCTGACACAAAAATCGTCTCCATCAACAACTTCTGCAAAAGAGATTCCAACTCAAACCACAACCAGAGAGATGCCAAGTTTTCCATCAACAACAAACACAATAACCACACCTGTGGAAACTCCTTACAGTGAAATTGCAATGACTTCAGCATCATCACAAACTGAGACAACAGTACTAGTGACTTCAACCCTAAACTCAACACCTAAAGGACCATCCACTTATGGAGGTAGAACAACAAATTCAGCTACGCAGTATACAACATCTGAAGAGTTAACTACCATAGACAATCCTCAGCCAACATCAAGAGCTCCATATAGTTCTTCACAATTGTCAACTCTTACATCTTTGGAACCAAGTTCAGCACCTGTCAAGACAAGTGGATTGCCACCTGTACAAACAACTGAAGAACTGTCAACAACAATCACCTCTGAGGCAGGAGCAACAGCCACTAGTACAACCAGCCAACTATCCTCACAATTTTCTTCAAAACAAACAAGTACATCAACTACATCTACATCATTGTCGATTAGCCCCAGAATCTATAGCTCAGCATTATCAGCCACAACAGTGAAAACAACTCATCAATCATCATCAATATCCTCAACAACCTCAACATCTGGAGATACCAGTAGTGTATCAAACACACAGAAGCAGCTTTCGCAATCAACAACAAATTTAGAAACCACTTTCGTAAGTTCAGAATCAGGTGATGCCACATCCGCAGCCACCAAAGTTTCAATAACCTCTTCTTCTCCTTCACTAAAATCCTCCACAGAAGGAAAAACTGCTCCATATACTCCATCAGAACCTCCATCAGCATCTGAAGGAAGCAGCAAAATGCCTAAATCTTCACCAACAACCAAGATAGCAATGACAGCATCAACACATTCATCCGATTGGTTGTCTACCATTACTGTTCCTCCAATAACAAGCCAGTCTTCCTTTGAATCAACAACATTACAGCAGTCAAAAGAAACGGCCAGTTCTTTTGTTACAACAGAATTTGCAACAACAAAGAACAATATGTCTGCAAAAACTACAGAAAAGTTAGTATCTGAGTACCCTTCTCAGACTGTCAGCAGGACAAAGTTGTTTACGACAAATCTTCCACAATCAACCACAAATATCTTGTCCTCTTCAACATCATTGACCTTCCAGTCTAAGCCAACAACGTCTTTTGAAGTGACCCCAACATCAGCGACACTGGCTGATGAGCAAACGCAAATGTCAACAACGACAGCGCCACCAACAAATAAAGTTTCCTCTCCCATGGATCAATCTACTTCAGTAAATGAGGAGACTAGCTTACCTACAACAACAACAATGTCGACACCAGATATAACTACAGGACGTACAACAGTAAACTCAATGGCCCAAAGCTCTACAATAGAAATATTGCCAACCAGTTCTTCTATTGAGACGTCACATTCTTCATCAAAACTTTCATGGTTTGATGCAACAACAGCAAAGTCCACATCAGAAAGAACACCGGTACCAACAAGCCTATTGACTACTAAGAAACCTTCTACAAAGGCTTCCTCTTTATCATCCCTTATAACTGACCTAGTGGTGAACTCAACTGCAAAATGGAGTCCAACGGAAGGCTCTTCAGTACCAACGACTTCTTTTTTGAAAAGAGTGTCAACATCTTCAGGTGGTTTTGACGTGCAAACAACCCAATCAGTTACAGAGGCACCATCTTCACTGACATCAGTAGAGCCAACATCATCAACTGTTGACACCACTACGTTTGCTACCTCTACAGGACAACCCACAACACAAGGGACTTCTTCGGGAACAACCCAATATTCAACAGAAAGACATATGATGACGTCTATGATTTCAACAGCTCGTACATATCAGAGATCATCTACAGAATCACAATCTCTGACAGAAGAAATGACCACAACATTTCCAACGACAAACCCGATGAAAACAAATGTGACAGCATTATCTTCTGCCCCTTCCACAACAACAACTATCTCACCATCATCCCAGGAAGTTTCATCAAAGCCAACTGTAACAAAACCTGCTGCAAGTTCAACGCTTTCGTCAACCCTAGTCACAACCAGTCCTGTAGAGATAGTTGCATCAACAGTGAAAACCTCTGCAAAGACTACTATTCTTTCAACTTCAGCTGATTCAGCATTACCAGCCTCAACATCAGCAGCTGCTTCTACTTCTACAGTGTCTCAACTTACATCAGAAGTCTCTGCTTCATCTACATCTTTAAGAGAAATTCCAACAACAGTACAATCAACTACAGAAGAAGTGCCTTCAACGACCATGGCAGATGTAATGTCTTCAGCGTCAACAGCAACATTAAGAGCATCGCCAACAAAGTCAACAACTAGCTCAGTGTCAAAGACTAGTTCATCATCCCTAAATCCCACTGAATCAACAGTAACACCCCCAGCATCTGCTTCCTTGTCTACTTCAGTACCCCTGCGACTATTAAAAGCTTCCACATCTCTGAAAACAGATTCAACAGCTTGGTGGGATGATGAGGCATCAACAACCCATTCAGAAATCCAGTCAACAATGCAGCCAGATTCATCATTCACAAGTACTGTTTTTACATCTGGAGTGAATGTCACTGAACAAGTGGCATCTCAACCATCAGCGACAAACACTTTGGAACCAACTACGTTGAAAGAAGAAATGTTATCAACAGCAATGACCACTCTTTCAGCAAAGCTATCATCTATCAGAACAAGTGTGATGTCAACATTGGATGTGGCTTCTTCAAAACAAACTGAGCCAAAGCCACAGGCTTCAACTTCAGTCTCATCAGTATCAACTTCTGCGGCAATTTCAACAAGTCCATCAAAGATCTCTTCTACAGCTTCCAACTTTTACTCGACGATGAGAGCTACGCTGCAACCTATAACATCATCAACTTCTAAAGTACAACCTACAACAACATCATCAACAAATCCTTCATTTTTCACACAATCAGCATCCCCAGAAGTTACTACAGACCATGATTTTACAGAGGAGTTGACAACAACACCGTTTTCATCTCTTCTGAGTTCTACTGAGCTAACAACATCACAACCAACTACTGAGACAGTGACAACATCAAATTTGCCTGATGCTTCTGTATCAAGCACAACCCCAGAGGAATTATTAACTTCATCAGAAACCTCCACAACAATATCAAAATCAACAGAGATGTTGACAGCCACCGGAAAGTCACCCACATCAACGAGGTTGTCATCAACATCTTCTGAATCATCTACTGAAAAGTCATCACTTAATACCGGAGGTGTGACACTTTACTCATCAACCCAAACATTGTCTATGTCAACACAACAACCTACAGAGATATTGACAACAAGATCAACCATGGGAAAATCATCCACAACAAACCTGTTGTTATCAACTCAGTCCACCCCCTTCATGTCTTCCACCATGCAAACGTACTCTCCAACATTAACACCAACATCTTCAAAGACTACTGCATCAAGCACATCTCAGTCATCCCCCGTGAAATCAACAACAGTTACACAAAAGCTTGTGTCAGAAGCATCATCAGAAGGCCTGCCAACATCAACAGCTGAGTCAGCTGATACTACTTTACTTCCCACAATGTTGTCTGAACCATCCACTCTGTTATCAGGCAGTACCAGCGAAACAACACTTCAATCATCAACCAAGCCATCGTCTATGCCATCCTTGCAGCCCACAGAAACAACTGGGCAGAATTCAACTCTAGCAGATGTGCTGACTTCAAAACTATCTGATGTTTCTCCATCACATTTGTATACTTCAACATCAGCTGCTTCTGTAACCCAAGTAACCTCCTCACAGCCAATAGAAACCCATGTAAGCACAGGGGGAACATCACTGACTCAGACAGTATCCAGGACAAAAATGTCACCTTCAACATTGTCCACTGAGAAAGTTTCAACAATGGAAATGATTTCACCATCAACAGCAACATTGAAGGAGTCCTCAGCATTTGCAACCAATGGAAGCCTTAGGACATCTGCAGAAACTGCAACGTCTAAGGCATCATCATCTCTGAAACCATCTTCATCATCTCTTATGACAGCAACAACCTCATCATTGTTAACACTGTCTTCAAAAGAAATCTCCAAGTCTTCAACATCATTGTATTCAGAAGAAACTCTGCCCTTAAGCACGAGTGATAGAACACTGCAGACCACAAAAGCATCTACAACAAGCTCTCCAACTACAAGTGTTTTAATGAGGTTGCCAACTTCTTCATTTCAAACACCGACAGAGCCAAGGTTGAGTTCCACAACTATTACAGCACCTGTATCATCAAAAATCCAATCAACAACTCAAGTATTGTCAACATCAGGGGTGACACATTCATCCTCACACACCTTTTCCTCTTCTGGAAATCCCACAAGACAGCTGTCAACATCAGTATCTTCAAACCAAACTCCAACTGGCTTGAAAACAACTAATTTATCAACAACCAAATCAACTATGAATGCTAGTATGTCAGCAACTCCTGTGCTCCTAAATAGCAGCTTTATTGTACCTACAGTGTCTAATAAGCAAACCTCAGTATCCACAGATACAACTCATGAATCAGCAACCAAATCAACTACAAAGGAAATATCATCGTCACTGCAGACAAGTTCTGTTTTAGATATTCAACATCAGTTATAGCTGAGCAATCTACATCTATAGCATCCTCGGAGTCACCATCTACATCTGAAATAACTACAGAAGGATCGACAATTGGAACAATGACTGGAGATACGTTTGCTAATACAATTACACCAACCAAGACTTCACAAACTTCTCCAGTTGTGAGTTCTGAATCCTCCACAAAAGTGCTGACATCGCAGTTATCAACAACACCTAAGGCCCCTGTGAATACAACTGAAGAGGCACCCATCGACAGAAGTACGCCTTCTCAAACTGTTCCTGTTGCTAATTCTGAATCTTCCTCAACTGTGTCAATGTCACAGTTATCAACAAGACCTGAAACTACACCAGTTGATGCAAGTACGCCAGCCAAGACTTCACAAGCGATTCCTGTTTCTAATTCTGAATCCCTAACAACAGTGTCAACCTCACACTTATCAACAGTGCATCAAGTGTCTGCATCAACATCACAATCAGACACTGAGGCATCCTCAACATCTCAAGTGTCATCTGCTTTATTTTCATCTTCGAAAAATCCCCTGACATCATTGACTTCTTCATCTTCAACTAGAGCCACTACTACAAGGCAGGTTACAGATCCTGTACAGGCTACACAGTCTGTGGCACCTACAGTATCTTCCACAGTGCTGCCTTCTTCAACATCAACAACTCATCATTATGCGACATCTTCTTCAGTTCTGAGAGAGACATCTGTGAGAACAACTTCAACCTCTCAAGGAAATGTTGATTCATCAACATTTCGCTCAACTGTTTACCCAACCTCAGCAAAGACAACATCTTCAATATCTGCAAGTTCTCCTTCTTCAACCACAGTACATTCAAGACCATTGACCTCTTCTCCTATAGCAATTGTGTCTTCAGAGAAAGCTTCAACCTCTGTAGGAACTGTAAGGACAAGTCCAAGCAAGCCATCCACAAGTACATTATTAACAGAAACTTCAGTATCACCAATGCAAAACTCTACATCTTCCTCATCTACAACAACATCCTTGTTTTCAACAGAGGTTAGTTCAACCATAGAAACTACAACCCAGTTTACCACCCAAAATCCTTCTTCAAAAACTGACTCCACCTTGACTTCCCCACAGTTCACAACACCCATCACCACTGCATCTCCCGTAACAATGCCTTCTGTAGCAACAGCAACATTTCCAGAAACCACTGGGTCAATAAGAGCCAAATCCACCACCAAGACTTCTGCAACAAAATTTTCTCTCCCCTCATCACCAAGCACAGTGATTACAGAGCAAGCAACAACCACAACAAGCAAGGATTCAACATCATATTCTACATCAAAGGAATCCCCTACAATGTCAACTCTGTTCCAAGCCCAGACAACTTTAGTCACATCTACTTTAGAACCCCTTTCTACCGTAACATCCTCTATAACTCCTACAGTAGAGCCATTGAAAACAACTCTGAATTCTGATTTGTCATCAACAAGCCAATCAAGTGTGCAGACATCGTCGTCAGGGGTAACAAGTCCATTTGGTTCTTCAGCGTCTCCATCACATAAGACCTTGTCAGTTACTGCTTCATCTTCGGTGTCTTCATTACCGAGCACAGACTCTGTAAGAAGTACCAGGGCACCTGCAACCAATGCTACAATGGCCTCATTTCCTACTGCAACTGTATCCCCTGGGCAGACTGAAACAACAGCAACAACCCAAACAACTGCAAAGAAGTCCACAGCAAAAATGGACTATTCAACATCACCTATCAGTCCTTTGTCGTCCACAGTGCAGTCTACATTGCCGCAAAACCTTACAACTGCAAGGACTGGCGTATCAAGCACAGAAAATGTAACCAGGCAGCATGTAGTAGACACTTCTGAGGTATCAACTCCAAAGTCTACCACTCAGATATCTTCCATGACACAACTACCATATTCATCATCTCCACCTACTCTCTCTTTGTCATCAAGACACACTCAGACACCATTGACACAGGCACGTTCAACTGAACAGATGACAAATCTTGTGACAACTATGAACTCCACGGCCATGGAAATTACTTCTGCAAAAGTGGCCTCTTCCACAGAAGTAACGTCTGAAGTTAGAACCAGATCTTCTCCAGTTCCAAGACAGACATCAGTTAAATCAACCACAACCTCAGAAGTAGGTATAACATCGTCTATTCCCCTATCAACACAGATGCCATCATCAGCGAAGACGACATCTTCAATATCGACGGTTGTCCCCTCTTCATCTTCTGTGCAGTCAACCCCATTCACCTCATTGTTTTCAAGAACAGAGGAAACTTCATTGTCCACAGTAACGACAATGGCAACTCCAAGCAAACCACTGTTGTCTTCTTCAGTATCACCAACATTGAGCTCTCATGCAGCTAGAAGCACCTCCTCATTTTCAGAAGCAGTGAATCAAACATTACTAACTACAACCCAATCCAAGACCCATGTATTGTCAACATCTAGGAAGCAATATTCTTCCACAAGGCACATGACCTCTTCACCTTTGGTAACAGGCTCAGAGGCAGCAACTCTTAAAAATACCACTGTGTCGTCAGCTGAAACAACCACAGAGCAATCATCAATGTTGTCAACTGTTTCCTCGCCAACAGTTCCTACAGTATCTAAAACATCATCTGTGATGTCATCAATTTCTGCCCTACGATCAACTTTGCATCAAACTACAAAAGCTGTAAGAACAACCAAGCTATCAGCGAACACTAGCACTGCGGCCAGCCAGCCATTAACCACAAATATGTCCTCCACACCGCTCATACCAACACTCACTACAAACTTGCAGGAAACTACCAAAAATGCAACAGCTAGTTCAACTGCACAACCATCCTTAACTACAATATTTTCTTCTTCATTTCCAACATCTACCCCACTTTCCCGAACAACGTTTGCAAGATCAACAGGATCTTTAAGTTCTAGATTGACACCTGTAACTTCAACTGTCACTATGATTAAAACCACTGGATCCACATCTACAATGCCAGGACATCCAACAACATCAGTATCCTCTGCATCTGTGAACACACAGTCTACAAAACAAACTGTAATGAAGGAAACATCTACATCACAAAGCCCATCTCCAAGACTGACAACTTTAACTGCATCTACCTCAGAACCACATGTGACCCCAACTTCCTCTAAGATGAGTACCACAATGGAGCGCACCCTCACTGATTAATCATCAACAATCCAGTCAGGTGTACAAACAGTGTCATCAGCTTACAAAACATCGTCAAATGATGTCTCTTCGTCTCCATTGCATTCCACATCTCCAGTAATAGCTTTATCCACCACTGGTCCTTTAAAAACGACATGGACACCAACAGAACAATCAACAACCTCCTTCTTTGTCACAAGGTTGCGATCAATCTCATTCTCTGCACAGACTACAAAGCTATCAACAGGCCAACCAACTATATCTCCAACCAAAACAATGTCTGCTAAACAAACCACAGAATCCACAAAACCAGCAATAGCTTCAACAATGATGTCTACAATATCAGAAGTTCCTACTACTATGATGCCTTCTCCCATATCAGTAACTCCTCGCTTAATAATTACATCATCCTCAGAATTAGCTGGGACGTCTAAAATACCAACCTCAGCCCTCATGCAAGATAGGACTAGCCCCTCAAGTTCACCAATGTTATTTTCCACAAAGACGAAAGCTTCTGTATCAACAGGTGCCTCCTTGTTGTCTTCAGTAAAGTCCTTTACCTCCCCATCACCAACAACATTGTCTTCACTGAAAAGCTCACAATCCATGGAAACTACCACCAGAGCAATCTCAAGTAGACCAACCACAGAGACAGTGTCTACTGCAACATCAGCTACCCCGAGATCTTCTTCAGCAGAGCTGGTATCTTCCACGCAAACTATCAGTCCTTTTTCAACAACACAAGCACACTCTTCATCTCCAAACATACAGTCTACAGAGCAAGCAATAACTTTGTCAGAAGCAAGGACAGAGCCTACTGTACATGTAACAACAAAGACATCCTCTACAACACCAAGACTGACCCTTAGATCAACAACTTTGATGGTGTCTGCCTCAAAACCACTCGTGAGTTCAACACCCTCAGAACGTACTGCAGCAGAGCCTACAGTGACTACTCGCTTAATCACACAGACGCAGTCTTCCACAAAGACGTCACCAGCATCAACAACTCCTTTATCGTCAGTACAGTCTGTGTCTCCGACCTCTTCTATGATAGCAACATCTTCTGCAAAAGTTTTGGCATCCACAAAATATACCACAACAGCACCAATAGACCTAACCAGCAAGAAAATGTCAACAACAACATTGCCAACTGCCCGAACATTGTCGTCAGCATGGATGCTCTCAACAAGACAGTTAGATGCTTCTTCCCCAACGACAGAACATTTGATGACACCCTCAGTGCCCAGAACTCCAACCACACAGTCTAAGGAGCAAACAGCAAGTGTCCTGAAAACAAGCGGAGAGCCAGACAGACATTCAACAGCAGAGATTTCATCTCCAACATCCCAGGCATCATTGGGAGTAACAACCTTGACTCCATCTACCTCTGAGCCATTTGTAAAAACAGTGACATCTGTCAGCCCCACTTCAGAGCCAACCTTTGGATCATCGACAACAATGACATCAGAGGACGCATTGTCTTCAAAGGGACCATCTCATCCTTCAAGCTCGGTTTCTGCTTCATCTTCATCAACAACTAAATGGATGACCTCCTCTTCATTTGTTACGACATCTCAGCGTATCTCACCCTCTGCACAAAGTACAAAACCCTCAACTGGCCAGTCAACTACAGAGACTTCCACAGCTGATGTGACATCCTCTGTAGCTTCCTTGTCATCCATTACACAATCAACATCGCCAATGCAATCATCGACCAAAACCTTGCAACAAAGTACTACGTCCACAAGAACAAGAGGGATTTCAGCCACACAAAAGTCAACTCCACAACTAGTTGGCAGCACTTCTAAGTCCTCAACATCACAAGGAACTAGTCAGACATCCTTCAAGACGAGTGTACCATATTCAGTATCACCCTCTGCTTTCTCTACATCTTCTGGACACTCGCAGGTAGCAGTGACATCAGCAACACCAATGAAAACATTTACTGAGCAAACCACTAGTCAAAGAACATCTACAAAGGACCCAACAATGAAGTCTGTTACTATGGCAGAATCTACTGCAATAATGTCTTCTTCCATAGCAGCAGCTTCTGTCTTAAAGACTACGTCTTCAGATCTAAGACAAACATCTGTGCAAATGTCTTCAATCTCTGAAAGAAATTTAAAGTCTTCAACTATTCGCCCAACCACACAGAAGATAGCCTCAACAATATCAACAGCTTCAACATCAAGAGCCCCCTCCTCTTCTTCCAATGTAACACCACCGACCTCTACTTCCTCCATAAGAGAGGAAACCTCATCATCTATAGAAACTTCAACAATGGCAACAGCAAGCAGACCAAGCACTAATAAAATATCAACCCTCCTAAGGGTTTCATCAACACCAACAGTCACTTTTTCTCAGGCACCAGAACATTCGACAACATTGTCTTCAAACACAAAATCTATGGAACAATCAACAACAAGCATTGTGTCGTCAGAAAAGACAAAGAAATCCTCTACAACACTGCGGGGGTCTCTAACACATTCGACCATCAGTTCATCTACCTCAGTACCACCTGTGACCCCAACATCCACTCTTAGGCTCACAGAAGAGCCTTTAAGTACTGTCAAGTCCTCAACAATCCAATCAAAATCACAGTTGTTATCCTCAACTGGTCCCTCTTTGTCTTCACCATATTCCACAATATCAGTTACAGCTTCATCTTTGTTAACAAAGTCTGTAGAGGAAAGCACAGTTACTATGCCTTTAGGAAGTACCGAACAGTCAACAGCAAGGTCCACATTTCTTAGAACGTCACAGTCAAGCTTACCCTCCACAAGAACTACAAAGCCACCAACAAGTCAGATAACTATGAAGACGTCCACGAAAATATCCACAGCATCTGTTGTTTCACCTGAAGTACAGCCTACTAGTACTGCATCTGTGACATTGTCATCCAAAATGTTGTCTTCCCAACAACGTACTGTATCTATGGGATCCACTGCAATGTCAGCCACTCAAAAACCAACAGAGCAACCATCAACAGCTACTTCTACAACAGCTTCATCTCAGCGGCAATCCTCTACTACTCTTGGATCTACCCTGCCATCAAGCCTTCGTCCAACTTTCTTTTCAACAATGTCAATGGCAAAGGAAGCGACTTCGACATCAAATACTACAACTTGGTTAACATCTAGTGAAGGTGCCACTGAACAGTCGACGGCCATTACCACTCTCCTGGCAACAACAGACGCCCAACAAAAACAATCAACAAACTCTGTCAGTGAACCAACAACAACAACAGTACCTACGACTGGAGCAGAGGCCATTGTGACAACTCCATCTAATGCTGACATCACAACAAGTAATATGTTTGCATTGTTTTGTATTGAATCTTCCTTAAAAATACAATATATTGGTTTTAATATGCTTGGAAATCTTGTCAGCAAACATGCAACTAATATAAAAGTTGTATAATATAACATTGTCTTGAACTTAAATAAATAGATGCACCTAGCTGCAAATTTGAGAAATACTTGGCAAATGTGCAATGCCATGCTATTCTTAAATCTGTGAATAAGTAAATAAGTTAAACATTGCTTCTTTCTTTAGCTACACAGACGGCAGTACTCTACTGTGAGAATGACAACAGGTTGAATGTAGAGTGGCCTCGCACAGTGGCTAATGCGAGAATTCAACTCACTGGGAGCTGTCGCTATGGTATGTTACATCATAATTATTATCTGTCTACAGTACAGTTAGATTCAAGATACAATGTACATGTACCAAGCCTTGCAAATAAATCAGACTGCTTATACTCCTTTCAGTTTTATCAAATTTTCAAGTTACTGTAATAATTGTAAAATGATTTTTATTGTAATGATCCTATACATTAATTATGCTGCAAATACTAGTATGCCCCATGGCCACAAACTTACTTGAACATTACTTTCTTTTGTGGCAGGCCTTATTGTAAGGGAGTGTAGGGGCAATGGCCAGTGGGAAACTCCAGACACAACTGAATGCCGGTCCCCTCAAGCAGCTCAACTGTTGGAAAAGGTGTTTGTGGATTCTTAATTTGATTTAACATATCACACTTGTTTCTCCTTACGTGTCAGTTACTGAATTACTCTATTATGACTGGTTTATTTTCTGATTGTTGAAACTGAACTTGAGATAGTTGAAATCATCATCAGTTGTTAATATGTGTTCTTCGTTTCATATGACAGTACTGTATAGTAACCATCTTGTGTAACAGTTTCTTTCCCCTAGACTGCAAAGTTGTCAAACTTCCTCCACCCTCCCAAATACATGCTTCTCTCTCATATACAGAACACAAGTTTCAAAACAAACATCTACCACCATTTTCTTGCATAGTCATATATCTGTCATACCTACATGTTTACATGTATTAACACTGTGGTTAATTTGTCTTTGCCCTAAGCAATACCATTAAAAAGATTAAAGGTGCAACATTGGCATCTCCTTCACTGATGTACATGTACATTTATATGTATGTGTCACTGTATCCATCTAGGCCAATACTACTCTGACAAAGTTAGAAACCATGCAGCACATAACACCTAATGATGTGGACATGGCAGGACAACTTGCACAGGCAATGGAAGATGCCACTAACTCCTCAGGTGGGTACATCCCTACAGCCAACGACTTACAGCTGTACACAAACATCACGTCGTCTCTCATCCGCGTGTTCGAAATGGCCAACGACACAACAACATCGTACTCCAAGTTAAAAAGATATGCACAGGTTAGTGGTCACTCAATAATACTTTCTTATATAAAGTAGAGTGGATTCATTCCTCAAGCTAACTGACATCTATCACACCACTAGGGATGACTGGTGTGATAGATGTTGGTTAGATTTTACTCCATAATACTTTCTTGTTATAATTGTCTGACATAATTGTACTAAGTATGTTCCATGGTCACAATTGTCTTGTTGTGTAAGGAATATCTACATGTAACACTGGTTCATAGTCTGTATATTGTTTCTTTACAGAGTGTTGTCAATGTGTTCAGCAACATGATTGCACCCCCCAATAGGGAAGTCTGGGCATCTGTTGGCCAGGTAATTACTAATGTGCTGTTTTCAACATTATGCTACTTCACTCAGTTTTCATGGTAACAAAATTGTATAGTCTAAGGAAAATGTTCACAGAACTCAATCTTCACTGTGGTGGGAAGTGTAGGCAGGTTACAGAGACAAATGAAAAGACAAATCATTTCATTTCATTTATTTCATTTATTTCGAAACCTTTTAGCCCCGAAGGGCTAATCTTCCAAGGCTCAAACAATTAAAATTACATAATTACAACATAGTAGTAACATTTAAAAATACATACATACATACATGTACACCACATCAACAATAAATACACATAGATATTAACAATTTAAAAGTAGCGAGCAAGGGTCAAGGATCAGGTGACACTACTACTGTTTGAAACGGCTTTCTTAAAACTGATAACATCGCACAGTGTCTTAACGTCAGATGGTAGATCGTTCCAGAGCACGACTGCACGATACAGGAATGAGCGTTTTCTGCTATTGGACTAAGGTATTGGTAATCTAAAGTTATGTGCGGAAGATCTGGTAATCATTACCGGTAGATAACAGTAATGATAAGTTCACAGTACAGAAGAGACACTGACAACAGTAAACATAAATGCATGACATAACTAACATGAAAAAATAAGGAATTACAGTGTTCCCACTAGAATAGATTTAATATTCAGAAATGTCATTGTATTCTTAATTATTTGCAGTTCACCCATGACCGTTGTGGAGGGTGTTCGTGTGTTATGGAGCAGGCTGAGAGACTGGCTCGATCTCTGGCTCGGAACCTGCCACCAAACTCTACCTTTACCACTGAGAGAGAAATCCACACCATACGTATACGTAAGTTACTGTATTGTCTTGTTATAAACTTGTCAGTGACCATCAGTACAAATAATGCATATTTAAGATTTTATTACGAGTAAATAAGAGTATAAAGTAAGACAGCAGGAAACATGTTACCAATAGATCTAGATCAGTGAATCAAAGCTATTACAGATACATACTAGGTAAAGGAGCCTGATAATTGCAAAAATGGGCAAGATTACACTACATCTCTGCATTATTTTGTTCAAGAATTTGTGAATGTATCTTTCTTTTGATAAGATTTGATTTTGATACCATAGAAACTTTGTACAGTAGTGCTATGACTTATTGGTACATACTTAGACTATATGATTGAAAAGGTAAAGACAAATATTACATACATTTTTGTTCATGTATCTTGTATGATTATCAGCAAGCAAAATCTTTATGTGCTTTATGTGCTTTATTAAACTCCATTAGCGACACACAAGACATTGGTACAAAATCAAGTATGTAGCTAATCTTCCTGGAGTTAAAATACAATAGTACAAATACACTACATCAAAATTACAACATTATTTACATACGACATTTAACAATCTACAATCAAACATGCAATGTACCCCTGACAAATCTCCTGTACTTTCCATTGTAGACATTGAGTTTAGAAAAATCCTAGTCTCGTCACTAAGTGCAGACCTGGAGTTTCCCAGAGAGATGTCAGAGTTTGTTAACCGGATCAGACCATCGCCCATCAACCTTCCTGTCAGTGTGCTGCAGGCCGGGGACCCAGGTGAGACAGTTCAATTCAGTTCAGTCATGGATTATCTTCATTTTAACTCCATGGTTCAGTTGAGACAGATGCCATAAATATCATGGTAAAGTTCTAACCAGAATACATGTAAATCTGACTACTGTAAATCACTTGATACTCATGGTTTTTGCAGTCACTTTTGTACCATAAATTTATCATTTGTTTATTTGTTTATTTAAATTTTTCACAAAGTGAAAGGGAGGGCAAAACAGGTGCGAAGCACCTTTGCTAGTTGCCCTCCCACATACAAAAACAACAAGAATGTACATTACACAGTCAACAATCTATAATTATACAAGTAGGGCACAAAATATCATATAAACATAATCAAGGTAACAACAATGACTTCAAACAAATAATTCACAGACTTTCTCCATTCTGCAACTGCTGCCACTGCAAACATATAGTTCAGCGACCATGTCCATTTTTCTTAGACCGCAAAATTTTGCTACCGTGATTTACAATATTAGCTCGGAGAAGACAGTTTGTAATTCTGGTGAGATGGGAGACAGCAAATTCTGCAAAAGACAAGATATCCACCACAAATGATATGTTTAATGGAAATCTCACTCACGACTTGTTTAGTCATAAGTGAGATGGGTGAGCTAATGAAGACAATATAATTATTATATTTTGCATTATATTGTCCATAACTGCTAAATCTATTGTTTTTTTCATTTAATGAAAGCATCCTCGGTGTACTATATCGCCTATCATGACCTGCAAAGCTGCCTACCTCCAATATCTTCTGGAAAATACAGCGGGTAAGATTATCTTTTTACTATTGAAATAGTAAACCTTCCATTGAATACACCCATGCAATTCAATATAAGAAAGAAGCGATAACTCTGTATTCTCAAAACACTTTTGTCAGATGCTATAATGTCTCATCTTGTTAAAGGGAATGAACTTTTTAAAAAACTTTACTTTGTTCATAGCTTCACGATACAATCACAAATCGTTGCATCTGGAGTGGACCCTCAACCCAAAACACCTTTCCAGCAGGATGTCTCCATCGGACACTGGCACCTTACGGTATGTGTTTTAACATTTTCAAACTTTGAAACAGTAACTGCCATGTGAGGTCTTACTCAGTTGAAGCTTTTACTTGGGATCTAAGTTTGTTGAGGCCAATGATGTTCTAAAATAATGTTTCTCCACATTTCAGAATGCACCCAATGAAACCGCCTGTACTTGGTGGGACTTTGAAACAAGGTACGTATTGCACACTATATATCATTACCATTGATAGCTCTGTAGGCAAGCCTAACCTTCTTTGCTGACAGGTTGATAGTATAGTATTACATTTTTTATAAAATAAATGATTGGCAGCTACTTCAACTTCAACATTGACATAAAGGACACTTTGCTTTGTTTCCATAGGCAATGGACAGACAGAGGATGCACCATAGATGTGTCGATGTCAAACGACAGTCACACACGCTGTCTCTGCAATCATCTCACCAACTTTGCCCTTCTCATGAGCCCCTTCCACAAGGTCTGCTGTGGTATTTATTATGTTTACCAAAGGAAAACATATTAGTTGTGCTCTTTTTCCTCTTCTTCTTCTTTTCCAAACCAAAAAGGTCAATGACCTGAACCAGACTGTCTGTTACCATGGTAACTAGTGTTTGGTTACATCATGTTGCAATTTTATGGCAGGAGGGATTTAGACTCCTGTCTGACCATTTATGTATGTATGAATGTGTTTGAGTAAGAGTTAACAGAGCAGACTGAAGGTAAACATTTTGCATTTGCTTTGCAAATGTTACCTTTCTAGTTTATTGTTTAAACTAGAAAGGCCAACATTTGCTTCGGAGCAAATGTAATATTTCACTCCATCTCCCTCCCCATACAAAAATAGAAGATTCTGAATAAATCATACTGCAATCATACAAGGACAAGCTTTTTGAATCTCGACAGATATTTACAAAAATGGCACTTGGCCATTATCTCCCTTTTTTTTTACAAAGATACAACGACAAGCACTTTAAATCTCGACAGCTTTACTTTACACTTATCTCAATTTCAAAGTTACATATTGCAGGTATCTAAATACTACTAATGACGAAATTGCAACTACTACTAACGGTAGCAAAATTTTCACGGTCTGAGAAACATGGACATGTTCACGGAACTATATATTCACGGTGGTGACAGTTGCAAGGAAAAAGAAAGTCCAGGAATTATTTCCTAACTGTAAAGATAAGTTCACGGTACAGAGGTGACAGTGAAAACCGTGAACATTGACCTCCTGCTTGCGTTACGTTGCGGTACAGTGAAAAAAAATCGGGAATTACAGTAATCAATTTACAGAGTATGTTTGCTTAGTTTCCAGATGTTTTGTATGAATGTCGTAAACTTAGTTTTAAATTAACGAAAACCGATGCGCGCACAGATGCCATCCATACAATCAAATCAACATGGCCTTATTAACAATCACATAAACTATGAAGCCATACATTGAATAAGCTATACATATAATATGATTATCATAACCTTTATTTTTAAAATCATGCCAGTGAGCTAATTGCATGTACAGAGTGAAAGAAAGTAAAGTAAAGTAAAGCAGTAGAATTTCTGTACTAAGCTATGATAGTACTCCATATGATTCGTCCTCATCGTCATCATTCAATGTGGTCTATCTCTTGCTACTAGTGACTGGTAATACCTCTGTAGATTCTTCACACTGGCAGAGTACTGTACTCATTCTCTCTTGTCAGCTCCATACTTTTGTGACAACATCAAAGTGATTTTGGTTTGTATGTTGGAAAAATACAAAAGACTAACATTCTAAGTTATTGACATTCTTGAGTAAGAACAATCAGTTTTTGAATGTTAAAAAGCAAAACAACGAAAAATCAAAAAAAAAATGTTGAAATTGTTAAAATGCAGGATTGTTAAAATTGTTAAAACTGATAAAATTGTTAAAACTGATAAAATTGTTAAAAATGATAAAATTGTTTAAAATGTTAATATCCGATGCACTGGGGTTCGAACTCACAATTTCTGGGATTGCCGTCTGGCGCGTTACCAACCGAGCTAACTCGTTGCGATACACATCACTCACTGCATTGTATGTCATATAAAGTAAACAGCATGGCGGTATCGATCGCCTCAAGCCACCAAGACTTTCAACTATTAACTATGGGGTTTCCTTCTTTATCAGGTTTGCTTTTGAACCACCTTGATGTTACTTAACTATCAACCCGGCTAGCAGAAGCCGCCGGCTCCTTTGATATTACAGCCGCTCCCTGTCCAATCTTGTTTACACGCCGGGCGCAGGTCATTGACCTCCAACTTGCGTTGTTCCAACAGAGAAGAGCAAAATGTCTGGCTCCCGCAGAACGTACCGCACTCTCCCGCTGGACGTACCGCACTCTCCCGCAGAACGTATCGCACTCTCCCGGAGGACGTCCCGCACTCTCCCGAGGGAAGTCCCGCACAGCGTCCTGCACTCTCCCGCAGAACGTCCCTCGAAAATTGATGCGTATTTCGTGGCCTGTGCTGTACCTACCAAAACACTTGAGTTCATACTGTCAAAATGGAATGGCTTTGAACAGGTGTTAATTGAGTTAATCCAATCAAATCCAACAGCCAATCAGCAAGAAGAAAAGATTAGGCTGCGTCAGGTTCATGCTTGCATGCCCATATTTGGGCCCGCCCCCGAATTCCTTTCTTATTACGTCACGCGCGTACGCCCCACAGTACTTTCCTATGGGAACAGCTAAAAACGCAAATAAAACGATTGTAAAAGCTTGTATCAAAAAAATAAAAAAACGCCTAGGGGTATTTACCCACTCTACCTTTATACGAAATTCCAGGTCGTTTGGCCCAAAAATGAAGGAATTGAATCAATTTAAAGAAATGGCAGGAGGAGAAGAAGAAGAAGGAGGAGAATCATCAGTAAAAACAGTATTTCCCTCCATACTTAAGTATGGAGTGAAATAACAATTCTTTATTCATGAGAAGTTCAAATTGGCCTGCAGGCCACTTTTCATTCAAGTTTTGAGGGAAGAAGTTAGCTAAGGGTATATTCATGCATAGTACTAGTAGCTTGTCTTGCACAGATGCAAAATGAAAAAAAGTCTGTAATACTTTGCAGTACAACTACTAGATATGATACAATGTGGTAAAGTAAGTATGTCTTACTTTCCAGACTTCCCCGTTTGTGTCTAAAGCACTGAAGTACATCACGTTCATTGGTTGTGGAATCTCTTTCATCTTTCTGCTGATAACTGCAATAGCCCATCTCTCTTTATGGAGGTATGTGTTTCTTAACTACTGTTTTGTGTGTGTATGTGTGTGTGTGTGTGTTTGTGTGTGTGTGTGTGTGTGTGTGTGTGTGTGTGTGTGTGTTTGTGTGTGTGTTTGTGTGTGTGTCTGTGTGTGTTTGTGTGTGTGTTTTTGTGTGTGTGTGTCTGTGTGTGTGTATTTTTGGATTTGTTTTTGTATATATGTACAAATTTCCACCTAAAACCATTGCTAGTATTCACCAAGAAAGCCCAAAGATATTTGATGGCAGTTAACAAACAGTTGGTACTGCTTTTTTACATTTGCAGGTTTGTGAAGAAGGATTCTGCGCGTGCACACATTCATGTCAACTTGTGCCTCTCTCTCGCTACTGCCAACTTAGTAATCATCATCTCTGAGATTGTCGACCCTGGAATCACAGTAAGTTTGCTTTCATTTTAGCAGCTTTTAGAAGACTAGGGAATTAAATCCACCGCTTTCCAAGTCATGTGTCTGTAAATTCTGCAGTGAATTTATACCAGCTGTGAATTCATTACTTGACAAATGCTAGAAGTATGTGTATACAGTGAAAACTTTTAGCATGTCCAATTCTTTGTAGTGGAAATAGCAGCTGAAAGTCCTTCTTTTATAATTCCACCATAGCAACACAGATGAACCTTCAAGCTAAGCCCCTACAAGTTATGGTGAAGGAGTATTAGAACAGCTTTTTACTGCAGTATGTATTTTGTGTATTTCTTCAGGATGTCAAAAGCAGTAGGGAGCACTGTGTGAATCATAGGCTTCATACTTTCTCATCTTCGTATTACTTTCTCCTTTATTGTTCTGTTTACTGTGATTGCCGTGAATCATAGGCTTCATACTTTCTCCTAGGTTCTGTGTACTGTGATTGCGGTGTTCCTTCACTACTTCTACCTGTCTGCCATGACGTGGATGTTATGTGAGGGGGTCCAGCTGTACATGTCCATCGTACACGTCTTCAGGAGGTCCAACAAGATTGTCAGACGGGCGTACTATGCTGTGGGATGGGGTAAGTGTTCAGCTAACTGTTGTAGTACATTGTAGATCACAATATACAAAATACATGTACCTGTTGATATGTATTACAGTTACATGTGGCCATGTCTTTTGTTACTGGTTGAGTATGCTTGTTTGGCTTGTTTTTCCATGTCTACAGTAAACGTGTCCCTGGCTTTATATAATGGCTTGGAAAATGTTTTATATTGGCAAAGAAGTCAGCCCATGCCCTTCCATAGGATTTATTTTGATTGAAGTGGTTGGCAAAATGTCATTGTTCTGTGTAAAAGTTCATGCCCCTAGCAGCTTTCTTGTAAAATGCAACCATAGATAATTCATCAGGTTGGTAAATGATTGAGTAGGAAAGCTCCTTTATTCACAACCATCATTTTACATGAGCTGACATTTCGGTGACATTCTGTGACTGGTTCACTGTGCACTGAAGCTAGATGTTACATGCTTCACTTCTCAGCAAGATAACGTTATGCTTGGATTTTGCTCTTACATTTTTAGAAATGAAAGAAATGAAGTGCAACAATATGGATACTACCCGGTAACTCATGAAACGGTGTGGTCTTGCAGGTGCTCCCCTGGTAATTGTAGCCATCACCATTGGTGTGACCCAGTCGGCAGGTTATGGTAACCAGGTCACAGACACTAACCCACAGGCTCTGCCTGAGACTAACACCACTACTGAGGCTACCAGTCATGGACAAGTGTCAAACAACAATGGGGAGGACGAACAGTGAGTAGAGATTTTGAGTTTGAGTTTATTAGGATCCACTCTTAGCATACAATGTACATGATACACACATCATGATACACAGGAAAATATACAAAACATAGATACATTGACAACAATAGTGAAATAGTAAAGATACATTCCATCAGGAATAAGCATGTTTGGTTGTGTGTGGATGGCGTTCAGCACCAAGGACAGAACCTGTGCATGTATCTACACTGTTTGGCAATAAAGTTAACATCTCTGTATTTGAACAATGAGAAAATATGTGTGCCCTGCAAATGATCATACCCCACCAATCACTTATGAGAAAACATGTGTCTCTTTCAGCTGTTGGCTGGTTGTAGACAATGGAGTAAGGTGGTCTTTCATTGGACCAGCAATCTTCATCATCGCAGTAAGTATAGGGTTGTCAACCAGGATTTGGTTTGGCTAGGGTGATAAGAAAGTCTTTTAGTTACATGTAGTCTAAATCTTTTTACCTATAGTCCTGTTTAAGCAATGATCATAGTCTGAGACAGTTTGACAAATATCTATGTCTACTTTCAAGTTGTTGTTCTACAATACAGTTACATGTACATCTGAGTATGATATCTTGTGTGTGGGCTTGCAATAATATTGCAGTCCTTTTCATCTTTTGTTTTTGCCTATTTCAGGTGAATCTAGTCATCATGGTGATTGTGTTGAAAACCATGCTGGGGAACAGAGCACTGCAGAATGCTGAACAATGGACACGAACAAAGTAAGAATAGAATAGACAATTGTAGTGATAAAATTCTTTGAATGCATAATATATAGTTACATGTAATATACAGGCCTATAGATATTGCAGGCAGTTTTCATGATCATTCACAAAAAAGTTGTGTTTTAACTTATCATTTGAAGCCATTTTTCCTAGAGCAACATCACATGACTATATGGAACAAGCTACCACGTGATTGTTTCCCACATGGGTATAACCTTAAACTTTTCAAGTCTAAAGTCAACAAACATCTGTCCTCACTGTAAAAACCAAAATATTTGAGTGGCTCCCATGAGCCTTGTTTTGTGGAGTAAATGAAGTAAAAAAAAAAAGCCATACATGAGTTTAAGTCCGTTTACAATTGTCCAACAAGATGTGAATGAATCATAGGGATATTGGACATTTCATTCCAATCCAGGGCTGGAATACGGGCCTCTTTTGTGATGCTGCCTCTGCTTGGCTTAAGCTGGCTGCTGGGCGTGTTCTCTATGAATGAAGAGACTTCAGCCGCTTTTGGTCTTCTATTTGCAGTTGTCAACTCTCTTCAGGTAAGTTTTTTGGTGAATGATTCATTCTTGACTTGACACAAATGATACCCATGGGACTTCAAAATTACACTACATTTGTACAAGGATTTGTATTGGATGTACATTTTTGTAATTAACTGTCATGCCTTAATAACACGTTTTGTTTAGTAGCCTTCTTTATGACCACTGTTTTACCTCGAATTCGTAATCTTAATATGTATTTTATCCAGCAATGTAAACTTATTAACATTTATAACTCTAATAGATTTTATCATATGTGTATATGTTTGTAATAGATGTTGTTCGATTTTAAAGCTTTTAATGGGTTGTAATTGTAAGTAACAGTGCAATTCAGAACCCCTGGGTTCTGCAAAACTGTTTTACGTCGTTATCAATAAACCAGTCATATATTTTGTATCAATTGTTATAGGGCCAATTGTTCTAAGTAAATGTAACATTAAGATTCATTTGTCATTTCTATTCTTTTTCAGGGATTGTTCATCTTCATTTTCCACTGCTTAAGGAGTAAAACGGTACGTTTCTTTACCTAACTGTTAAGAGTAATCTTGATATAGCAATGTGATAGTTTCAAGATCAGAAATATACTCATTTGTTGATCGTCTCGTTTACAAAGTAAATTACTATTATTGCTGTACATATCATTGGTGTCTTGGTATCCATGATAGCGGCATCTTCATAAGATTTCCTCTTTGTTTTTCCACAGATAAATGATGCCATTGATAAGAAGAATGGCAAGGGAGGCAGCTTCAGGAAGAGCAACCTGTCAAAGACAATATCAGTAAGAAAAATGATCCTTAACTTGGGAGATTAGGTGGATGATTTAAGATAAATTTCTTCTGAACAGATACTTAGGCCACACCAATTTAATCTGTTGGTTCTTGGATTTGCCTCTTCATTTTTCTGATTTGCCCTGATTTATCTGATTTCTATATTTTGCCCTGTCACTTCATATTTTTTCTGAGAACCAACCAATTAAATTTGTGTGGCCTTACGGGTGGCTAATCATGGTAAACATGCCATTTTATTAACTTCCAACATACATGTATATGAAGTGCCTATTTTTTTAGCAATACATTAATTGAAGAATGTTTATTGATGTTACAGAGACAAAGTAGTTACGACCCACGGACAACCATGAAGCGCGTGAAAGGGTCCATGCTACTTCGCCGGTTGTTCCCTAGCAAGAAGGACGACAGGCGACGACAGCACTCCAGTTCTGGTGGCACCAACTCTCTCTCTGTCCCCAGCACCCCGCCCAAGACACGCAAGGATGAAAGAAGAAGAAGCAGTGGCTTCTCTATATCGTCTCTAGTTCGGAAACTTAGAGGGTCTCAGAGTTCGGAAAATGCTGAAGAGTCGTCGTCTGGAGATTCCGGTGTGGCAGATTTGAACTCGGGAGGGAAACAGTCGCCGGATAGAAGCAGGCGATCTTCTTCATCAAGCACACCACATACACCAACAACCCTGACCTGGGGGCCGACTCAGGATCTAGAACAACCTCCGGTTGCCCCTCCCCGAACCAAGCGGCAGAGGGCTTCTGCAACCCTCATGCCAACACAAACGCTTCCAACATTAGTCGAGTGTTCGCCCTACTCTACTGTCAACTCGATCAGGAACGTTACAACTACAGCACAGGTGGAGCCCAACCAAGTTGATATTGACTTTACCAAAGAACCTTCACTAACTAGTTTGCAATCGTCTACAGATTTTATAGGTGAACAACTTGTGAACGGTAATGGCTTGAGAAGAGTAGCTTCTGCTCCAGTAAAGAAACATTCAAACAAACACTCAAAAGGAAGTTTACAGGACACAATTGTCAATATTCCAGAAAACGCATCACCAGAAATAGCAACCTCATCAGAGTCTCCACCAGAAGATAGCGTTTCTGATTATTCTAGCGTGTTTGAGGAATTACATGAAGTTGCAGTGCGCAGAAGATCATTACCAAAACTAGAAGACTGGAAAAATGTTCTGTAACTCTTTAAATAATCTAATATCAAAGATAGTGAAAAATTCCCAACCAGCCTTGTCAACCTTAAAAATTCTGAAATAATCACTTTACCAAAGATTAGCTGTAATATCTATAAACTGCAAAAGCCATATCAACAGAATCTATAATGTTATTCAACCTACACATACACACACACGCACATACAACCACGGAAACACATAAAATTGTGATTATCATTACAAAATAAACAATTGTAACATACTTGTACATAAGCATCAATCAAGGAATTTAATGTTCAAGATTTCTAAATTACAGAGACTTGCAAATAACTGTTTCATAGTGACATGATCTTTAAGGAAATTAGATTAAACATATGAAATATTATTTTATACTGAATGTTGTTCATACTAATAAGTCTCAATAAAGGAGACAGGTAAGAAATATTAAAGGAAAATTAGTTTATTACATATAAAGTTGTATCTGTCATTTATGGATGTCAGTTGAACTTAAGAAGTCTATTTTTAAATGTCATTTCGGGTGTTTTCGGTGTTTTAGTCATCAAGAATTCTAATATAAAATATAACTGCTAAATTTAAGGCTTATTTGAGCAAACTTAAGGTACATCTTGAGGGTATAACTCAATCAGCATCAAGGTAACATACATCAAAAGTACAACAACACTCCTATTAGCTTAAGGAATAATTTCTTAAGCTGAGAACTTAAAGGAAGCTAAGCTAAGAGCTTAAAGGAAGTTCTTAAGCTAAGAACTTAAAGGAAGAATTTAAAAAATCCCATCTAACAGCTGTAAAACTCACAAAGACCGCCAGGGGTCCCCACTGACACGTGCAACGGATGTGTTCAAGTGATTAGTTCGAGATAGGAAACTTAGGAATATCTGATTTCCCTTCTGTATGGAAGGTGTTCAGCACCAAGGACAGGTATTCTTGGCTATTTGTGGTTAGTTTCAGCGCCACGGAAAGGAATTTTGGCTATCTGTGGATGGCGTTCAGCAATTCCTATGTTTGGTTGTGTGTGGATGGCGTTCAGCACCAAGGACAGGGACTATGCTTTTGTCTGCACTATTCGGCTAAGTTATACTATAGTATAAAGTTAACTTTTCAAACGTCCTTCTTTTCCTCTTCCATGAGAGTGTTGACATCGATGTTCTTCCCGCTTTAATACAGATCACAGTTTCTGTTTGGAAGCTCCAAACTTGAAAAAAGGGACAAAATCTGCACTTCTACACAAAGATAATTACGTTAACTGTATTCAAAGTATTAGTTGGGAACCAACAGGTGGGGACTACCCATGGGGCCATGCAAACGCACGAGCTCCAAGATGGCGACCGAACATCGAGTGGGAGAAACTTCTGCTAAAAGTTTGTCCATAGAAGACGAGAAACGTCGGATTTAGGTGGTGAGAGGTACGTAACTTTGTTCCTTGTATTCTTGTGAACATTTTTTGAGGAAACTTTTGTGGAAAAACCAAGTAACACTGCAGAAATATGACCGAGTTTCTTAAGCATCGTGGCGTGATAAGTTGATTTGCATAATTAGTAAAACGTGGCGTACACGAGGGCACAGTTGGACTAGCTTCGACTTGATTTTAGATAATATAAAACCAAGCTAGCCTAAAAACAAGCTTGAGAAAACTGGAAGAAATAACTTGCTCTTAGGCCACACCAATTTAATTTCTTGGTTAACGGATTCGCCGCTTCATTTTTTTCTGATTTGCAAATAAAAATAAAAATTCAGAATCAACTGCAAAATGCTCATATGTTGCCCTGAACAGTTGAAAACAGTCCTTTTCTTACTACTTGTTACAGTCATTCCATCTTTCAATGCAGTATTATCATTAAAAGTTCAAAATTCATTGTTTAAATTTTGAACCAGCCTGGTGTGTTGACTTCATGGCTCCTATCGTACCATTTTGGGCCATAATAGGATGCCTAGGTCTGTTTTTTTTTTTTTTTTTTTGCCCGCCCGCTGCATTATTTTTCTAGAAAAATCCGTTAACCAAGAAATTAAATTGGTGTGGCCTTAGTAGTGTTTCGTCCTCTCCCATTCCCGAAACATGATATAAAATTTACTAGTTATATTATACAAAAGTTTTCACTAATACGGCTACTCCTTTTAACCTCCCAGGTTCAACTTGTTTGGAAAACTAGGGAATATCAAAGACTCTAAAAGAGCTTTGACTAAGTACAAATGTGTTCGTAAAATTTCTGAAGATTCTGATAAATTTTTGTCAAATATTTTCGAATCCTTAGATGAAACTACCTTTCTTTCAGACTTAAGTGACATGCCGGTTGTACACTTTAGGTTGCTTAACACTAAAATAAGTTTAAGTGATAATGTTTAGAATTTTTCGTTTGGCTCATTCTTTGTGGTGAACTGTTCTTTTTCTTGTCTACAATGTTACTAATAGATAAATGTTCCCTGTCAACTGACATTTAATTCCACAAAACAACAGACGTAAGAGGATGCCCAGTGCCATGGTGTACACATTTCAAAGACCCTCAGCTTTTTATCTTGTCCTTTTGCTGAATTTGTACTTCAAAATGCAGGGCTCGAAATTCATTTTTGGGAATAGGTGCACTGGTGCACCCAACCTGAAAAATTGAGTGCACAAAATGTTTTGGGGTGCACCATATAAAATAGAAAAAGAAGAATGTAAGCAAAAAACTGTTTTAATTTCTAAAGAAAAGTACTACAACAGGGATTCTATTTTTCTGACATTTAGATGTTAAGAATATGCCATATACCACCATGCATTTAAATAACTTCTTTTGTAAGCCTACAAAAATAGCAGTGCACCCACAGAAAAAAATGGATACACAGCTCCAATTTTGGGTGCACACAGAAATAGATATTTGTGGCCCTAATATTTAAGCAAGATGGTTACATCTTGATTCACATTTGACACCACAAGCTGTCCCTCCCCACCAGTAGCAACATGCTTGGGTAATTTCATGTAAGCCACAGTGCGGATGTACTTTCCCTCAGCTGTGAACATCTCCACACGGCTGTTCCAACTATCAGCCACAATCACACGCCCCAAACTGTCCACACAGATTCCGGTGGGAAAGTCAAGCTCCCCTGCTCCACAACCTTTACTGCCAAAACTGGAAAGGTAGACTCCACTTCTGTCATACTTGAAAACACAACTGTGGTCCCTGTCTGCAATGAAGATGTTTCCTTTCTTGTCCACAGCGACAGATTGTCCGTACTTAAAATAATTATGACCCAAACCTGTGGACCCAAACCTGGTTATGTTACCTGTTGATATTACCTGTGTCTGTGTGTAAGTAGGACTAAACCACACAGCCTCTGCAACCCGTGCTTTTGTCAGACTGAGTATGAACCTGTCAGAAAGCTTGTGCCAGGCAATCCCATCGATTCTAGTGCCACTGCAAGTAAACTTGCCAAGGACGTGGCCCTCTTTGCTGTACTGATGGACAATTTTTCCACCAAAGTCATTTCTCGTTCTTGCTTTCTTCAAAATGACCCACAGGGTATCATTGTCGCCTGTGGCTATGGTATGTGGTTTTAAGTTTCCTGTGGAGAAACTGCGAAGAAAAACTCCCTTCATGCTGAAGACTTGGATTCTTTTGTTTCCCCCATCAGCCACAAATATCTCGTTAGTCGAGGACACGGCCAGTCCTCCCACAAGCTGAAACTTGCCCGGTACTTCTCCTTTTCCACCAAAAGTGACATTCTCTTTGGCTTCTTCCAAGTAAAACATAATATCATTTTAAGATGAGGATGTACTACAATTCCTCATAGAAGCTTAGAAAGATGACAATTTACCACTAAAAAGACAGTAAAAGGTACTACAACTGACACTGATAATTGGCAAGACCTGTACTGAACTAGAAAGGCCAATATTTGCTTTGGAGCAAATATAGCGATGGGTTCACCACATTTTACCACATGGCAGGGAAAGAATGAGAAACACAAGGGAAAACAATGCTTTACATTGATATAACTATAGTATGAAGTAACATACAACTAAGACTACAACAGTTGGATAGCTATTCCCTACATTATTGGTTAGGATTGCATAATGCAAACTGTTGATTTTCAAGATAAAAAGAAGCGTTCATAGCCCGCATTCCAATGCTGGAGCAGGAAAGCTTAAAATACCTACCAAAACACTTGAATACAGACATACTGTCAGTATGGCATGGCTCTGTGCAGGTGTAAATGAAGTTAAGCCAGTTAAATCCCAACAGCCAATCAGCAAGGAGAATAGAGGAAAGCTGCATGCCTATTGGTTGATGCCTTGCATGCCATTGTGATGACTCATGTCCAAATGTGGTAAACACTGCACACTTACACAGTAATACATTAGCTATTACACAGCCAAAAAACTCAAATAAAACCATTCTAAAAGCCTGTATCACAATAATTTAAAAAACGCCTAGGGGTATTTGCCCACTGTACCTCCATACCAAATTTCAGGACCTTAGGCCCTAAAATGAAGAAGCTGAATCCATTTAAAGATATGGCAGGAGGAGGAGAAGGAGGAGGAGAAGGAGAAGAAACATCAGAAAAAGCAATATGGTTTCACCACACCACTTCGTGGTGTGGTGAACCCATAATAAAGCCTGAGACACACATTGCTACTATAAGAAGTCGAAATACATGTAGGTGCCCACCTTTACAGTGGATCGTTACTTCCAGGTATTTCCTTTTGATTCTTTCACATGGGTCACCAAAAAAAGCATTTTGTACTTTCACATTACACTGCTGCGACCCCTGACATCGACTCCTTACACTGCTTAGGAGCCTGTTACAAAATAGAAGACTGCTATCATGAAAGTTCATAGAGTGTATTGCTAGATGTTCTCTTCTCTGATGGACTGGTTCATTGTGACTGTTGGCATAGTCAGAATGAGAACAAGATGTTATTAGTGAAAAGTTTTTTTAAGGTTGGTTGTCTTGTGGCTGGGGTTGTTGACTTGGAATCTGGAGGTCCTGGGTTCAAATCCCTGACAGGCCTTAGAGTTATACCCTTGGGGAAGGCACTTTACACCTATTTTCTCACTAGACTCGGGTGGAAATGTGTACCTAGCTTCAGTTACTAATAGGGAGAGATAAGGATGGGATATAAGTCTAAAAGTCCCATGTTTGAGGAGTGTCACACCTCAAGTGCATTAAAAACCCTACCACACTTACTGAAAAGAGTAAAGGTCCATATTGGTGTGAGTGGTTCAAATCTTACAGTTAGGTCTCTGCATTGACATCTTAGAAAGGTGTTAACTCACCTGTTATCTTAAGATCAGCAAATGCCAAAGGGCTGAAATACCATCCTACAATATAGCAGGGAAAAATCTGCACTGACTAGACACTTGAGAATGCATTGTTGACTGAGTGTGAATGTTTCAGTCTGCAACTTTGCTTGTATCAGAGAATCTGATGTAATTCAACAAGGTAACAAGGGCCAAAGAACAATTACCAGCTACTACGTACTGACTTCTATTTCTCTCATGCAAGAATCTCAGGTAATGCAGACTACTAACAGAAAGAAATATCTTCAGTAACATCTTGATATGAAATGTACTGTTGATTCAGACAGGATACAATCCTTGTGTACATGTTTTTATCATCCTTGCACTCTGTTAGACTATAGAAAGAAACAGTTGGGAGTAAATCAGTTCTCATGTTGCTACGTATGATGCAGACTAATCATGGAATTGAGAAATGTTGATGTTATTCGTGTTTGATGTACGTTAAGAAAAAATTGCCACATTCCCATTAACTATACATCTCTGTACAATTATACAACTATACACCAGATTCTATACTTTCCTGGCCTGAACTAGAAGCTACAAATGATAAGGACTTTGATAGCTTCAAAGATAACAAAAAAACATCTTAGACTTGTGTTTTACCTTGTTAATGCTAAGGTTACAATTACCAACCAGCTAGGCAGCTTTTGAAAGGCATTATTCAATTTTTGACTCAACTTACCGTTAGGTGAAGCCTTGAAAACTTCTTGGTTTACTTAACTGGACACAGTTTTCTCAGACTCCTCCTGGCAAAATTTCAGGTTGGGAGAAACAAGTTTTCTCCAGCCAGCTCTAGGTGAGGTGTGGTGCTCCCAACTGGTAGACTAATAAGTAGATTAAGAACTGCGTCATGAAACAATATGCACTTATTGAACTTTTTTCTTCCATCTCATGTCATGTTGACGAGTTATGAGTTGCTTGGATGTTTATTCATCATCATTTTTCAGCCCACACAAGTTATTTCCTTGGTTCTCTGACGTTTTTTTAGCAAAAATTCACTACACATGAAATCAATGTATAGTACCTGTCCATGGTGCTGAAGTCCTGGTTATACTCATTCATTTCATCTAATCAACGGAATACTAAAGCTAGTGGGTAGGAACTAAGGCTTGGATGGAAAAGTTTTCGTTTTCAAATTGCTAGTAATATTTTGTACGACTTTGCCTGTGATTTTTCTGAATGTGTATTTCTTTTACGCCCTAGGCTTGTAGCTGATACTGTACACCTGACCATGCTCCTGTGTGTGCTGTAGGTCCTGTCAGCTATCCTGTGTGCCTGTGTTTCTGAGGGATCTGTCACCTATGTACAAGACAAGAGAACATCGGACTTTGACTGTGAGTTTGCTGTTACTTATAGAACTCTTTCAAAAATGGGGTCTGCATGACGCAATGTGTAATCACTAGTTTAGTTTTGTGTAATACGTATAACATCAGCCAGCGCATTCAAGTGAAGCATAATACAGTCGATGCTTTGCAGAGCATAATTCAAACCAGCCTGCACAAATGAAGAGTAAAACGTGGCTGCTGCCTTGCTGAACTTAACACAAAGCTAATTTGTTCTGGTTAACATTAAACGTATTCAGTTCCTCGGGTGTAAAAACATCCAACCATTACTTTCAAGTGAAGCATCATATGGAGTCTTTGCTTTTGCAGAATTTTGCATAATTCAAAGCACTCTGCATGCACAAATGAAGAGTAAATCGTGGTTGCTGCCTTCCAGAATTTTGCGCAAAGCGTAATCAGGACCTCCCATGCAGACCCTTAAAAATGACAATAAAGATGTTGGGAAAGGGTATTGTGTTCGATCCTCTGAATTTTTACTTCCAAACACCATTGTTGAAACTCACCCTTCCAGCTATCTTGTCATTTCTGAAAGAGTTCACATCACTTATACTAATACCTAGTTTAAGGTTGTGACTAATATTTTATTGCTGCTATGCTATGTGTTTGTCACACTTTTCCCCCACCCTTACTGTGACTTACCACTCATCAGCTAGGCCAACCTTCCCAAACATTTAACCGAGTTAAATTTCCAGCCAAAAATTGCCCTCACAATATTCCTCTTGTTGTTTCATGCCAGACTGCCCACAAGTTTTTGCTTCGGATAATCGAGTGAAATTTCTGCCCCAAACGTTCTGGTGTAGTTTTGCTGATTCTTTTTCATGCAAATTTTCCGGCAAAAAAAAAAACTACTGGGGACACTCACTTGCTTAATTAATTGGATTAAATTTTCCCGCCAAAAAACTTAGTATATGGGGCACTCTAACCTTGAACTTGTGCGCCCACCTCCCCACACCTACCTTCTCCCACAGTAGTTATACTGTTCCAACACTTCAGACTTCTTTGGACATGTCACTTCTCCGAACATGTAGTCACCACACTCTGCTACCCAAACACTTACTTGATCGAGTGTAGTTTTTCAGTCACATTAGACTTTAGAATGCTCTCTTGCTCTCCTGCTGAGTCAATTGCACTGGTATACTGATGTTTCGAAGCATCAATGTCTCCCAAAAAGACATCCCCGGGGAGTACACTTAGTGCATTGACCGACCAGGAGATCATTCTAAAGTCTAATGTGACTGAAAAACTACACTCGATCAAGTAAGTGTTTGGGTAGCAGAGTGTGGTGACTACATGTTTGGAGAAGTGACATGTCCAAAGAAGTCTGAAGTGTTGGAACAGTATAACTACTGTGGGAGAGGGGGTGCACAAGTTCAAGGTTGGAGTGGTGTATATACTAAGTTTTTTGGCGGGAAAATTTAATCCAATTAATTAACCAGGTGAAGGTCCTAATTAATTTTGGCGGGAAAATTGACTTACAAAGAGAATCGGTGTGAAATTGATATGGCTGGCTTGTTTGGCAAGAAAAATTTAAGTGTAAAAATCCAAATTTTGGGCAGTAAAATTCGAAAAAGATAATGTGGAATTAAAGCAGCCGGCATAATAACTTTTTTCGGCGCGAGAATTTGCATGTAAATGTCAATTTACGGACAATTTTGGGGCAATTTGCCATATTCAACTAAACGATGCGAAGAGGATAACAACGTGAAATTAAAGCGGACCGCATACCAAGTTTTTTTGCGTGAGAATTTAAGTGTAAAGGTCTGTTTGGGGGCAATTTGGCATTCAACTAGATGATGCGAAGAGGATAACAATGTGGCCGGCATACTAAGTTTTTTAGCGTGTAGAGGTCCAAAGCAATTTTTGCGCAATTTGGTATACAACTAACAATACGAAAAGTGTTTTTCGGTGTCACAAGCTATGATTTTAATGACTCCTCACGAACAAAAGGCATCCAGACCCTCAGAGTAGAGTGAATTGGGCAAAAGAAAGAAAGAAAGAAGAGAAACGCGAGTGCAAGTGTGTGTACCTGAAGGCATGTGGAGTGTTGTCTCGTGTTAATAAAGAAAACATACTCACACCTCCCCATCTTCTTTCACACAGCTCCGTCGATAAAAGTCTGGTCTCTCGGGTTACCGGTTTGCAGTCCTGTCAACTGGTTAGCTGAGATCTGCTTTGGACAAGAGTCGCCAGTCAGGACAGCTGACTCTCAGGACACGCCTGTTGATATATAAAACCACAATAAATGTGATTCAAAAACAGTCGACATTGATCATCAATGATCCGATAAAAAAATGAGGTTGGAGACAAATATTCCCGTCTGACATGTAAAATGGAAAAATTCGAAGAAAGTACGCACCCCTTCTACGTACGGCCGGTGTCACAGTTAACACGTAATCATGTATGTCTTTTAAGTTCGTTCAAGAAAAACAAGTTGTTTTAAAATAGATTTAGGTCGTGTACTATGTGCTAATCAATTGTTGGTAACTTAACACAGTATTGTAGCCAGAAACATTTCATATACGGCTTGTTTTTGCCGCGGGCCATGGCCAATTTGCAAGATGTCAATGGCAAGGCAAGTGCAGCAAAACGTATAGCTTTGAAGAGTGTTGAGGATCAAGCAAGCAAGCAATGACCAATAAAGATTTGTAAAAAAAAAAAGACAATATTACACAATTGGCTTAATCAGTAAGGGGGGCATTTGAATGTTGACGCTATACGTAGCTTTGTTATTCCAATTGTCAATATTCTTATCTAAACATGCTATGGATGAATCAATGTCGTTCCAAGCTCCCCGTGCCAGTGTGATCACAAAGACAAAACAACACAATTGAACTATCCATTTGCTTGAATAAATGGAGAAAGTACAATTTAAGACTTGAGGAAGAGTAGTGTAGTCATATATGTACGTAGTGTCACTAATGGAGTTCTTTTAACCAACAATAAAACAATGTTGGATGTATCAGTTGTACGTGCTTAATCATGAACAAGATAATTAGCTGAATCTGTGTGAATTGTTCCCAAAATACACAACCAAGGAATTGAAAATAAACATGTGACCTCATTATAATCAAAACTACAAGTCAGACAGAAAGAAGAACCATTAATTCGTGTCAAGATGTAGGGGCAGTTCTGTCTGTATAAAGGTGCGGTCACATTTCCCAACCCGGGGCCCGGCCGAGGAGTCGTTTGGAACAAAAATTATACGACAGCAAAACACAAAAAATGTTCCAGAAAATCAACCATGAGCACTATTTGTATATACTCTTAATACAAATTATTTATTTTTCGTTAACGTAAACAGCCCGGCCAGGCCCCGGCTTGGAAATGTGACTGTGCCCTAAGATAAATAGAGACAAGACAATAGTCGGGGAGACAGACCGTAGAGGCAATGGAAAGAAGAGGATATGGAATAAACTGCTTTAATTGGCAAAACAACACTTTGTTTCTGTCTCCATTTCTATCGAGTAATTCCTCTTCTCCCAACTGCTCTACATAAACATAAGTCTACTTGAGAGAAAAAGGAATACATGACATTGTACGTTGCAAAGAATTGTCTCACCTGTACAAACTCTTCAAGTTGGTTAAGCCCTCGTCAGTTCTGGTCTGGTCTGGACAGAAGTCACCCATCATCACAGGTTTCTCCCATCAGAACACCTAATGAAATAAAAGACCAATAAGTGCAAGGAAATAATAGGCAACAAGCTACCAAATTAACAGTAAGTCGTCGTCTTCTTCCTTTAATGCCCACGATAGTGATTATGATCATTCTGGCAAACTCATATTCTTGTAACTGAAGTGAGGAAAGTTGTGTTAAGTGCTTTTCTAAGGGTAGAAGATCAATGACATGGCTGGATTTGAACCCGGGACCTCTTTGTTCAAATGCTCTGCTGTTATGCCACACGACCCCACTTACACTTGACCTATATTATTTTGTCCCTTCTGTCTTAACAAGTGCACAGCATACATGACCCTTGAGTATCATTTCCATAAAGTATAAGACATACTAGTAAAAGGAAGTTGCAAAGTGCTAAGGGTCAAATGTATCATTGTCTCACCAAGGCCTGTGGATGCTGTTATCTTGCTCTTGGATCTTCAAATCAGCTGGTCTGGTCCAATTCGGTCTTGTCAGGTTCAGACAGCTATCATCGCCACTGTATAAGTCAGCAGTTACCTAAAGATACAGACGTTAGAAGTTACACACTAGTCTTAACTTACACCAATTACTGGTTAGTAGAATGCAACATAAATTCAGATTTTTCTCACCTGATATTCTTCTTTGGTCTTTGAATTGTCTGGTCTGGACCATCTCATCTTGTCAGGTTTGGACAGCAGTCATCACTACTGCATCGGTCAGCAGCCACCTAACTATATAAGATTAGAAGTTACACACTCGTCTCAAATTACACCAACTTGAAGTGAATGATAGGTAAAATGCGGGATTCAGATTTTTCTCACCTTGGGTCTTGAAATCACCTGGTCTGGGCCTATTTTGCAAGATTTAGACAGCTATCATCACTACTGCATCAGTCAGCAGCCACTAACAATACAGACATTAAAAGTTGCATTTACATTTATGTCTGCAGAATGTCTTGTGTGAATAACAATTTGATCCCTGTGTACTCTTTGTGCTGGAATTAAGTTTAACATTGTACTATAAACCCCTACAAGTAGTCTCATATCACACCAAGTAAAATGGTAGATCTAGGTAAGATGCAGAATTCAGATTTTTCTCACCTGACATTCCTCTTGGGTCTTCAAATCACCAGGTCTGAAACAAATCCAAAAATGAATACCAGTATGTATCTTTATGCTTAAGAGATTTTAGATAGATTTTAGATATTGCCGGTGACTAGACATTTTGATGCTATTCTTAAATATGATTAAAGGTGAAGTTTTAGACATTTCTCATTTGCTGTATATTGCTGTATATGCCCAATAACATTACGTCATAAAAAATTGCTGTACTCATTTGATAAATGATAGACGTTTTCATTTGATTGACAATTACTCCATACATACAATTAACTAAAAGGGACTGGAATGAAAAATAAAGCTTTGAAATGTGCAGAATAAATCCTAGAAGTATGATATGACTTTCACAGCAAAGGCAGTTTTTCTGTGGTTGATTGTCAGACAAAAACACATTCAGAAAAGTTCTGATCTTCCTTCCCTTCATCTGCTTGGAGATTGGACAAGACCGCCAAGATGGAATCCTTCGTAATACTATTGCGTGATCATTTTTGTACGGGCAATTCTATTTTTTTAATATTCCAACATGTAATCAAAAGACGTGGTGACGACACAATCAATTTTTTTCAATTTATATTAATGCCGCCACCAACACAGGAGACAATACAATACTCATTTTCACCTGAGCGAAGGGAGAAAAGTCGTGTAAAGTGCCTTTCCCAAGGGCACAAGATCGGTGGCATGTCAGGACTCGAACCCGGGACCTCTTGATTCAGAGTCGAGCACGCCACACGACCCCACGTCAATTTTGTATCGGCACTTCTATTCCTTTGCAAAGGTTTAGCTATAGTACTCAAGAGTATATCAAGAACAAAGTTAGTTACTACGTACTTACGGCCCAAAACGGACTTTGCTGGTCTTCCTGGGACGAATTTTAAGCAGAGTTTTCCTTCTCCAAAAAGCAACAGCCATTCCCACCTCGTGCGGTTCTGCACTGCATCATGGGAACATGGGAACACCTGTGTGCTAACGTTGCATCATGGGAACCACCTGTTGTTCATTAGTCAAGAAAAATAATTAATGCGGTTAAAGTTAAGAAGACTAAGTTATAACGCATGCACGTCTCACCATGTTTCTGTACCTGAAAAGCCGGTATAACCGTCCTTTGGCGTAACACCACTAGCAATATAGGATGACTACGAAATTCCTACAGTTTTAAGAAAATTAACCTCAATTATCAAAAGCGAAGCTACTACCTACTGAATTCGGCCACTGAAGAAACCCAATGAAGAATTTTGCAACTAATGTTACAATCTATTTCTTGACTGATCATTTTTCTTCGCGTAGATCACGGAGGCATAAGGCCTGTTTTAGCCTTAACTGATGACGCTCTTCGAAAGCTATAGCTAGACTTTTAAAGGCAGACTATAGCCAGCGTATATATTTTGTTATGCAAAAAAATGCCACGTTTAATATAAATAGAAGTGTACTCAGATGAGTTACAGAGTTGCATTAGCTAATGATGTCGCTCAAAAAAAGTTTGGGAGCGGAACGTACGTATAACACCAGATGCCCATGACGTAATAACTAGAGGCAGTACACCAACGGAACCTATAACCCCAGGGCATGTTGGGTAACGGTTACGCGTTTAAAATGTTCAAAACGATCGTTTGTAACCACCACGTGGGCGTGATGAAGGGAGCTTTTAAGTTCCTGAAGCCCGGCTAGGTTTCTTCCGCGTTGGTGGAACTTCCGAGAGGATGTCGAAAGTTGGATCAGGATAGAAACGGATTTTATTTCAATGACGATATTATGCATGGCAGAACGTTAAACTATCCTGCTAAAAAGACAAGTATAACTTTGATATTGCAGTTTGGTCGTGTGGCATTTTCGTCTCCTTTTTTGAGGGAGGCAGCCTGCTCCCTTGTACGTATAACGTCCGATTAAAGAGCATATCTTCTTGCAAACTGAGAGACATATAGCTAAAGCGAAAATGAAATATGCGAGTTCTTTACGAGGAAAAGTAAAGATAGAGAGATATGAATATGATATAGCTGAATGTAAACTACAGTTGTTATCACATCAACTAGAAACCTCTATCACCAACAGCGTTGACCACGCTATTTGAATGTTAAAACTGTATATTTTCTAAAGCATGTATCGGAAAACCGGTATTTCAGCACTAAGGACAGTGCCATCATAATGCGTATATACAATATACAACTAGCAATGTCTATCACCGACAGTGTTGACCACACTATTTGGATATTAAAACTGTACATCACCTACAGCATGCATCGGAAAACCGGTATTTCAGCACCAAGGACAGTACCACAGTACTACTGAAATGCACGCTCAATTGGGATATGGTGTGCACGATGAAATATTTGAATGTAACGGAGGGGTCACTTTCGTTGTATGATTTTGATCCATTAGAATTTGATGCAAGCATGCTGTCATCGAAGTACCCACTAACAAGTTGACAAGCTTTCAAGCAACAATATAGACGAATTTCGTAGGACAAATTCACAACGATCGTACAGCGGGGTCCTTAGGGCACGGTCCCATTCGTAGCATGACAGCAGAGTGTTCTTAGTTTCCTTCCCTGGAAGTTAAACGTTTTTCCCACCATAAACGCCTCTCTTAACACGCACGAAGTGACGCAAAGAACGTTCTTGCACGTACGTAATCTTAAGTGTTCGGAAACACTAAAGACAAACTTGTATTGCCCCAGAACCTGAAATACCAAGGCTGCTATTTTCTTTTTGTCGTTTGAACGATGGTCACAACTTAGAACCTATAAATCTGTGTCAATGGGAGACAGTGCATGACGCAAAAGCCCCGACACAAGATAGTTGTGACTAGAACTTTGTCTACATCTTTGGTAAAAATCTGGACAAAGTTTTCAGCAACAAGACAGCAGATTGTTCTTAGTTTCCTTCCCTGAAAGCTAAACGTTTTTACCACCATAAACGCCTCTCTTAACACGCATGAAATGACGCAAAGTGAAACAAAACTTACGTGCAAATACGTAATCCTAAGTGTTAGAAAAACACTAAAGACAAACTTGTCTAGCCCCAGACCCTGGATTATATCATTGCCAAGGTCACTGACCTTTTTTTTGGCCTTTTGAACGATGATCATCACTTTTTACTTGTAAAAAATGTGTCAATGAGAGACTGTGTGACGCAAAAGCCCAGACACAAGATGGTTTTGACTAGAACTCTGTCTACATCTTTGGTAAAATCTAGTTAAGGAAATGATAATAGTTGTTGGCCTCAAGGCTCAATGAGTTTGGACCAAGTATAGACGAAAGAGGGTGGGGTGTAGGCGCGCTAACGTCCATGTGAACAGTATATAAACAACCCCGCCATGCTCCCATCTTTGTGAATCCGTACAAGCCTCTACCTTCCTCGTGAACAGTGACTTTGCAAGACGAGAAAAAGGTAAGAACATGCCTTCGTTACGTCTTGTGAAAACTTCTATGTAGCGTTAACCATTCAAACTTTCTGAGGTTCGAAATTATGCATGTCTTCTTTGGTCCAAACATGGAGCCTCTATACCTCTACTATACCTCTACTAAAGGTAAGAACATGCCTAAATTACGTCTTGAGAAAACATGTGTGCAGCGTTAACCATTCAAACTTTATGAGGTTCGAAATTATGTCTTTTTTTGGGTCCAAACATGGAGCCAATATATACCTCTTAAAACTCATTGGTTTAAGAATCTGTTTCGACCCTTTTCTCTGAAAAACATACTAGTACTAAGTAACAGGCTCCAATGCGTGACATATCAGTGTGTATAATTGGAAAGTGAGCTTTAGAAATGAGAAAGTTTCATTTTATGTCAACCTTTCAGTAGGTCACACTTATTTTAGCCCCAATAATGTGATATTTCCTGGTAAACCGTAAAAAGAAGTACGTTTAGTCTATTTTTTTTAGAAACTGTACTCCAACCATATTTATTTGAAGAAAACTAAAGGATCTATTTTTGAACAACTTTACATTACCCCTGTGCAATGTAGGGGATATCCTATCCATAATTATACGGATAACTGAAGCTTTGTTGAAATAGTTGTAACTGCATCCACGCAAAAGAAGCAGCTTGACCTAGTTTCTGGGATGTTAATTCACACCTTGTTTATTTTTGGAAACAAAAGTGTATGGCTGTATCAGTCGTTTGGTCAATGACCTCGGTCAGTAACCTGTATGTCGTCATCTATGAAGAGAAAAGAGACATTGGAACGGTTGTTCAACTTCAAAAACAATTTTCCAATATGGCGTAATCTTTGGTTGAACTCTCTATCTCTCAGACATGCTTTACATGGGTTCTAGTGATGAGTGGCGTCGGTGGCGCGCAACGGTTAGAGCGTTGGACTCGGAACCAATAGGTCCCGGGTTCGATACTCACCGTGGACCGACGTTGTACCCTTGGGAAAGGCACTTTACACGACTTCCCCACCATGTACGAAGGAGTGACGCCCACCTCTTAGGCTAATCAGTCTGTGTGTCAAAAACACACTACGGATTTGGTGGGCCAATGTGCCAACATCAGCACATTTGCCACCGAGAGCTGTTAAAAAAGTCTTGGTGAAAACTTGTCTTACGTGCCGATAAGTTTGTGCAAATTTACCACATGACAAGATCAGTTTCTCTAGAATGATCTCCGGATCCAATTATTTCGTTGGGTTTCCTTGAGGAAGAAAGAGATTCGGTTCTTCCGAAAAGACTCCAGTTTCCAGGATGCTGAGAGGTGAGACAACGTCGTTTCCTGTCTTCGGATGGAAATCAACGTCGTTTCTGCTATTTTCAGAAAGGACACACCTTTCCAAAGTAACCAATCCAGGTGTATAATATCTAAGGTGGATACAAAACACCTATATTTAGTGTTAATCAGAGGTGCGTCCAAATTGGAGGGGCTAGTTTTTGTCCTTTTATGGTATTTCCTGTTCTTCGCGGAAGGAAAGAAAGCTACTGGTGCGCAATAGGTTCTGTTCTTCCTATCCTTCATTAATTTGATGAAGGAAGGTAGGAAAAAACGTCATTTCCTATTTTCCTTCCTCCAAATGATGAAATTAAAAGTTACAACACATACGTCACTTCCGCTCCTGTAGCTTAAAATATCGCTTTTTGTGCGCTTAAATTCTAACGCTTTTCGTTTTGCTCTAACTGTTCTCAACTCAGCTTCTTCTTCTTGCGATCGACGAAGCCGCTCCTCCGAACCAAACGAAAATGATGCTCAAAACGGCTGGCCTGAGGAAAAACAGCGCTCTACAAGCCACGGTGGCTGTGCTGGTGGTTCTAGGCACGTCTTTGACGGTGGATGGCGGTCTGATCATCGGCAGAATTCGGCGGCACATCACGAGCGCACACGACCACCGAGCCGACAGAATTCTATACTGTTCATACGACTCCGCCATAGAGACTCAAACTCAACTCGCCACGCAAAGACTTGAAGGATACGCGGTAAGCTCCTTTAGAATTTGTTTAAACTCAGATTTCATTGCAATATTTACATTTGGCACTTTAAAGAAATGATCCAGTACGATTTCTACTTCATGTTCTAATCATACAAGCGCTGACTCAGTTCAAATTTCGTCGCAACATTTTTATCTAAATGTGTCACTTTAAAAATGATCCAGAACAATTTTACTCCATTTTGTAGTCATTTGGACGCTGCTTTAACTTTGAATTCGTTGCAAGCTTAAGCTTTATATTTGGCACTTTTACTAAAACGATTGATCCAGTACAATTTAGACATTTTCTACCCATATAGACGTTGATTTTGCTTAGAATTCGTTGCAATATTTATATTTGGCGCTTTTTTATTCCAGCAACTGAGATTTCCCTATGAAGTGATTGACTGGGATCTGTTCGATGTGGAAGTCGCCGCAATCAGAAACGAGTTGGGAGACCCTACACTAACGGTGAGACGTCAACTTGTGATTTCCTCTGTACATGTGGCGTGTTGAGAGCGCATAGGCGAGTTTCAAGAATTCATTTTCGTTTGAAATGTGTAGCAATTTGACAGCATTTTTTGTTCGCTCTAACTCCTGGCAATGTTTTTGATAGTTTAAGATACGTTTTTTTAACGATGATATCAACCAAGAATCGGGGTTTTCAAAAGCTCGTGTCTCCCAGGAACTATTATAGAGTGGAAGTCGTTGCCACCAAGCACAATTGGGGCATCATCACTAGAAAGCTTTAAACAACTCCTGCATATTAGTCCAAAGATTGGGTGTAACAGATCGTTCCGTGTATTATACTAGTAGCTAGCTGCAGCCACGCCGCGTGCCTGCGAAGCTGGTGTGTTACGCCGAAGGGTTGTTTATACCGGCTATACCGATACAGAGGATCGCCAATAAATGACTTAATGAATAACGTGTTGGGTTTGCTCTCTCTCCTCTCTAGCCGCTAGAACGTATCAGCCTGCTGTACACCGTGGCAGACGGCGTCCTGACGGAGAAACTGAACGAGGATCCCGCCCTTCTCCCGACCGACGTGGCGCGGAACAGAACCCGCATGCTCGCCGCCATGGACGAGCTTCTCACCACCATGAACGACACGGTATGAGCTCTTCTTCTTTCTAAAAATTGTGTGGTGTAACGGTGTTTGGCTCCGACCCAAGGGGTCCCGGGTTCGAATCCTGCCCGATGCCAAAGATCTTGTGCCCTTGGGAAAGGCACTTTACACGACTTTCCTCACTTCACTCAGGTAGAAATGAGTACCTAGCTTCGGTTAGGGACGTTCCTCGGAAAGGACGTTAAATGGAAAAGCAGTTACGTTAGCTATAGATTTGTAATATCTCATCCCTATATATCCTATTGATAATGCTCCTACTGTACTTGGTGACAGTGAGTTCCACTCTGCGATAGTTCTAGGAAAGAATGAATTCTTGAACACCTCAATCCTTGGTTGATAACTCAAGTAAAAGAGTTATCAACCAAGGATTGAGCTTTAAACAATGTCTAGAGTTAGAAGTTCAAGGGTTAGGTGTAACAAGTCGATCGGTGTAATATAGCCAGCTGCCGCCGCGCCGCGTGCCTGCGAAGCTGGTGTGTTACGCCGAAAGGCGGTTATACCGGCTATACATATACATATACAGATACATATCTTTGCCTTGATGCTCACCCGTACGCACGAAATTTACAGTATACGTAAAGGTTATTCTTTCCTGTAGTTAAGATTTACGCATACTTTAATCTGTACTTAAAGCTTGGGAGTGTTACTGATATTTCCTTGCTGGTCCTTTGACAGATTCGGCTGTACAGAAGCCGTGCAGAGGAGAACTGTCACTGTTCTGACGTCATCTCTGGAATCCTGGACCACCTCAAACAAGTCAGGTTAGAGGTGAGGAGACGATATTTTCTCTCTCTTAAAACTTAAGGTTATGCTCTGTATGTTCTATTCAAGAAAAAGCTAATCGTGAATCTAGCTAGAGTTGTTTAATATGCTGTTTCCTCTTGTTCTTCTCCAAACAAATAAGGTCAATGACCTGAACCAGACGTCTGTCACCATGGTAACTAGTGTTCTACAGAGAAGCCTTTCTGCTGTAAATAAAGTATTTTTTTAAACGAGACTATTTTTTTTCAAAATCAAACCTTTTTTTACCAATTCAGGAAAACTGGTCTTTTGAAGATATGGAATCTGTAATAGTTTTAGTAAGGCTCAAAATCTGTGTGTTTTGCATTTTTCTGTTGCTTATGCACACTTCATGACTTGATGATCTAAAAATAAAAATGGTCGCGAAAAGATGTTAATTTTTTTTTACTTTTCTCTTCAGACTTCTCCAGTAGGTCTGACAGCAGAGGGGAAGATCCTTAAGTACATCCGGGTCTTGTACCAGGTCATCCGATTGGTCAACATGGAGCGACGACGTCACATGGACCCGCACTGCAGATCTCTATAAAACCCCTACAACAGCCTTTAGTCAATACTGAAAACCCCTTTAAATAGCCTTAACGCTTAGTGATAGGATGCTACACTGACTTGTAAATTAATTACCCCTCCCCATCTGAGAATATGTGCAACTCTAGATCTTTAGTGATGATACTGGGACACTTAACGAATGTATTGACAGTAGATTTATCTGTGTTGGAAGTTTGAAATGGTCAAATTTAAGCAAATGATGTTCACTCACCATATTTCCAGCACATTTTGGTCCTCCGGACCTTGCTTGTATACGTAGCTGCCTCTATCTACTTGAGAATCCAGGCATAACAATAATTTACCATATGTATATATGACGTCGTATTATGCACCATATAAGTTCTGTATTTTGCTGTATTTTGAATGTTAAATTCCAAACTTTGATCTCCAAACATTCTTCCCAAGGAGAGAAGTTGCCACCTGCCATACATAGAGACTTCATTTTGAATCCTATCTATTGCCATACATAGAGACTCCATATCAGATATTGGAAAATCTGTCATCTCCTGCGGATACCAATTTACACGTCCTTGTGAGAAACGTATAGCGTTTCAATTCGTTTTCCGGTATAACTGTGACACCTATCTATATACACAGCAGAAAAATATGTAAGTATATATGGCTCTACAGATCCATTGCGTATTATTTCCGGAGGTATACAGCCGTAAGAGGAAGTTGGCATTTCTGAGCTGAAATACTGTGTTACTTCTCATATGTTAAGATGAGTAAAATATGCATCAATGATAGCATGTTGGGAAATCCATCCTAATTACTTTAGTATATTATCAGCGTCTTGTAGCCATTGTTTTATCAGATTTGCTGATGGTAGAAATTGAATTTGTGAAGAAAGCAAACCTTAAAGTCAATTATGATGCGTCAAGCAAGAGTTATTAATAGTATAATAGCTGTAAAATTGTGAATAGGTTTGAAGACTTTGTCTTGTAGCTTTGTGTCATCTAAAACATTCAAATCATGTTTTCCAAACGAAAATTGCAAGAATTTGGTTGTGTAAGTCTACCAATAGTAGATTCCACTCTTTGATGGCATTACGGTATGGAATAAATGCTTCTGTGAAGAATTGCTTGTTAGCTAGTAAGTCTAGACCAAATGAATTTGAAACTCAAAATAAAGTTGCAATGAATTGAGAAGTCACAATGAGCCTTATTTGTTTGCATGTAAGAACTTCTTGAATTGCCACGTGTAATTTCTAATCCATATTGGAAATATGTCTACACAATTTTTGAAGAAAAAAAGAAAGAAATTATAAATTTCAGACATCCATAAAGTGTTTGCAATGCTAATTATAACCTTATTTTTTAACCATAACAATGAATCAAAGTAAAACAACAAAATCTACCAAAGCTCTTAGATATTTCATGGAGGTATGAACACTTGTTCTAATATATATCATAAAGTGCAAATGGCTGGACAGTTGCAATCTACCTAAGATCCCTTACCTGGATAAAAGTATTCTGCAGGCGCTAGGCAGATACTGGGAGGCTAAATCGTAACGCTTTCCTCAGCTGGCCGTTTCCGTTACAAACCTCCTCCTCTGGCCCCAGACACCAGATAAACACACTGTTCTTGATACAAAATCCTAACCCAGACGGTTTGTGACATAAAAGGGCAGCTACGAGCATGACGAAACGCCATGTTTCTGTTGTGTAGCCTCCCAACATCTGCTTGGAGATTAGATAGACCCAATGTTAAACATGGCGGGAATATAGCCTGGTGTTAGTCAGCAAAAACAAGTCGTTTTTGAGCAGAGGAGCAAACTCCAAGTTATTATTCAACAAGATAGCAGTAATGAGTATATATCAGACATGAATTCTGTCAATATAAGATGTGAACACAGGGGCAGTATGGTTAATAGGCTGCGTTAGTATATTATCGCCTGGATGCTGTTTGGAAATAGGTACAAAACATTTAAAAAATGGTTATATTTACAAAAACACTGCTTTCTAATGTATGAAATGAGTCTTTCTTTGTATCTATACATTTATTTTCTGAACAAAAGTAAACCTAAGAAGTAGATGAATGAAAATCAGTTAAATAATAAGATATTTTTCTAGCCTCAAAAAACACGAAAATTTCAAAACTTTGCCGCTTATTATTTTACTTAAAACCTAAAGAAAATAAAACAATTGGTTTTCGGCGTGTAAGCACTTTAATAAAGTCACAATATCAATTTTTGTGAAAAAAGTTGAAACCCCCTTACGAGTCTCCGAGGTTTGGCCATTCCCAAATCGCCGGAATCCGCGAGTGGGCTAAATCTCGTAACTGTTACAGGTGGTCCCGATTTCACACTTCCGGGTTTGACGGCCGAAATTAGGCTCTCTTTGGGGTTTACCATTTATACTCGATTGGAGCACAAATGTTTATTTTTCTAGAAACTGATAAACATTTTCAATACGTTTTTGACAGTTTTGTCGTATGTTTTATATTATCTACAAATACCACCGACACTTAAAGCCATACGTTGAAGTTTTTGTCATATTTTTTGGTGAGTCCACGGTCTCCGAGTTTGCAGAACGCACAATTTTCTGAGTGACCGTGGTGAAGCCGCCGCCATAACAGGAATCGGCTAGCCGGCTATAGCGCTCATATTATCGCGAAAAACGACAAAAACCGAGCCGGGATTGTCTAATTTCTATCAAAAATAACTAAATCTCATGACATAAACTTTCCATCACTGCATTTCAGGGGGAAAGCATGGTAGCTTGGGCGATAAACTGAGTGTTTTCGTCGGGCTGGAGCGTAGATGAGCCCGGCGGTTGAGTCGGCGCCGGCCTGCGGCGTTCGGCGCCTAGCTTACTTTTATTTCGCAA
>NW_017802935.1:3408949-3423133 GCF_001625305.1 Branchiostoma belcheri
GGAGGAACGTCCGCTCACCTGGAGGAGTGTACGCTCAAACCTGGAGGAATGTCCGATTTTGTGAGGACGAATGTACCAATTTCGGAGCAATGTCCAAATTAGATTGGTCGGGGTGGTTCGGCGCCTAGCTTACTTTTATTTCGCTAGCAAAAGTTAGAACCTTTCTGCGACTCTGTAGAGTACTGCGGGCCGAGGGCGATTTCTACCTGGCCCGCTAACCCAAATACCCCGGGGAGCCAAACTCGTGAGGCCGCGCGCGGAGAGCGTACGCTGCGGCGCCGGTGTTCACCTGCCCTGACAACACGCACGCCTCACGCCCCCTGCACGGGCCGGTGGGGGTGTCGGCGAAATATCCAATCACGCGGAGAAGTGTACCGATTTTGGAGGAATGTACGCTCAAAACTGGAGGAACGTCCGCTCACCTGGAGGAGTGTACGCTCAAACCTGGAGGAATGTCCGATTTTGTGAGGAATGTACCAATTTCGGAGCAATGTCCAGATTAGATTGGTCGGGGTGTATATATTTTAGGCTTGGCTCTCAGGGTAAATCTAACCGGCTCATCAGCCGCCTGTGGGTGGATCGCATTCGATAGGGTGGATAGGGTGAGCTTCCGCGAGCTTCCGCGGGCTTGGAGCTAATTGACGCGGCAACCTGTTGGAATAGGCACCTATAAGTATAACGTTGGCTAGGTTGCTCCTGTTACTGCAGTGATTTTTTTTGGCCGCTATGGGGGCGCTTTTGATCCATGGCGATTTCAACGCCGGGTGACTCCCACTGCTGCTCCTATTACTGCAGTGATTTTTTTGGCCGCTATAGGGGCGCTTTTGATCCATGGCGATTTCAACACCGGGTGACTCCCACTGCTGCTCCTATTGCTGTAGTACTTTTGTTGGCCGCTATGGGGGCGCTTTTGATCCATGGCGATTTCAACACCTGGTGACTTCCACTGCTGCACCTATTACTGCAATTACATTTTGGTGACTAGGGGGCGCTTTTGATCCATATCGATTTCAACACTTGGTGCCTCAAACTGTCGGATTTATGTTTGATTTGTTATGTTTTCCCCCAAATTAACAATTAATAGTAATAAAAATGGACGGGTTTTGGATAAATTAATTTGACCGTTGAAATATCTTTCTGTCTGGAAGAGTAAGATAGTAAATTATTCTATGATTATTTTAACACCTCTCCCTTTGTGTAACCAACTATGCTAATCCACATCTAACCAAAACTACCCAATTGAATTACATCATACAATGGATTATAACTCAAATGATTGCATGACGTAACTTATCCCGCTATCACACTATGGTTTATGCTTGATAAAACATACAAACTTCCCCTAAATCAGTTTCGACCAAAAACTATACTCCCGTCCCTGAAGTAAAAAGTAAAACACACACACACATGTACATGGGCAGTGACTTTTTAATAAATTACCTCATCACAAATACATGCAGAGAGAGAGATATTGGGCTCCTTTTCTTTAAAAAGAACACATCGGCATCAGACAACAAAGTGACACAGTAGAGGCATCCCGCAGATAACTACAGCATTCTGGGCAACGTGTAAATTCTGTCATCATTTGCAACATATTTGCGATTAAAAAGAACGGTTTCCTTCCACTGCAAGTACATTTTGAGTATAGCTTCAATGACAAACAATTGCATAGTATGGCAAACTCATGATAAACAAAATATATTTCTCCATATGTAAATATGCCAGTTTGAACAAAAGTTTGCCTACAGCTGCAATGTCCTATCTAGCCTAGCAAGACTGACTGAATGAACTTGCACTTAAAAACATATTTTTTTCCGGATAGTACATAAGAGGAACAAATACAAAATTTGAGTAAAATTTACAGGTTAAATGTTTTCATATTGACATTCAAAACTTACATTTACATATCCACAATACCTACACACTACCTATCAATGCTATACCTAATAATTATGCCACGACACTGCTCTTCAAGAGATCTCCTCACATTGAAGTAAGTTATGTACAAAAAGCTAACATACAGCTTACATAGTTCCTATAATGGAGTTCCTATTAGTAGCTGAAAACCAAGTTTTCGTCATTTTAGAAACGTGGAAATTTGTGCTGCTCCACACAGTAACAAACATAGCGCACGCGGGAACACAGTTGCCAGCTAAATGCGGTACTTTCACAACTCTGGAGTAACCCTACGTAAACATGAGTCACTCACAATATCTTTGTACACTACACTGCTCTGGTTTCTTGGAATGGACACGTCTGTACCTTTCATTGAGGAGTCATGATTATTGACGGACTCATCACTCTGGAATTGTTGATCATTGCAAGTATACAATTTTACAACAAAAAAAATGGTGATAGCATCGACTACAGGCTACTATCTACTCTTGTGACGATTAAATCTACTTACTGCCTATATGCAGAGGATGCAACAAAGTGAAAGGTGCTTTTACCATGATTGTGATTCTAAATATCTAAATAGTACCATCGATATGTGAATCCGACCATAGCAGTAAACGACATTTGTATATATAATTTTCATGTCCCTCTGAAAAATGCTTTGAGGTGAAAAGCTGTAACACTATCTAACGTACACCACTGTTAAGATTTTCTTTACCTATATGTATATGATCACAATCTTGATTGGCATAAAAAGTTCTGTCCAATAAATAAGGTGCATACATTGATTTCTGACACAGTGACATTGTATTGCTTCCTATCTACTTCAAAGCTAGAGATTCAATATAAACAGGCTCCACTCCTGAGGCAATGCCAAAAACATCTAAATTCTTTGTGTAATACCAACATTGTACAAGACAGGATGGCACTTAAGGATCATAATAAAACGTGTTTTGCAACTTTTGTGTGCAATGCAACAAGGTGATGGGTACATACAAGTTTATATATAAGTACAGCTCACAAATTGTTTCTTTATCTATATCATCTTAGCTCATGTGGTTATTAAATCTTGTAGAGGATCAGGGACTACAGCAGGGATGACTTTCTCCAGTCAGTTTTTTTAAAGTTACATTAAAAACATCTTAAGGACATTATAGAGAACATGGAGGTATGCGAAATTTCTCCCAATCTTCTTACCTCTATCTATACATATACAACATGCCAAAGCCACACAATATACATGTAGAGTAGACTTCAAGGGACTTGCTGGACTCGCTAGAAGGAAGCCTTGCTTCATCAAAAGACGATGTTAACCCTTCAATATCTATTGATGACATACAGTGCTGAATTTGTATTGTTTCAAGTGAAGTAAGAGTGCAAAAGGGTTTAATTGCGATTTTTCTTTCCAGTGGTAAACTTTTGCCTAATGCAAACAAGGAACAACATGAAAACAACAGCATTTCCTTCAGTGACTTGCATTAGTTAGCCTTACTGTAATAAACATTTAAAGACTGGTAGAAAGTCATTCCTGGTAAGGTTTTTTTTGCAGAGAAGGAAAGCCAACAATTTCATGAACAACATTTTATCTACTTTCCTCCATAGAATGTTATTTATTGTACAATTATAAGTATTTAGCACCACACAACGGCAGACCAGGTGTAACAATTTAACAACAGCTACATTGTATATATATTTACACTCTCTTTTATGTACACCCAAGCACAACTCCCTGTTATATGAGTGGTTGAGTCCATCTTGCTACAATGCAGATACCTTTGTGGATGCTCCCATTCATGACATGGGTGGGTACAGCAAGAGTCCCTCTTTATGACTGCAAAATTGGTAAGGTTGACTTGTTGACAGCTGAAGCCCGGTAAAACTCATACACGAGACGTCATGCCCAGAGGATAGAAGGACTGCATGGGGAGGACTGGCTTCGTATCATTCTGAAACAACACATGGAACAAGTATTAGCATTTACAATTACACAGTCACGCACATATACATTCCCTTTAAACAATATGAAAACCTAAACTTTTGGGACCAACACATGGCAATTGTGGCCTTTTCTTTTGTAAATCTAATATCATCTTTATAAAATGTGGTGAAAAGACCTACAGATTATGAAGGAAACAATTAGTAATATGATAATCATAATTGCCATTGAAATGGCTATACATTTCTTTAGAAACTACAAGTCTTCTAGACCAATCAAAACATTTGTAACAACACACGGCATACTTCTGTCATGCATATACAATGTACATGAACTTGGAGAAACCAACAGATCATTGGTGGGAAAAGAAGAAAACAAGGGAATATGAATCTGTAGATGTTGAGAGTTGAACACCCAAAGGTTTAAAAAACACACTAACTATTGAGTGTAGATAAACAGTAAGGGTTGTACATGTATGTATGCTAATAGAGGGCTGATGTTGTAGTAGCCTCCATAGCATGCCAAAAACTGGGGGTTTTGGGAGTCTTCAGGGTCTTTGGGAGCTTTTATGTCCTATTTTCTGATTGCATATAGACAACATAGCTGGCCTGGTAAAACAGCCGAAGACCACCAAACCCTGGTTCTATAAGCTATGGAGGCTAATGTTGTAGAGTGATCTTCAGAGTGAGCTACATCTATCCATAACAATGAAGAATAAGAAGGGGGGAAGAAATGCAGCTTGATATAAGAAGGTATCAGCACCTTACTGCAATTCTTGGGTCCCAAGTCAGGTGGCGCTACCCTAAGTCCTGGAAGGACAGCACCAATGGGTACATCTAATGGTGGCACCGGAGACAGGTCAGGGGAAGGCCTTGAACTTTGACCATTGACCTCTTTTGAACTTTGACCAATGGCTTCTGTTGAACTTTGAACTTTCCCCCAATACTTAATCATATTCTCTTCATCTTGAAGAGAAGAAATTTCTGGACAAGACAGTAGACTGTTTTTTTGGTCAGAAAAAAATACAATTTTTGGAAAAGATTAATATTGTTCAAGTTCTAGTTCAAGACCTCCCCCTTCATGCCATTGGCTTTGAGCCACAAAATTTTCCAAAGATTGTATGGGGAGGATCATTCATTGTAGGGAGGATATTGTAAAAAGAGGTTAAAAATGCTCCACTTCTGAACACAAATCAAGAAAGGAATCTACATGTACATGTAAAGTTACATCTACGTACTTGAAGTTAAGCAAAATATTTTCCTCTTTCTGCTTTTCTATTCTTACATGCCGAGGGACTTATTTCACTGGCTAGGTTTGTTTGATCTATAAAAAAGGAAAATGTTGTGATCATAGCCTTCAATGTTGCCCTATAAAAGATTGTAGGCACTGTTGTTGAAAGTGTTAGGAATGCTAGAAGAGTCAGAAAAGGACAGGCCACAAATAAGCAGAAAACAGAACACACCAAAAAAAGTCATAGTATAGAGTAGCATAGAGAGTATAAAGTACATTACATGTACTTTAATTGACAGCCTGCATAATCAGTCTACATAATGTATTTCCTACATGTATTGTCTATAATACCTAGTATCCAAAACAGACTCTGCTAATTTGAATATTCGTGACAGATCTGCCTCATTTGCATACTTGTGACGTTACCTGGTGGCTTCTCCTCTCGATGAAGGCGGTTAGTCTGGAGGTGTCCAGGTGTGCCAGGGCGGCCTCGGGCCCGGCAGAGCTGGTGTGTTGGACCCACGGGTGCTCCAGACCAGCAGCAGCCTGTGCTCTTTGGCTACAAGAAAAACACAACAACAACAAACGGTGTAAATTTGCACACTGTAATTCCTGATTTTTGCTGTTATGTTCACTGTTTTCACTGTCACTTCCGTAACGTGAACTTATCATTACAGTTAACAAATAATTCCTGGACTTTCTCTTTCATGCACCTGCTGCCACAGTGAATATATAGTTCCGTGAACATGTCCATTTTCTGTTAACTTTTGCTACCGTGAACATAAAGTGAATTACAGTATCTGGGACAGCTTGATCAAGTACCTTGAAGAAGGCCAAGTTCTTCAGCTTTACGAATAAATTTTCTCAGCTTTCCTCAGTTCATGTTGAACTTCGTATTATTCATTTATTTATGTATAACTTCCAGTTATATTGATTTCATTTACATCTTTTGTTATGTACTTTGTATAATTTATTATTCTTTTACTTATTGTACCCCCCTGGGCCTCCTTGGAAATCAGCTTTGGCTGAAGGAGCTACCCAGGTGTCTTTGAAGATTAAATAAAATAACTAAAGAAGGCCAATGGTTTGACTGTGAATTCTGAGAGTTTTAATTTCCTTGTGTTGGACGGTAGTTCCCCCCCAACAGTGTATAATGTAAATTGTGTATGTGTTTTAGAAGTTACAGCTGTCGTTCTAGTAGTGACATATTAAACAGTCCAGTAACACTTTTGCACCAAACCTACACTGTAGATGAACATAGACTAAGAACATGTATACAATTTATGTATGATTCTGAGATTTTTCAAAAGAACACTGTCTATCAGCTGACCTTTTTCCTTACGTTTTTTACCAGGAAGACTGATAAAACTCTTTTTCAGAATGGAGAAATACATAATGTACTACTAAACAGATATGACACATGTTGTACCTTGGATCAGCTATGAGAAATGATGCCACAAATTGCTTGGCCAAGTCAGTGACTTCTGTGAAGTACTCCTCGGGGAAACAGTAGTCCACCTTGGATATGTTGGTACACGTCTCCTCCACACTTTCATCTTGGAATGGAGAAACGCCACTCAACCTGCAGCAAACAGAGAAACAGTAAGTTTTGTGCATCAGTGTCTGTATAGCCAGTATAACTGCGTTTTGGCTAACATACCAGCTTCACAGGCATGCAGTGTAGCAGCAGCTGGCTACATTGCCAGGCTCATATTACACCAAACGACTTATTACACCTTCCCTTTGCACATCTAACTGCTAACTTCAAGCTATCTAGATGTGATGATGCCCTGACCATACTTGGTGGAAGTGAGTTTTTTATAAACTCATGCCATCCTTTAGTGAGAAAATTTAAGGCTGGTAGAGTTTGGAAGCTGACTTATACAGAACATCTCTTGTTCTTTTCTGAGCTGCAATAGTTTTAGGAGAGAATGAGTTTTGAACACCTCAATCCTTGGTTGAAAACTCTGGTACTTGAAGGCATTTCTTGTTCTTTTTTGAGCTGGTATTAGATACTTTGTAGAAGTTGGAGTCTGACTTACAGAACATAAGTAAGTACGCCGACGCTCCACATGTCAGTGTTGAGACAGACGGGGTGTCCGTTCACCAGCTCAGGAGCAGCAAACTCTGGACTACCTAGCAGGTTGTGGATGTAGAATCTACTGTGGGAGACAAGAACGAAACTAGTCAGCACTGGGGCAAAAAGAAAGGTGCTGTATCTATGAATGGACATGCCAGTGTAGGAAGACCTTGCACAACATACATACAACAACTATGTGAGGATGCGGGCTGCAGACCAGAAGACCTGCCCAGGGCCATGGAGGATAGGGAGGGCTGGCGGAAAAGAGTCTCGAGCATCCGTGAAATTCTCACAACCAGATGAGATGATGATCTATGACAAATCCATGCGAAGGCCTCTGAGTCAACCCTCCTCACTCAGGTGTAGGGACTGACACGGTCATCATACTCGGAAAATCTGTATATCTGTACATGAATCTGTATCATCTGTACATGAGTCTGTATCTGTACATGAATATGTATATCTGTACATAAACCTGTATCTGTGTATGAATATGTATATCTGTACATAAATCTGTATCTGTGTATGAATCTGTATATCTGTACATGAATATGTATCTGTGCATGAATCTGTATATCTGCATGTATCTGTATCTGTGCATGAATATGTAACGTTACAATCATTTATCTGTACATGAATCTGTATCTGATGATCTCCAGTGATTGCTATATATCTATGACACAAGCATAGATTTGGGTCTGGAAATCTCCTACATCTTCAATATAACCAAAAAAACATATTTATATACAATGCAACCAGCATTATACAAGACAGGGTAGCAACACAGGTGTATTTAACATTGTTTTCCTTACCTGTTACTGATTTGCTTGGCATCCCCAAAGTCAATGAGTTTGATCTTTGGCGTGAGACTATCACCATCAACCATTATGTTCTCCGGCTATAGGAATGGAAAACATTATTCCTCGTTAATGCAGCAAAAATAACAACCGTTCTTTGTCACATCTTGCAAGAGTTAAATTTTTATAGTCTAATTATGAAATGCTGATTATGACTTATAGAAAAAGGCTCGCAGAACTTCAAATTTAGTACTATTTATGAAGGATACCTCAGGTTCAGAAGGAAGAGGGTAAAATTATATATCGCACAGAGAAAAAATATTGGCCCATTTGAAAGGAGTCAAACCTTTCTGTATTTGTATAGCCGGTATAACCAGCCTTCGGCATAACACACCAACTTCGCAGGCACGCGGCGTGATGGCAGTTAGCTACATTACACAGAACAACTTCTTACACCTAACCCTTGAACGTCTAGCTATAAATATTGTTTAAAGCTATCTAATGATCTAAAGTTATCCTTCTCTTGCACATTGTATATTGAGATGTGAGACGTACCTTGATGTCTAGATGCGCCACCCTGCAGTTGTGTAGGTATTGCACAGCTTCCATGACCTGGATAACGTACCCCACCACGTGCTGCTCCGTGTAGTTGCCACGGTGATTCAGCACAATCCAGTCCAATAACCGACCGTGGGGGATGCTGGGAAACAAACACAAATAATGTCATCAGAGTGGTAAGTCACTGAGTAAAGAGACTTTTTTTTACACAACCAAGTCTTTTATTCAAATCAGGGCGATTCTGACAGGTTCGCATTGCACTGCAGCACAGGTGTCGCTGCTATAGATGCATTCCCAGTCAGAATTTCCCTGAAGAAGGTGACAGACGGTCACCAAAACGGCGGCTGAATAAAAGACTTGGTTGTGTAGAAAGAGTCTCTTTACTCAAACAGCAACACAGTGAGATGTATGAGCAAACAGTGGTTGATTTTGCATTTTTAAAGCCATCCAGTGCAGCTTTAGGGAAATCAGATTTTTCTAAGTCAATATTCTAGTCACTTATCTTCATACAAAGTTGAAACAACACTGTCCCAATGAGCAAAAATGCCCCAAATTCTGACAAAAAAATGGTGACTGGAAGACCTAGATTGATTTTTAGGGTACCACCCAGGAAATAAAAGGACTCATCTTGGGGCTTGTTTCTGCAGTTTTAAATGCCTTAAGTATGAAATACTGATTCAAATGTGCTAAGGTGGGACAGTATGTGTCAATATTATACAGATTGCCTTGTTCAGAATAGTATGTTAGACTCAAGTCTGATGTCGTGACTTAGATACAGTTTGCAGTCAAATACTTACAGTTCCAAAATAATGATAAGGCTCTGAGCTACATCGTACGCCTCGTGGACAGTGTTAAGGTGGGGGTGCTGGAGGCTCTGTAGAATGGACACTTCGTTGTCTGCAGCTTCCTTTGTCAGGTACTTTTTACTGATGAATTTAGCGGCAACCTCCCTCTTGGACCCCATGTGACAGCACATCTTCACAACTGAAAATCTCCCCCTGGGGAAAAAGGACATAACAGCACATTTATTATCATTTATTAAGGCCTGTGAACCAACAGGAGAGGCTGTTACAAAAGATATTTACCCCCTTCAATGGATAAGCAATGTAGCTGATGGCCTTCAGCACCAAGGACATAACCATTTTAAAAATAGTGCTTAAATGTGAAAATTTGGTCCATTTCGGCAGAACATCATGCTTAAAAAAGTCTACTTGTATGATACAATGTCTTAGAAGATTTTAATTCAGAACATCTTGGCATAGAATTTCTCAACCTTCTCATTGTGACTACATCAGGTACATGTAGGACAAACTTACCGGCCTATTTCACTAATCTCACTGTATGCGCTGAAGTCATTCTGCCATCGTATTCTGGGTACCTCCTCTCCATCTACCATTTCTGGAGAAAAGTCAGAACATATGTTTTACAGTAAGAAACAACCACTATTGAAGTCTCATCCACACATCTCAACAGACTTATATCAACAGATTTATGTATATATGAGCTGACTTTAAGCTAAATAAAGACTTGATTACAAACATACATATTTTACATAAATTTAGGTACTCAACATAAGCCATGTAAGGTAGACGTCACATATAAGTCACAATATTAACAATTATTTAAAGTATATAGTAGGGAGAATTCATTCCTCAATCTTGTGACAGGCTGAATAAAAGTTCTAAACGGGAACTACATGGCTCCAGATGTCTTACTGAGTGATGTAATAGATAGTTAGTTAGCTTGAGGAATGAATCCACTCTACTATATATTAACAAATATAAAAGAAGTGATCTTATCAAGAAGTTCACACCACCACACCACATAAAGGAAAACAAAGGGGAAAGAAAAGTGTTAGGTATGAAAGCAACACCACGTTTTACACATTAGAAGTTTGATCTAATCCGAAAGCACTCGCCCACACGAGGTACCTGTATCGGGCCTGAGTGTGATGGGTTCGGACGGCTCGCTCGGAGTGCTGATGCCTACGACATTGTTAGCGCTAACACGGAATTGGTAAACAGTGCCGGGGGTGAGGTCGTCTACGAGCTGCGTGGTTTCTGGCGCTACGGCTACGGCAGCCTGCCAGATCCCCACCCCTAGCGGGCGTAAGAAGAACAGCAGTTGTTATTTGTGTTATGCACCACAAAACAGGCATATCGTGGCTCTATAGTATACTCAACATGCACATTAGACCCAATTATTTACCATAGACACAAGTTGGAGTAAGTAGACAAGACAAGGCCTAGGGAAAAAAAATGTTGTGTTTCCTGTTTCAGTCCTGAAAAAATTAGGGTCGGTAGGTAGGGGTTATAGTTTTTTCTTTTTAGACTTCAGTGATATCTATATACCGTAGGGGTCCAAGTTATACAATACAGTTTAACAAAGTAAAACTTGCATGAGGACACTTTTATTTTCAATGTCAATGTTAGAAACCAATTGTACAACGTTTTATCATTCAGGTGTCAGATCATGGAACTAGAAAAGGTTGATCAGCTCATCCCTTGCACCCACAAAAAAGTCTAGGGTCGGAAGGGGAACAGAAAACACAACATTTTTTTCCTAGGCCCATTAACAACACAAGTTAGCAATTCTGTGACAATATTACCAGTTGTTTACTGATGCTCATAGCATGTCTATCTTTAAATGAAGCATTAAGCTCTTCATGCAATTTACATTAAAAACAATCATGCTTTTATACATGCTTGATTCATTCTTTGACATTGTTAGAAAAGCAAGTCACAATACACATTCTTGTTTAATCAGAGACATTATGATAGTGCATGTAGTAACAAGCATTTAAGAGAGTCTCACATACATGCAGATAGCAAGAAAAACATGTACATAACATTGTGCTTTTTAGCATTCACATGGAGACAACACAGACAAAGTACACATGGCATTATCCTGATGTTTCCTAAAACTGGTACAACTGCAAGCAAAACAGGACAATAATCAAGCAGAACAGGACAAGAATAGCACAGTTGTAGACATACCAGTTCCCTGTTCTGAATACTCCACTGTGTAAGCTGAGATGGGGCAGTTTCCAGTCTCCTTGGGTGGAGCCCATGTCAGAGTCACAGAGGTGGCAGTCTTCTCCTTCATGATTGGTCTACCAGGGGCACCAGGACGGCCTGTGGACCAATAGGGAAGGCTGTTATAAAAGATCTTTACCCCTTCTGTAGGTAAGCAAAAGGCTTACATTGCTGAATGTAGCAGAAAGCTTTCAGCACCAAGGACAAGGCCATTTTAAAAATTTGGCCCACGTACATGTTTTAAGGCTTATACAATACACAATCCATTACATCCCTCCCTCCACACACATGTGGGCTGTTACAAAAAAAACTTAACCCCGGCCTTCAACGGATAAGCAATGTAGCAGAAGGCTTTCAGCACCATGGACAAGACTGTTTTAAAACCAGGTGCTACAAATTTGGAAATTTGGCCTGTGTACATGATTTAAGGCTTATAGATCAATCTAATACACCCCCACCTTCCACACAGAAGATATTTACACCTTCTGTGGATAAACAATGTAGCAGAAGGCTTTCAGCACCAAGGACATAACCATGTTAAAAATGTGTAAATAATATAAAATAATTAGATGTTCAAAAAAAATCTTTCATAGCACTTTCGTAGCTGAAGTGCTATGCACAGTACATTATGGGTTTCGCGCAGGTGCATTACATTCTGCTGATATGCTCTATAGACCTATATGTACCTTGTACTGTTAACATCCCGGCTGTAGTGACTGAGCCGATCTCATTGCTGGCCACACAGGTGTACTGTCCTGTATCACTCAGTACTTTGGACGTACTAACCCGAAGTTCCTAGATATAGACCTACCTAAACCTAAAATGAAGTTTCTAATGACCTACCTTGTACTGTTAACATCCCGGCTGTAGTGACTGAGCCGATCTCATTGCTGGCCACACAGGTGTACTGTCCTGTATCAGACAGCACCGTGGAGGCGATGTGCAGCAGGATGTCTCCGTTATCGCTGTACGACATGCTGAAACGCGAGCTGGGGGACAGCAGCATCTGGTCGGGACCTCTCCACGATACGGAGGGACGGGGGCGGCCGCACACGTGGCACGTCAGCGTGGCCGGGTCACCGAGCTGGACGGTCGTGTTGGTCAACTGTTGGAGAAACTCTGGGGCAGCTGTGAAACAAACAGTAGGATGTTAACATTTCAAGCTTCAAAGGCAAATAGATCATTACTACTGTCAGTCACACTCTTAAAGAGACTATGATTTATATTGTGCAAAAACGGGATGGTACAATCCTTTAATTGGATTCGAGATCAAATACAAAATAAAGATCACACAATAGATCATACACATGCCGGGTTAGGCTTCTAATATGCAAATGTAGATGAAGACACTTGGAGGATTAGTTTCGCTCCAAAAAAGATCAGTTAATCTTATACTTTGTGACATGAGCCTTACAAAGAGATGTGTGTACCTACCATCATACATGTAGTTAGGGTTCAGCAGCTGAAAAATAAGTACAGTTCCTTTAGCAAACATACATGTGCAAAAAATTAATTCTTACACAATCGAAACTGAGAAGTTAGTCACTGTCATATTTAAGGAGTAGACAAGTCTAGAAATGACTTCTAGGCAATCATTCAAAAGGAATGCAAATTGAGATAATGTTTTAAGTGTTAAACTGTTACCTTGACGGAGACTTTAGTTCCATGAGGATCCTTGTCCTTAGACTTGGTTCTGTAGCCGTTCTTACTGGAGTGGGTGGGGCTGGCCTTGTCTTTCTTCTCACCTCGTTTCTTCTTGTGGAACCAGGACTTATTCCTGTAACATCACACAATCATACCTTAACTTACGTACTACATAACAGTTTATCATTACACATTCCTATATGTAAACTGTAGGTTATTTAATGGAAAATGAAAGAACAAGTAAGAAAACTGTCCTGAATTCCTTTTTGTCTCTATCATTTCTATGAAGAATATACGCAAATAGCTCCCATTATTAAATTTTTCAACTTTTTTGTGCTTTGTTGTCTTTTCTATCATACTTTTCATTCGTTAAGACTGTCCGGCCGGGCCCCGGTTTGGAAATGTGACCTCAGCCTTACTTGGTAGCATTCTCCCCGTCTGTCCCGTCCTTGGCACACCCCAGCACGTCCCCGGGGATCCAGCCCTCGGCGGCGGGCGACTCCTCCGTGGCGGCACGGTGCACCAGGAACATGTTGTGCTGATTGGTGGCCAGGATCTGCACCAGCTCGCCCTTAAACACTGTGATCTCGTCCTCCTTGATGGCGTTGTACGTCTGCTTCACATCAAGCTCCGTCGGTACGCCATAGTCGCTCTGCAAGGAAATTAAACCATGGAATTCTTAGTCTTGTAAGTAAGTTTGGTTTTCTTTTTAATGCCCATGATCATGATAATGATCATACTGGCATGCTCATTTTCACCTGAGTGAAGTGAGGAAAGTCGTGTGAAGTGCCTTTCCCAAGGGCACAAGATTGGTGACAGGGTTTGGGTTCGAGACAAACATGCTACCGCTACGCCACACGATCCCACCCTAAGTTGGCTTGCAATTCATAGATTTCCTCTACCTCATTCAACTATAACATGAATTTGAAGATCTCAGAATCGTGGCTTTACTATTACCAAACATTGCATCCTACACAGTTGTGTGCAGTGAAATTCTCCCCTTCATGA
>NW_017802935.1:3423153-3427434 GCF_001625305.1 Branchiostoma belcheri
AATGTAGCAGAAAGCTTTCAGCACCAAGGACAAGGCCATTTAAAAATTTGGCCCACGTACATGTTTTAAGGCTTATACAATACACAATCCATTACATCCCTCCCTCCACACACATGTGGGCTGTTACAAAAAAAACTTAACCCCGGCCTTCAACGGATAAGCAATGTAGCAGAAGGCTTTCAGCACCAAGGACAGGACCAATTAAAAAAATACATGTAATGAAAATAAAAAACAAAATTTTTCTACTGCAATGGTGACCAAAAATCCAGAGAAAACCGTAAAAAATCAAGGTTTCGCACAGGTGCAGTACATTCTGCCGACGTGCTATGTACCTTGTACTGTTAACATCCCGGCTGTAGTGACTGAGCCGATCTCATTGCTGGCCACACAGGTGTACTGTCCTGTATCAGACAGCACCGTGGAGGCGATGTGCAGCAGGATGTCTCCGTTATCGCTGTACGACATGCTGAAGCGCGAGCTGGGGGACAGCAGCATCTGGTCGGGACCTCTCCACGAGACGGAGGGGCGGGGGCGGCCGCACACGTGGCACGTCAGCGTGGCCGGGTCACCGAGCTGGACGGTCGTGTTGGTCAACTGTTGGAGAAACTCTGGGGCAGCTGTGAAACAAACAGTAGGATGTTAACATTTCAAGCTTCAAAGGCAAATAGATCATTACTACTGTCAGTCACACTCTAAAGAGACTATGATTTATATTGTGCAAAAACAGGATGGTACAATCCTTTACAAATTGGATTTGACATCAAATACAAAATAAAGATCACACAATAAATTATACACATGGCGGGTTAGGCTTCCAATATGCAAATGTAGATGAAAACACTTGGAGGATTAGTTTCTCTCCAAGAACAACAATCACTATAAAAACAGTAGTTTACAAAAAGTTGCCTGAAATCAGTTCAATTTTGTTTCATGTAAGCACGAAAGACGAAAAAGATCAGTTGATCTTATACTTTGTGACATGAGCCTTACAAAGAGATGTGTGTACCTACCATCATACATGTAATTAGGGTTCAGCAGCTGAAAAATAAGTACAGTTCCTTTAGTAAACATACATGTGCAAAAAATTAATTCTTACACAATCAAAACTGAGAAGCTAGTCACTGTCATATTTAAGGAGTAGACAAGTATAGAAATGACTTCTAGGCAATCATTCAGAAGGAATGCAAATTGAGATAATGTTTTAAGTGTTAAACTGTTACCTTGACGGAGACTTTAGTTCCATGAGGATCCTTGTCCTTAGACTTGGTTCTGTAGCCGTTCTTACTGGAGTGGGTGGGGCTGGCCTTGTCTTTCTTCTCACCTCGTTTCTTCTTGTGGAACCAAGACTTATTCCTGTAACATCACACAATCAGTGTATCATTACATACATTTCTATGTAAGATGTATGGTATTTATTTAAATGGAAAATGAAAGAACAAGACAGAAAACTGTCCTGAATCCCTTGCTAACTCTTCTGTCTCAATCATTTTGTTAACAGTTGTTTGCAATTACAATACACTGTAAGGTTGCTACGTCTAAAAAAAAATTACAAGTGAAGCAAAACTGCTACCTCCCAAAAATCAGAGACTTAAACCTCAACTTGCTAAGTTCTTGGGCAACAAATTTGTACTGGTTTTCAGGTTGAAAGCAGGGAGAAGGTTAACTACAGTAACCTAAAAAAATCAAGCATCTTTAGTACTTGGACAGAAATAAAAAAAAAACTGCCATACTTGGTAGCATTTTCCCCGTCTGTCCCGTCCTTGGCACACCCCAGCACGTCCCCCGGGATCCAGCCCTCCGCGGCGGGCGACTCCTCCGTGGCGGCACGGTGCACCAGGAACATGTTGTGCTGATTGGTGGCCAGGATCTGCACCAGCTCGCCCTTAAACACCGTGATCTCGTCCTCCTTGATGGCGTTGTACGTCTGCTTCACGTCAAGCTCCGTCGGTACGCCATAGTCGCTCTGGAAGGAAATCAAACCATGGAAATCTTAGTCTTGTAAGTTTGGTTTAATTTTTCTTTTTAATGCCCACGATCATGATAATGATCATTCTGGCATGCTCATTTTCACCTGAGTGAAGTGAGGAAAGTCGTGTGAAGTGCCTTTCCCAAGGGCCCAAGATTGGTGACAGGGTTTGGGTTCGAGACAAACATGCTACCGCTACGCCACACGATCCCACCCTAAGTTGGCTTGCAATTCATAGATTTCCTCTACCTCATTCAACTATAACATGAATTTGAAGATCTCAGAATCGTGGTTTTACTATTACCAAACATTGCATCCTACACAGTTGTGTGCAGTGAAATTCTCCCCCTTCATGAAATGAAAGTTGAAAGTCAAAGGAGACTAGTTATAACATACCCCAGACTCTGAAGCCTCTGATCTCTGTGAGTAATCGCTGGTGTGGCTGGACATGGAACAGTCGCTCGTGGCGCTCATTCTGTTTTCCACGTTTCTCTTCTTCACCGGTGACATCTGACCCTTCGCCGCTCCGTTCGCGCCCATGAAATTCGCCTGAGTCCGTGTTGGGGACGACGGCTCCTTCCCCTTCCCTGCCCAAAAGTTCGGCTTGAGATTATCCAACAGTTTGCGCTTGTTGTTAGGTGAGGAGCTCGCGCTGCCCTGCTGATCTTTGAAGGGAAAACGTCGATCTGAAGACGATCCACTGCTCTCTCCAGACGGGGAATTCAGGGGGGAGGATTCCTTGGAAAATTCCATGGGGATCGGAGAGAGACACGGAGAGTTTGGAGTGGTTGGGGAACCTAAGGGAGGGGTTGGGAGAGAGATTTTCCGGCTCTTGTTCATTCGAGGCAGACTGTGGCTTCCGTCCATCATACTGTTTTCCTTGTTGATCATGAGGGCGGGGACAGAATGCTTCCGGAAGGTGGACTTGGAGTCAGGGAGGCTGTTGGTGGAGCCGCAGTTAGACTGACAGTTCTGCTGGGTGAGGATGGAGGGAGGGGAGCCTGGGACGGGGTTCGGACTGGAGAAGCTTTTTCTCAACGTGTTACTGGCGTACAGGACATCCCGCTGGTACTCTATAGGGGACTGGAGGGCTGAAAGCAAAATGAAAGTTTTCAGTGAGTTTAGCCAAAACAGGTGATGATGGAGGAAAATTTTCTTTAAACAAATACTAGGAAACAAATAAGTCCAGAAATTGCAAACGTAATGTAAAATATGGAATCATTAGAAATGTGTGCATCTTTACTAGAACAATCTCCAATAGAGGTATCAGGACAAAAAACATTTCAAAATCAAACTAGTTGAACAAAATCTATCTAGTTTTTTGCAAGATTTTTTAACGGCTGGATGCCCTTCCTAACGCCAATCCAAGCCCTAGTAGGGCCCAGGATCCCTCTAACTGAGGGGGGAAATGCAACACATAAGAATGCACCCTCTCATAAGGAGTTGCAATAAAAGAATCTACAGAAGTTTTACCTCTGATGAAGTCCTTCTGTCTGTCCAGCAGCATGCTGATCTCAGCGACCCATGTCTCCCTGATGTCTGGTGCTGGAGCCTGCAGGATGTAACAGTCCTCACCGTCTCGGGTCTTTGACATCAGGCTGAACTTGGTCGGGTCATTGTCAACATCAGGCATCATCGACATGTCTTTCACCTAGAAAAATGAAGATTTTATATTAGTTGAACATAGATCTTTCCTATAAAGTCATGTTTTCATAATTATTTCAGGATGGACAAAAATCGGTGTGTAAAGATATGGAGAGAGGTGCCATTGAAATAAGCTTAATTACAAAATAATTGAATTGGCAGGAAATACTGCTTGCAAAATATGCAGGAAATTCATGATCAGAGGGTCATGATTTTGAAATTTTCCCGGCCCTGAACATATAATGTTGCCTCTAACAAAACTGAGATGATGGAAAAAAACTTTAGGCTGGCTAGAACTGGTGCAAAGTCAGTCTCCTCACCTTGATGCATCCCTTGTACAGGTAGCCTGGGTTGCTCAGGCCCTTCTTGTGGTCCAGTGGTTCGCTGAAGATGACAATCTGTTCGAAGAGGAAGACTCTTCTCTCCTTCCCCTTCCACTGCAGCAGACTGCTGTTGTCTGACACGATCATGGGGTCATGGAGCAGCAGCTTGCCCTGGGCATTGATGTTACCCTGTTGATGTGGACAATCATTGTTAGAAACGACTAACATATTTAAACTATCCCTAACACAAATCTACATTTTACCAGCCCGAATAGTTTTTCTTTCTCAAGTTATGTGTGAATTGCTTTTAATGTCTGAATCTGTACCCTGATGTTAACCTGCTTGTTA
>NW_017802935.1:3427454-3429583 GCF_001625305.1 Branchiostoma belcheri
GCCCATGAAATTCGCCTGAGTCCGTGTTGGGGACGACGGCTCCTTCCCCTTCCCTGCCCAAAAGTTCGGCTTGAGATTATCCAACAGTTTGCGCTTGTTGTTAGGTGAGGAGCTCGCACTGCCCTGCTGATCTTTGAAGGGAAAACGTCGATCTGAAGACGATCCACTGCTCTCTCCAGACGGGGAATTCAGGGGGGAGGATTCCTTGGAAAATTCCATGGGGATCGGAGAGAGACACGGAGAGTTTGGAGTGGTTGGGGAACCTAAGGGAGGGGTTGGGAGAGAGATTTTCCGGCTCTTGTTCATCCGAGGCAGACTGTGGCTTCCGTCCATCATACTGTTTTCCTTGTTGATCATGAGAGCGGGGACGGAATGCTTCCGGAAGGTGGACTTGGAGTCAGGGAGGCTGTTGGTGGAGCCGCAGTTTGATTGACAGTTCTGCTGGGTGAGGATGGAGGGAGGGGAGCCTGGGACGGGGTTTGGACTGGAGAAGCTTTTTCTCAACGTGTTACTGGCGTAAAGGACATCCCGCTGGTACTCTATAGGGGACTGCAGGGCTGAAAGCAAAGTGAAAGTTTTCAGTCAGTTTGGTCACAACTGGTGATGTTGGAAGAAACTTTTCTTTAAACAATGCTAGGAACTTTTGATTGAAAACAAATACTGTAAGTCCAGAAATTGCTTCTCGCTGCTATATGTAGCCTATGTACGTGGCACTTTTGCACTGAGAACTCCAGTCAGAAGCTCTGAGGAAGGTGTCTGACAGACACTAAAACGTCAGCACTTTAGGTGCGTAAATTTGGTCGTGTAAAAGAAAATTCCTGTATCCTATTCTTCACCAACCAGATGAAACTATTTTTGGAAGTATCTACAGAAGTTTTACCTCTGATGAAGTCCTTCTGTCTGTCCAGTAGCATGCTGATCTCAGCGACCCATGTCTCCCTGATGTCTGGTGCAGGAGCCTGCAGGATGTAACAGTCCTCACCGTCTCGGGTCTTTGACATCAGGCTGAACTTGGTCGGGTCATTGTCAACATCAGGCATCATGGACATGTCTTTCACCTGGAAAAATCAAGATTTTAGTTGAATATAGATCTTTAAAGGCATGTTTTCATAATTAGGCCACACCGATTTAATTTTATGGATGACATCCTCTGAAGACCCCCAAACTAGTGCGCGCGGGCGAAAAAAATAAAAATCCGGCCAAAAATAAAAATGCTACAAAACCACAGGAATACAAACCTGGTATTGTGAATTTGGCGCATTACATAGCGACGTATACGATAGGCCGACACATGCTGGATTTTTGCGGAATATATGAATCGACACTGCTGTACGTATGTACTGAGTTCTTGAGTCTTGGAGCTTCGATAGCCTGGCTGCCGTCAACCAGAGTTATCACCACCATGCACTACCCAGGCCTAAAGCCAGGCCAGAGCCTCGGAATACGTGATCTTTTTTTTTCTTTTTTTCTTGAGATCGGGCGAAAATCAATGCGCGCGCGGATGTCATCCATAAAATTAAATCGGTGTGGCCTTATTTGAGTTGACTTTAACATAACCCTTGACCCACAAAAATTGGCGTGTAAAGATATAGAAAGAGATGCCATTAAAATAAGCTTAGTCTAGATCTAAAAGCAGAAATCGCAGGAAATACTGCTTGCAAAATGCAGGAAATTCACAGGGTCAAGATTTTGAAATTTTCCCGGCCCTGAACATATGATGTTGCCTCTAACAAAACTGAGATGATGGAAAAAAAACTTTAGGCTGGCTAGAACTGGTGCAAAGTCAGTCTCCTCACCTTGATGCATCCCTTGTACAGGTAGCCTGGGTTGCTCAGGCCCTTCTTGTGGTCCAGGGGCTCGCTGAAGATGACAATCTGTTCGAAGAGGAAGACTCTTCTCTCCTTCCCCTTCCACTGCAGCAGACTGCTGTTGTCTGACACGATCATGGGGTCATGGAGCAGCAGCTTGCCCTGGGCATTGATGTTACCCTGTTGGTGTGGACAATCATTGTTAGAAACGACTAACATATTTACACTATCCCTAACACAAATCTACATTTTACCAGCCCGAATAGTTTTTCTTTCTCAAGTTATGTGTGAATTGCTTTTAATGTCTGAATCTGTACCCTG
>NW_017802935.1:3429603-3431578 GCF_001625305.1 Branchiostoma belcheri
GCCCAGGTATCAGCCCAGGTAGCACAACAGGAGCCAAATCCACCTCCTCAAACAGAAAATTTTACAAATGAATATTCATGAAACTAATTGAAAGTTATCATGATCATTCATACCAGTACATCATACTTGTCAATAATATGCAATCACTTATTTTAAATGCTTTGATATTGAAAATATTAGCTGAAAATGTGAAGGGTGTTTATTAATATGAAGTGACAAACTATGTGTAAACTATCATCAATCTGGAAGCATATTTTTGTTTCCCACTTTCTGTTTGGTGTTTAAAGTCTGAAGGTCCTCTATCATAAGGCCTAATCATCAGCCCAGCCTGTCCACAGACCGACAGGCCTGTTCAGGCCCGCGGGCTAACCATTGAGCCCAGACCTCTCATGACTTTATCACAAACTTGTTAATTACACAGGTGTGAAGATGTGAATTCTCATTAATTCAGTGGTTTTCATGGGGTGTTCATGAGGCTAATTGGATGCGGTCTGGATGCGGGCTGGCTAACTCAGGCCGCGGGCTAAAGTTTAGGACTGCCAGGCTAAGCTGTTGAGCCTGGCGGTGTGTATTCGAGACCACCAGGCTTGCAATTTTTAAAGTCAAATATCTTGATAAATTTATACATTATGACCATAAAAAAGCAACCTGGTACTGAAGATAGCATGATCTTTCCAATGGTATGCAAAAGTTCACTGTACATCCAGGAATAACAAAGTTGAAAATCAGGGGTTTCAACATAGCTGTCTCGAAATTCGGAAAGTGACATTCCAAAATTGAGGTGACCAGTGTTAAATGGTCAATGGAAGTTCATCTGTGTCTGTATCTGTAACTCTCATGGATTTACATTTGGAAGTGAAAGGTCATTAGTTATCCTGATGATGGTGAGAGTGTTCATCGAAAATTTGATCCGTGTGTACTCTTTGTGTTGTAAAGAGTATAGCATTGCACTATAAAAACTGATACAAATGGTAGACTCTGCAGTAAGGATGGTACTCACTCTCTGTGCCACTCGTAGATCTGGTGAATGTTGCCGAAGACGATCTTGTCCTTGCCCTCCATGTCCTCGGGGATGCCCTGCTCCTTCATGGTGGCCACGTACCCGTCCATCACACTGCCCAGGTCCTTCACGTAATCACGCTCTGTCTCCAGAAGCTCTTGGAGGATGAAACTGTGGAGGAACACCACAGGAAAATTGCTATCATTACATGTCTGTATATAGTAGAGGGGATTCATTCCTCAAGCTAACTGACATCTCGCACACGTAGTCGTCCCTCAGTAAGACACGCAGAGCTGCATAGTTCGCGTTTAGAACTTTTATTCAGCCTGTCACACTGTGGAGGAACGCCACAGAGAAAAATGCTATCAGTTTAACAACTTCTTTATAAAAAAAAACAACATAAAAAGCAAAAGTACTTTCCAGACAGAGATTTCAGCTTGGGCCTATTTTTGACGTTTTATTGACGTTTTATTGGGGTTTGCTTTTTGTAAGCCAGCCCAAAGGGTGGCAAATGGTAACTGGCCCTTGCAAATGGATACTGCCTTGCCAATTTCATGCTGTCTTTGCAGCCAGCCAAAAATCTGCTCAGAGATCAAATCAAAATAAAGTACCATGTGGCTACATGTGCATGGAAAGAAATATGGATACATGACAGTATATCATGTCTACATTGTACATGTAAGTTATCTGTGAGAAAACTTTCAACTGCACACAAATACAGATGTAGACATTGTGCATGATGAAACATACCGTCTCTTCTTCAGTGCGCTGGCTTGTCTCTCCAGAGTGTCTCCCCTCCCTTCTGCTTGGTTCTGGGGCGGGCCCCCCTCCCCACCTTCTGCCTCATCTGGCAGGCCAGATTCGTCCTAAACAAGAGGGGAAAAACTCTTCATTTACTTTCCATTCTGTTGTCATGAATGTACAAAAATACAGATATAACTGCCCTACATGCAATTAGTAACAAATAAGGGCTAG
>NW_017802935.1:3431598-3487329 GCF_001625305.1 Branchiostoma belcheri
GATGCATCCCTTGTACAGGTGCCTGGGTTGCTCAGGCCCTTCTTGTGGTCCAGGGGCTCGCTGAAGATGACAATCTGTTCGAAGAGGAAGACTCTTCTCTCCTTCCCCTTCCACTGCAGCAGACTGCTGTTGTCTGACACGATCATGGGGTCATGGAGCAGCAGCTTGCCCTGGGCATTGATGTTACCCTGTTGGTGTGGACAATCATTGTTAGAAACGACTAACATATTTACACTATCCCTAACACAAATCTACATTTTACCAGCCCGAATAGTTTTTCTTTCTCAAGTTATGTGTGAATTGCTTTTAATGTCTGAATCTGTACCCTGATGTTAACCTGCTTGTTAGAAAATTAATGACTAAAAAATTACATGTATACTATCCCTTACGCCAATATCTACCAGCCTTGTAGGTTTTTTTTCTCAACTTGTTTGAGAATTGCTTTTTATGTCTGTACGCCAATATTTTTGGGAAAAGTCCTTATTATAAATCATCATACCATCTCAACTTTTGAGAAATATTTGACATGGTGACCTACAAAAGTTACTAATAACGTTCTTCTTATCAAAAATTTTTATTATCATAGCAAATCTGAGTCAAAGTTTTTTATCAACACCCAAAATTTGACATAGTGACCTACAAAAGTTACTGATAACGGTCAGCATGAAAAATTCATATTTTCATAGCAAATCTGAGTTAAAGTCTTTTATCAAATTCAAAATTTGACATTGTGACCTACAAAAGTTACTGATAACATTCTTCGTCAAAAATTCTTAATATGATAGCAAATCTGAGTCAAAGTCTTTTATCAAATTTTGGACATCTTGACTTACAAAAGTTACTAATAACAGTCTGCATCAAAAATCTACATTTTCATACCAAATCTGAGTCAAGGTTTTGGTCAAATTCAAGAGGACAACAAATACATGAAAATAATTGCCCTTCAAACGCCTTTACTGAGTATAACACAAGTCTTACATCAAACCCTTGAAGTCTGCCGATGTTCATCATGTCGTTACATCTCTTCGGCACGACACACATGACGTTCACCGCGGCCTCCAGCTCTGCCGCGTCCAGCCCAGCCTTCTGTGTGTGCTTCAGAAGGTCCTTCAGTAACAACTGGTACTTCATAATTCTCTGCACCGGCTTGATCAACAAGTCGGGGAGGCTGAGTTTGTGTCCCAGCTTGGTACGCAGTTCCTCAAAGTACGTGTCGATGTACTCGGACACGATGTGCTCCGACTTGGGCTTGTTCTGGCAGTACACCACGTACATGTGCAGTCGGCGCTCGTACCGCAGGAACAGGTTGGCTACACGGTCCGGACTGTCGGCACATTTCTCTAGTTCACCACTGAAAGTACTGTAGAGGCATGATAAGAATAGATTTTAGCATTTCCAGCTCACAAAGCATTTTGTTTCTCAAATATATCGCAGTACATAAAAGACTGTTTTAAGTTTTCTTTTTTCCCCGCACGGTAAGCGAGTGGAACCAGCTGCCGGGCCCAGTGGTGAGGTCACCGACAGTAGAGGCTTTTAAGGCCAGGGTAGAAGCCGCCCTGCCCTAACCCGTGTACCGCTTCCCCCCCTCAGTGATACCCCGTACAGGGGTCGTCCGAAGGTATTTAAGAAGAAGAAGAAGAAGAAAAAGAAGAAGACATGACAATCCACATAACTTTGCAATAATAACAAGCCTACAATGAGGAATTTATATGCATTCAATTTACATGCTTGACAGCAAAGCAAATACTGGTATCTTGAAATGATAAATCGTGATAAACCAAAAACTGGTAAATTATCATGGTAGTTCATCTGTGTCTGTATCTGTAACTCTCCTGGATTTACATTTAGAAGTGAAAGGTCATTATTTATCCTGATGATGGTGACAGTGGTCGTTGAAAATTTAATCCGTGTGTACTCTTTGTGTTGGAATAAAGTATAGCATTGCACTATAAAAACTGATACAAATGGTAGACTCTGCTGTAAGGCTGGTACCCACTCTCTGTGCCACTCGTAGATCTGGTGAATGTTGCCAAAGACGATCTTGTCCTTGCCCTCCATGTCCTCGGGGATGCCCTGCTCCTTCATGGTGGCCACGTACCCGTCCATCACACTGCCCAGGTCCTTCACGTAATCACGCTCTGTCTCCAGAAGCTCTTGGAGGATGAAACTGTGGAGGAACGCCACAGGAAAAATGCTATCATTACATGTCTGTATATAGTAGAGGGGATTCATTCCTCAAGCTAACTGACATCTCACACACGTAGTCGTCCCTCAGTAAGACACCCAGAGCTGCATAGTTCCCGTTTAGAACTTTTATTCAGCCTGTCACACTGTGGAGGAACGCCACAGAGAAAAATGCCATCATTACATGGCTGTAGTTTAACAACTTCTTCATAAAAAAAAACAACATAAAAAGCAAAAGTACTTTCCAGACAGAGATTTCAGCTTGGGCCTATTTTTGATGTGTTTTTTTGACGTTTTATTGGGCTTTTGTACTTTTTGTAAGCCAGCCCAAAGGGTGGCAAATGGTTACTGGCCCTGTCAAATGGATACTGCTTGGGAAATTTTATAAAGTCTTTGCACCCACCAAAAGATCTGGTTGGAGATTAAAAATAAAGTACCATGTGGCTACATGGAAAGAACTATGGATTACATGATAATATGCTGATCTGCTATTTCCAGGAGCAAAGTTATCGGTAAGAAACAGACATTGTGCATGATGGAACATACCGTCTCTTCTTCAGTGCGCTGGCTTGTCTCTCCAGAGTGTCTCCCCTCCCTTCTGCTTGGTTCTGGGGTGCGCCCCCCTCCCCACCTTCTGCCTCATCTGGCAGGCCAGATTCGTCCTAAACATGAGGAAAAAAACTCTTCATTTACTTTCCATTCTGTTGTCATGAATGTACAAAAATACAGATATAACTGCCCTACATGCAATTAGTAACAAATAAGGGCTAGCTTGAGCCTGTACTCTTATTGGTGGGTTAATTAAACGTGGTTACGGTATGGCTCTCCTTATTGGCTTAACCTTCTCCCTGTTGTCAGATCTTACTACTATTGCAAATTTTGTGCCTAATGATTAGTTGGCTGTCGGGGGTTAAATTTTGGTTTAACCAATGGCATAAACAATTTGTGGTGTAGTGTGGCGTAGCGGCAGGGTTCTTGACTCGGAACCAAGTGGTCCCGGGTTCGATTCCTGACATGCCACCCATCTTGTGCCCTTGGGGAAGGCACTTAAGATGACTTTCCTCACTTCGCTCAGGTGAAAATTAGTATTGTATTGTCCCCTGTGTTGGTGGCGGCATTAACATAAGTTGAAAAAATTGAGTGTGCCATCACCACGTCTTGTGATTACATGTTGGAATATATATACATGTATTAAGTTAGAATATATATACTAAAAAAAAAGAAAATGGCATACAAGTTACTGTGATTACTGGTAGTTTGAGGACAAGTTAAAAGGACTCACCAAACGCTGTTTGGCGATGTTTTCGATCTCCGACACCAGGTCTGTCGTTGAACCAGCAACGTTCAGGGACCTCATTGACGCTGTCAGAGACTTTGGGGGGAAATGTGGAACTATAGTTACATGTACTGTTATGTTGAGAAGTGTCATCCACATGACAGCATTTACTAACATCATGGACACGCCAAATAATATGCAGCCTAAAACATAGTACGTTAACAAATTTACCAAAGATCATACTATTGCTTTGACAGAAATAAATCTAGAATAGAAAGAAACTCCGTTGTATAAGGGAACATGCTGCATCTGCTCACAAATGTTTGTATTCTAATGCTGTGTATGCAGGTATGAATCCTTTTGAAGCAGAAAGACCAAAGATAGCATGTTGGCAGAATGTACTGCGCTGTGCAAAACCCCCATTTTTCATAGTTTTCATTGGATTTTTGGTCAATGTTTCACCAGAATTTTGCCTGTTGCAGACAGTATTTTTCCCAACATAACGTTTGAAAACTACAGACGGGATGTTAACCTTATATGAGCGAATACGTCCTTTTAGGAGACGTTCTGCTGAAGTGCTATGCACAGTACATAACAGGTTTCATGCAGGTGCAGTAAGTTCTGCCGACGTGCTGCCAAAGATCTACATGTAGCTGGGTATATACATTAACAGTTACTTGATTAAGTTGTACCATTTTAGAAGCAGACAGGTCCTCCTGTGAGTTGGGTCGTGAGAAGCTGTGCTGGACGATCTCCATGGGCGGGGGCAGCGGCATGGCCTCGCTCTCCGGCTCTTCCTCCTCGCCTGCCGTCTCCACGCTGCGGGCGGCCGCCATGTTCTCCGAGCTGCCTCGTGCACTGGAGATCCGCTCCTATTCAGAAGTAGACATGTTCTGTATCTGTATCTGTATCAGTATAGCCGGTATAACCGCCCTTCGGTGCAACACGCCGGCTAATGTTATGTTTTAATCCAACAAACAAGGAAAAAAAATATGTATAATGTTTCGTTAATTACCTTGGCTTGTGCTTGATGTCCATTTTTGTTTCAAAACACACTAGTACGTTTAGTTTTTTGTGTGCCCTTTTTTAGGAGGAAAAGCCTAGGGTTGTACCATGAACAATTTATCAAAAATGTTTGCTTCAATTTTTTTCTATTCAAAGGTCTATTTTTACAGTATGCCAACACTGCATTCCATACTGTTCTGCATTGTGTCTTTTAACTACCCTTTTCTGCAGCTGTAACCTGGAACTGTGCAGGAAGTTCCATCCTGACTGATACTGATGGCTGTGACAGGCCATTTTTCTGCCTCATTAAATCCCATCACTTCTGGCATGTATCAGTCACCATTAGACAGACACTTGTTGATGTTTTAGCTCAAGGCTATCATGATTATCTGTCCCCCTTTATCTCCTGTTTACCCAGGATGTCCCTCCCCTGATAATTATCAAGGGAGGCTTAGGTTTATGTAAGGTTGTTACTCCATGAGGCTGTTTGAGGTAAGGTACTTTTTCCAAGAACACAGGAAATATGTTCGGAGAAGCACGGGGTCACTGAACTGAAGTTACATATGGTTGTACAGTACATGTACCGTCGTATGACGAGGTTACTGAGTGTCAAACACAGTTTGTAATGAGGTTACTGACTGGAAAAAAACAATACTGAGGTTACTGACTGGCAAAAAAATAATGAGGATGTCATTGACTGGCAAAAAAACAATGCAGAGGTTTTCTACCTGGTGAAAAAAAAAGAACAGAGAAGTTACTGACGGGCAAAAATAATGAGCTATTCTAACTGGTGAAAAAAGAATGGGGAGGTTACTGACTGGCAAAAAAAAACAATGACAATGTAACTCACTGGCATAAAAACAATGGCATAAAAATTAAATGTCATGAAAACGGAGTTTGGGGGTGAAAGTCTGTATCTCTCAGTTTAGGGAATCAACTAGCCAGATACAAGCTTTCCTCTCTGCCTAGTTTTTTCTAATACTACTAGTATGTTTCTAGATCTTTATCTAGAAATGTCCGAGAACCAAGGAGATGTACAATGTATCAGTGTAGCCTTTAATTAACTATTTTCTAGAACAACAGCTATCAAATTACACCCAAAATCCATTTTAGGTAGGGACTAATTCCCTTAGCCACTGCACCACTATGACATGTGCATGTACATGTATGAGGCGGCTGACCCTTTTGTAGGGTATTGACCCTTATGGCATGACTGGAATGAACCAGTTCTAACACTCCCCGGGGTCCTTATCCACTTCAAACATTACCTTCCAGATATATTATCTCCAAAGAAGACTGCTTGAATGAATCTCAGGAGCATCTGGACTGAGTTGAAGGGCCTACATCCATGTTTGGTCATGTCTTTCAGTTTGCAACTTGACACCTAGGGTCATTGACTGATAATTTTCTAATACCCAGTACTGCGCCAGCAAAATCTGCCTCAAACCACCCACACAATTGGATTAATAAAACCAGGACTGACATGAAATGGATGAAAAGTATCATAGTTCATACAGGGGGTTGAAAGCAAATGTCCAACTTAACTGATTATATTTAGCCCCCAAAGGCTTTATCATTGATTTAAAGCTTGAAAAGCTAATTTGGGGTGGTGTTTTCAAGACATGGCATTAAAACTTCATTTTTCACTAAAATTTTGAAGGGAAATACCAAGGAATATCAGTGACAATGTAGATCAAATCCATTGAGAAAGACAGCAATATGACACTGCATATTCTTGCAAAGTGACCTTGACTCAAGAACTATCACAGAGTGGAACTCGCTGCCAACAAGTACAGTCGGGACATCATCATTAGACAGCTTTAAACAATGTTTAGAGATAGATGTTCAAGGGTTAGGTGTAACAAGTCATTCTGTGTAATGTAGCCAGCTGCCGCCGTGCCCTGTGCCTGCAAAGCTGATACAGGTACAGACGGTTTTACAATAAAAAATTGTATTTCACCAATTTAGAAAAACTCTACAGACTGTGGTATATTGAATTCTATGATGACATTTAAGAATCTGAACTAAGACCGTACCTCGTCCAGGAGGTCTTCTTCTTGTGCCAGGGGCGGGGGAGTCGCACGGCCAACATCGTTGTGTCCAGACAACAGGTTCTACAACAACATACACAACAAACATTGGAAAAATTCACAAACAACATCAACTCATTCAACACAAACTGATTTTAGCTGTCTTCTGAAATTTGTCAGTTTACACTAGCCTCTACCAGGTTTCGGGAGGCGACTGGAAAGAGTAGAAACCATCCAAAAGAGATAACATGCCGAGGGAGTTGGTCCGGTAGAGGGAACTACTGTTTGCCACACCCTGGCATCTTATCTCTCTATCTGGCCGCTTTTCTACTCTTTCCAGCCACCTCCTGAAGCCTAGTACATGTAGAGGCTAAGTTTACACAACTTGGAATAGCGTAAGCAAAACTGAAGACCTCAATAACCAACAGCGAAGTCTGTCGGAAGAAATGTGCGTGCCGTTTGTTTGTCAGTCTCAACACTACACTAGTGTCAGCCATGTTGATGTTCTTGACTACTCAAACGTGCTGACACTGGGGTACATTATATACCTAGGAGTGAGCTGTGTTGGAAGACAAAAGGAAGTGGGTTTAAAATAACTTTAAATGCTTTAAGTGTTTCCTCTCAGGTACTACAGGTAAAACAGGAACTGTGAAATGCCATTGACCCCAAGTAAGACACCTCACCTGTATGCATGAATGGGTATTGTTATCTTTATTTCTATTGTTAAAGATCTGGAAGTTAAGTTTCTACCCGAGATGTTTATTATTTTGCTTAGTGTGTTTTTTATTAATAAAACTGACAAAGCTATGAATGGATTTTCATTATCTACATTTGTACTTTTTCTGTAGGCAACATTAGCTGGTGTGTTACGCCGCAGGGTGGTTATACCAGCATACCGATACAGATTATAGGTACATGTAGATATACATGAGTCAGAACATTGTATTGAGGATTGTCAAATCATGGCAAGATGCTTATATTTCCTTTTTGTGTACCTATGTTGTAAAAGACCTTATGAAAGTTACAGTTTATTATTGACGCAGTAGCATTGAATTCTGCCAAACAACATTTTCAACCTTCTTCCTGTGAAAGTAGCCTTATGACATAAAATTTGTAGGTTAGGTTAATTTTAAACAGGGTAGGAAGTCTGGGATGTATTTAAAGATACTGCTACAGGAAACAGGAAAGAATGAAAGCCAAAGGGGAAAAGTTTTATCAAAAGTAGGCCTGGCACCAAGGTTACTTGCAATCTCCAAAAGGCATGTGTTCTATCAATAACACCACTGGCACATAGCACATGTTCCATGTTGAGCATTTTCTTAGTAAACGTTATCTTTGCTCACACCCTTGTACAACTTTTCTTTTTCTGTAAATTAAATCATCCAACCAACTGTAACATTATTGCAAACTGTCACCAGGATAATCACAAATCTATCAATTGGAAACATTTTTCTTTAATCAATATCTGTCTAGAAATGCCTTTGTTTCAAAGGTATCTTTGATGTGATATTTCAGGGCAAAAAAATTGAAAAAATGCGACTAACTGTAACCATCACTTGAAGAAGCTTATCATTTTGAGCAGTTACATAAAGCTTCTGTACTTATTTCTTCAAAGAATATTCTTTTGTGTTCACACAATATTTGATAGTGAGATATGGTGATCATTCAAATCACGTACATCGTGAAAATCTTGCTGAAGTGTTTTATACGTCATGAAAACACAAAAGCGAAGCCAGGCCATTTCTTGAGACAAAAAGAAAACCGCTGAACACATGTGATAGTGACTAGAATACAGCACTTTAACTCAGAAAGAAGCAAAGACTTGAGGGTGATATTCTGGCCTCAAGTACTGATCATTTGCTCTAATTTTCACAAATGACATACTGCTGAGTAAGTCACAAGCCTATAAATGGCCAACTTGCGTAGGCACAAAATAGGTCAATGGTTGTCACTGCAGTATACGGTCTGTCTAAAGTGTCCTTGCAAAAGGAGCTCAGACATTTGACAGGTTTCAAAGTCCCGCATTTATCTGTCTGAGGAGGGCGTTATTGACATGAAAATCCCTGGCTCAAGCACTTTTCGACATTTGAGTCCGTGAATAGGTCAGAGTCTTCATACAAAATACATGCCACCGTCTAACCAAAAAGTGGCTCTAAAATACAGCTTGTTGACCACAGCAGCTGTTACAGTATTGACTGAATAGCTGGAACAGTTCTGAACTGTTACAATATATTTCTCTGCAGAAAGAAGACCAAACCAAAAAGTGACTTCTGGAGAAAAACCCTCTACATTAACCTACCTATTTGCGTATTCGCATATGTTGAACTTGTGCAGAGATATACACATACATATAGGAAACTTCTTTCTCCACTTACCAGCACGTTCAACTGTTGATACAGAATATTCTGAAAACCAGTGGAAACACTGCACTGTGCCTTTCCGTGCCTGTTCTTGGACATGCTTGCGCTGCTATGATGTACAGTGTTGAAGCTGTCTGATCATGCTGTGACTAGTGAGGCATGACAGTGGGAGATGGCTCCCGACCTTGTGACAACGTTAATGGCTTGTCTGTCCTTGATGTCGACCGTCAACGACACAACAGGCTGTTCTGATGGATTGCTGTCCTGTGCACTACTATTTCATGCCTGTTTAATTTGGAACTACTTTATTTTTTCCTAAGTGTAGTTTAATAGTTTTTCTTCATTACAATTATGGGTGTTTTGTGTGTACATTCTGAGATAAATTTTCATTAAAAAAAACTACTGGTGAAGTAACCAAAATTGTAGTATTAGTAGTTTTTTTTTCACTTTTTCAGAAATTCTTGAAGTACATATTCATGTACAATGTACAACAATTTCCCTTGAAAGTGCCTGGCATGTTAGTTTTCTACATGGCATGTGCCAAGGCTAAAAGTTGAACATTAACAGTGAGATGTTATGCCTATTGTGTATCTGTCTGAGACTTGAATTTCTGTGGTGACTTGATCTGATGCAGCATGTGCATCTAGTGTTGACCCAGGATTGAATCATTACTGTATTGCAGGTGTTTATTTCATGCATAGAGACATTGGCAAACACTCCTAAGTACTTTTGGGGCATATCATTCCTTATTCAAACAGCCCTGTTCAAATTTTCAAACACAGCTTGCATAACTTACAAGAGGTGACAGCCGGGATATCATTTTTGTGTCGGCCCTTTGAACTGTCAGTGATGTATATTTTACTAGTATTAGAGCCACAGATGTACTACTTACTATCTCCTTTGATGTCTTTTAATGATAGTAGAGATACCGTTTAAAGCTATCCTGTAATGCTCTTACTGTACTTGGTGAACAAGTTCTACAAATGTGTTAGGAAAAAAGAAATATTTGAACAGCTCAATCCAGGGTTGATAAAAATTATGACTGTTTTCTGAACTGACATTACATTCACCAGTTTCTTAGTCATTTTATGGCAGGTTATTAACCTTTTAATCAAAGACTTCATAAAACTATTGTTAAATCTGTAACGTTATTTTTTTAATGCACTGTAAACAAGACCCCTGACCTTCCCCTTGAACTCCAGAGAAACAGCTAAGGTCAAGTGTACTCTGTACAATCTCAAGGTTAAATGAAGGTTAAAAAAATGGTGGGTGTTCTCACCTTTCCCTTTTGTTTAGCCCCCAGGGGTTTCTTGCCCAGCCTCCCCGGGGGGAGTGGTGGAGGAGGGGGTGGGGGTGGTGGTTCTGGGATGGCCTTGTCCACCCGAGTGGACCCTGCACTGCTCAGCTTACGTACAGGGCTTGTCAGCCATTTTCTGTTCAGAAAATCAAACATATTTATAATTATCAAAGGTAATGAGAATAAGTTTCTGCAATTACAATAATCTAAAGCCAGACAGAGTATAATATTGTAAGTATGTCTATATCATGATCATACTAGTTAAGAATTAACTATAGCAGTTCTCTCTCCTAATCTAATAATTATGTTTACCATAGGAAAACATACGTTCAATGTTTTTGCTCAGTTTCTTCCTCTTATTCTTCTGCAAACAAATTAGGTCAATGACCTGAACCAGACGTCTGTCACCATGGTAACTGATGTTACATCATGTTGCAATTTTCTAGCTGCAGGAGAGATTTGAACTGATGTCACCATATATATATATATATAGAGAGAGAGAAAGACCACATATGAAGGTAAACATTGTGCATTTGCTCTGCAAATGTTACCTTTCTAGTTTAGTGAATGACCTGTACAGACCTGAAGCTTCCCGCTCGACGTTTGGCATGTGGAGAGGTGTGGACGGTGTTGGGGAGTGAGTAGGAGGACGTCGCTGGGTTGTGGCCGCTCTCCGCAGCTGGACACGGGGCAACCGTCAACGCATCTGCAACCAAAACACACAGTTCACATTTCTGAAAATAGTTTCATCAGGTTGGTAAAGTATAGGGTACAGGAGTTTTCTTTTACACAACCAAGATTTCTCACCTAAGTGCTTACATTTCGGTGTCTATCAGACATGTTAGGGATGGTGTTCTCACCGCTAAAGTGCCAGTCCTACATTGGCTACATTCAGTGGCAAGAAGCACAACTCCAGTCAGAAGCTCTGAGGAAGGTGTCTGATAGACACTGAAACGTCAGCACTTAGGTGAGAAATCTTGGTTGTGTAAAAGAAAACTCCTGTATCCTAAAAAAAAGTATACAGTTTACATTTTACTTAATTGTTCGGGTGGGCAAAATCATTTTACAATTTTGAGCAAAAATAATTCCGTATTCAAAGCCAGCAACAAGATATGAGGGATTTCAGACGTATGCAATCTTGTCTTCCTGAATTCCCCCATGTGGACCTCTAATTCTTGGCTCCCAACCAGATTCTGAAACCTTTGACCTCCTGTCATTCTGTCATTTCCCCACCCACAAGCTGTCAACCTATGTACTCTGTCCAGACCAGATACACAAACCCACAGCTCAGTCACCCAAAACAATACTGCCGTACCCAAAAGTTTCAGTTTCAGTTTATTTATTTAACCAGAAGATACACTCAGGTCATTTGACCTGTTTTTCAGGTAGATCTGGGTACAATAAAAATGCAGAAACAATACAATGATAACAACACAGTACATAGCACATAATAGCCATACAGCAGTACAAATACAATATAATTACAATGTAGGAAGGAAAAGGAACAACATTTTCTGCAACAGATCTATACTAGATCAATTTCTGCATATCCTGGTACCTCACATGTATCCATAACAGCATTGTAACTAAAAATAACCATTAAGCTGGTATGAGAAGGTAAAATTTCTTGGCTTGTCTTTCCTGAGAAAGAATTGATGTCAAACACTACATCTTCAGTGAAGTATATCAAACCAACTGTATGTCACCTCTGAAGGACAAAATGCCTACAAAGTCTGTTATATGTCAAATTACAAAAACAACATACAATGTATATAGACAGACAAAATTACAGAGTAGTAAAACATTTGGTTGATACAATTTGTTGGGTATATACCACGTCTTTGTTAACATTTCAGTAGATATTTAGAGAACTCAAGTATGTTTTCATTCCTTTGTAAATAAATGAATTTTGACAATGTCCTCTGCAAGTATTGTAAATGGACTGTACACCATACTTCATAATCAGTAACCTATTACTAGTACTGCAAATATGTGTTGAACTTTGAAGTCAAAAACATGTCTGCCAAGGCCCACTCAATAAACTTTTACCTACCTAAAGCTGTCTTAATGAAGAACACAGAAACTTCTGACATTGTCCTGAAGATTTAGTTAAGATTAAAGTTGAATCATTTAAGAAATACCATTACTGGTCCAGAGTATTGCTTGTTCCAAACAAGTCAATATGAGGATTTCCAACTGTTCCATTATAGGTCATAGAGGGGGGAAAATTGGTGAATTTTCTCTCTTTTCTACTTATACCTTTCTTTCAGTTGAAATTAGTTTTAATCTATGTTACTTTAATGTCAAATATTATCCTGGGCTTGTCTGGTACCAGTCTATTCCCCTTCATTCAGGAAAAATAACTACTGAACACCCCCTGGAATTCAAAATGGTATAGCTCTGCCAATGCTACTGCATCTACACAATTCACTAGACCGCACTCGTGCTACACTAAAAGCATAGCAATGGCGAAAATACATACAACTACATTAGATGCAATTAGTGAGCACAAACCTACGTGTACATGTATGTTTGCCTGGCAACACTTATACTAGAAATAGACCCAATGCAACTGCTGACCAGGGACTAAATCCCAACCAACCATTTCCATGAATGTAGACTAGTAGTTTTTTTAGAAGCAGTAAAAAACTAAGTAACATAATTATCATCATACTGGTAGGATTTTTGTTGTAAGATTTTCATTGAGTCTCTGAGTCTGACAGAACTGACAATTTATGATACAAAAGAGACGAATTCAGTAGAACTCAACAGGCTATAGCCTAGGGACTATTCCCAAAATGCTATATTTTTGTCATAACTGTGGCTAGATTTTTAAATTCATCTGCAGCATCATAGTCCTTTGCATCCTGACAGACGATCAGTGCACTAGGGGACAAATACACGATATTTCGGCAAAGAAGTTCTGAAAATGAAGCAAATTCCATCTGCAGTGGTGTTGCATGTATAATACTGTACCCACTACATGTACCTTTGACATTTCTTGCCACTATTTTGGGCGGTAAAGAGAAGTCACTAGTGGTTTTAAGCCGGGCAAAGATTACAGGTTATTGTTCAACCCTAGAGGGGGTTTACACAGCATGAGCAATAAGACCCCTCTAAGACCAATCTGTTCCAGACTAAACCAGTCTAAGCAAGTGCAGAATTATGATCCTCTCTCAACCTGCTCTAGCTTAAATAAACTGTGGAAATAAAAATGAGATGAAACAGACTCTGCTATTGGTTGTCTCTCTCTATATATAATATATGCATTGTTTATAGTATATTCAGTACATAGTGCTGCTGGTTGGAAAATTTATTGCATATTGAAATAGCATAAACATGATATGAGAGGCACATAATATGAGAGAGTCTTTGCAGTATATACTGAGAAATAGGTCTTTTGAGGGCTGTTAACTGTTTCAATATCCGACAAGACCTCTAGATCAGAAACAGACATTTCATGTACAAATGTATTTAATATATGCTCAAATCATTTACTGAGAACTGTCATTAGGGATAGAAAGAAGATACCAAATAGGACTAAAGGGGAGGAATGTGCAAAAGTTGAGAAAATACAAAAAATGCTAAAAAAATACCAAGTATTTCTGTACAGAAATTTCCGGTTATTCTAATCCAGAAAAGAAAACTGTTGTTCACAAGTATTATGTAAAAATGGAAGGATACAATGTACTTTGGGAATATGTGGTTAAGGGCTAATTACTTTAGACCGATTACTGGTAGTCCTAATTCCTCTACAATATAATGAATTTAGCAACCAAGCCCTTCCAAGAAATTACTTGCCTGTCTATACTGAGTTACTGGGTTTCCTTAGAAGATTTTAGCTAAAATGTCAAAGTAGCCTTCCTCTTATTGGTAAGGACCTGAATATGTCAAAGAGTCTTCTACATGTACATGTACTAAGACAGCATAACTGTTACAGTTACCATTCATTCACGTAGCAGGTTTGGTTTTCATTGATATTTTCACAAAATATATTTTCCATTCCAAACTAGAAAGATAGAAAAACAAAAAAGGTAACATGAATATAATACTGCACTGTCTCGTGAATCAGATATATTTCAATAACTTGTCATGCCCTATATTATTTGACTTCTTGAAGCTTGATGAATGAAAGTAGAAACCAGTTGAATATTGTTGTCTGGTCAGCCGTCATCTTTCCCTCAGTCATCAATATATCTATATTATCCCTATAATTTACATACATGCACCATTACATATACATGTATAGCCAATTTTTGGGTCAATTGCACATAATGAATTACTTGTATAGGTTGGGTTGAATGATGATGTTTTTTTTTTCAAACTGTTAGCTGACACCACATGATAATATGTACTGGTTTATAGTGTCTTTGCTGTATATCTACATGTAAAAGACCCTCCCATACCCTAAGTATGCTGATTATAGATTTGAAAGTTGTATTTGATAAAGGTACAGAAAACGGGAACATCAAGTATGTAGAAAGAAATTCCACATGCCAAAACAAAATAAAATTTTCCATGAAAAACTGCTTCTAAATTTCTTTGGATTAATATTTTGTGATTATCTTTGGGCTAAATATTTGACTATCCTGGATAAATGCACATAACCTAGACTCCTGTGTGATACATTTTTATTCTAGGACAACTCAGCAATAAATTATATCACATAAGCCATATGTGCTTATATGATCAAGTTTTCATAGCACACAGCCTGGCTGGTTATTAAGATACAAGTAATTTCCCAGGCCTAATTATGAAATAATTACTGTAGCATCATTAAATCCCTGTATGCTTCACTCAACTGTATAAACTAATTGGCCAGAACCTATTTCAAGCCATCGGTTTATTGCAATAAAATGTCACTGTGTAGGATGCTAATTTGAAAATGACAATTAATTCACCTGAAACACAGGACTACAAGGTTGACATAACAAACTTTTATACATTTTGGTATGTAAATGAATGCAAATATATATACGTACAACAATTTATTAATGATTACATACATGTACATGTATATGTATGAACATATTTTAATGCTTTAACACATATTGAATAGCCAATACCAATTTATTTCTGTACATGTTGCTCCCATACATCTAATAAAGTAAAAATTTTTTCTTTAGCCAGAAGATTACATGAACTGGAAGAGATTTAACTTGACTTTGACTATATTCACTCCCTAAAACAACTTAGGAACCAAGACTTTTCCCTCCGACTGTTCTCACGTTGATATTCTGGTTCAGCAATCTGTTTTTTAAACCCGAGAATTAAAATCATTAAGGCCTTATCGTCCTAAGAATGTTTAAGAAAACATGACTTTCTTTCTGGAACTTAAGATGGCCTAAATCTTTATCTGGTTGATGATTTTCCACAGATGTTCTTAGGTCACCTAATCACAGTGTAATCTTCCTGGCTCCTTCATGCTCTAATAAGAAAATGATGGTTGGAGTTTTTCCAGAGGTGTCAGGGACAGGAATCTACATATTAGGCTGTGCTCAGAATACTGTCCATTTTATATGTCGACCACTAAAAATACATGTAGCTCTCCTTGCAGTGTTAGAAATTCTCATCTGAACTCTGTATTTTGCAGAGATATTTCTGATATTGCAGAAGAAAAATTAAGCAACCTGCAATTTTGCAGACTGAAAAAATCAGGCTAGGATTTCAATGGTGTTTAAGAGCTTTTGTGTTTACTACACAAATTTTTCAAATTGTATGTAAAATGTAAAACATTCAATTTTGCATGTGCCATGGGTTTAGAACTGGACGTTAAAGTGTGTATTTGCAGTCTTTCTGAATTGCAGAACAAAATTTTGACATTGTACAGTATTGCAGAACACTGAAAAAAAAGTACATGTATTTCTACCACTAAGGAGCATTTATTACAGTTACAACATCACTGTATGCATCATTTAACTGTGTCAACTAATTGGGCAGCACTCATTTCACGTCATTGGTTATAAATGTGTGACTGTGCATGTGAATGTAGGTATGATTGTGTGAACATTTTATCACAGAACATACCAATGAATATGTACATATTTTTCTCTGTTCACATGAATAGGCCTTTATCTATTACATATCTTCACTGTGCGCTGTCATGTAATGGATGACAATGATGTAATTCTTGGATGCTCTGTACAACCTGATTTAATATTGCTGGAAAATTATTTTTCTTCTGACAAATTGGAGTTACATATTTCCCTCCTTTTCAACATATTTTCAATATTGATTATTCTTTTTTATAATTCCAATGTCTTAAAATTAAGAGCAGGGCCTAAAGCCAAAAGGTGGGCGGGAATTAATTTTCAAGTCCCCCACCCCCATTTTGTTTTTGCATACTAGTAACACTGCACCTGTAACATATTAATTCTTTAGATAATCCTAGAGATAATATAAATATTAGCAGTGTCCCTTTTCCTATGTGTGGGTCATGTAAACCATGGAGAGTGAAATTTGATTATACCACTGGGCCTCCTAGCAATTGCTACAATGTACGAAATTGCTATTCATAGACATACACCAAATGTCTCAACAATTCAGCCTAAAACAACTGCATGAAAACAATTCTGTACGTTCGCTGCGATATAATTGTCAGTCGTCTGGATTTCCCGGCGATATTACAGCACCCCGGCAATGCAACAGTGTAAGTGCCTCTGACAAGGAGCGAAGACGGCCCCCTCATTCTGCATGCAACACATGTCTCCTCTAGCCATGAACATGACATGAAACTGACAACACGCAGAAACTGAAATAAGATCTGCCTCCTCAATGATTCACGGCCAGATAGAAAAGCAAACACAGATAACAGGCCACCTGAAAAACCTCGCCGTCATTAAATCATCCCAGCTATAATAACCCGCCCTGCAAAACAACCATCCCAGGAAAGATTATAAACAAATTGTTGCTCTTAGGGGGAAACCTCGGTAGAATTCCAATCCTGAGAGCTGTAAAATGCAATGCATCTGTAGGAGTATGCAATGGTATAAACACGAGATTAAGCTCGCAAATTGCGCTGTCGCGGCGGAGGATGAATAGACGGCCGTATTAAGGGCTTACCTTTCCTTCGCGCCCGTGTCCTGATAAAGGGGAAGTGCAGATAGAATTTCAGGTTGCCCAAAGCAGCCATGGTGACACGGTGAGGGAAACGCTAGTGGATTTGCATACAGATTCACTTGGGTCGGACAGAAGAGAGAGAGAGGCGAGGTGGACCCTTCCACTCACCAACAGGCCACATCCGAGGGGATGACCGACGATCGAATCAACATGCGGTTGGGAGAGAAAACGATGGAAGAGGAGAGCGACGACTCGCAGGATTGGTCATGACGTGCGCATCGCACAAAACACTGTTATAAGGACTGAATACAGACGGCCCCGAGATGGGGGCAATATTCCAGACAGGAGAAAATAAGACTCTGGCTGGACAGACAGCTCCCAATCCTGCAAGTCAGATGAAAGATGATACAAGAAGGCTGCAGGGGAAAACATCGACTGGTCCACTTACAAATGAGCGGGGGGGATGCTTCATCTTTTTTTACTGCAAATTCGTCCACAACTCTTAAAAACCAGAATAAACCTTACACACATACCACAAGCGTACCACTACCACGATAATTATTGATACAATAACTTATCGTCAACGTGATATTAAAAAGGAGAATTAGTCCACGTACGAGGAACCCTGCGAAAGGTATGGACCCTTCCAAGTAGTGCAGGGACTGGCTCGTGCATGCAAATGACTTCAGCTGATCAGGGCCAACATGTCTACATCAGACTCGTTACAATCAAATCCTCCAGATAAAATCATTACGACATTTTTAAGGAGCAGAAAACAGCCGTATTACTCGATACCCTAAAATCTCAACAGGTGGCACAAAACATCAAATTTAGAACATTTTTACATCACAGTAAGTACCAAAAATGATTTTATAAAACAAACATGACAAAAAGAAATCCTACTCATTCTATAGAAGATGTACTATACTTTATATTACATGTGACATTGTATTCAGATATCTTACATCTAGATAACAGTATTGCACAAAAGGTAGTGTTACTGTTACTATCATTTCTTCACAGTTATTTGTTATTGACTATTTATCTCTTGCTTGTCTTCCACTTTGTGCTTGGCATTTTTTTAAATCAAATATGGTATAATATCTTAGGTCTGAATTGATAGTTAATTACAAATATTATGATGTATGAATTCAATCAATTTGGTGGGATATTCAAAAATCATTCGAAGGGAATAAAACTACTTTTAAGATTACAAAATGTCTTCATATAATCAACATTTTTCTGATTAAGCATCTTGCATTAAAATGCATTTTTCATATCATAATCAATTCCCTCATAGTTACTGCATACCTGAAAGCATAGTGCAACATACATGAACACATTGTAATGTATGGTGGCAATTATGGTGGTAACCAGGCATTACCCTACCATTGATAATTAGCCCTTTGGGACAACCTTGCAATATGGATCTTCAATGGACCATTTTCACTGACCTTCAGCCATTTTAATCTCAGGGGTCGTAAGATATTTTTCAGCAGTAACAACATGTTGGAAATTAATCTTTTAGCCACATATGTGATAACATTGTGAATATCAAAAGTTCAGCTACATGAACAAGTACTTTGCATAATTAACCATACATAACAGTGCTAGGAAATGCTACCTCTGGAAAAATCTGTTCCTTCCTAGAAGTTATATTTTTATTGAGGAATTAGCATAGTTAGAGTTCCGAGAAATAAGAGGGCAAACCACATGAGCAAGATAATTTCATTGTGAAACACCCACCTTTTTTTAGCACACATACATGCATTGGGAACACAAAATGAAACCAATAGTCTTTTGTGTCATTTCAACATTTCCTAAAATCACTGTTGAAAAATGTATTAAGTATCATTCTGGACAAATAACCTTTCTACAATCTCTGAAGAATTAACCTTCACCTGGCTAAGGTAGGTACAATGTATAAGACACCAAATTATGCACATGTATTATGATAACACCCCTTTCCAGTCCAAGAGAATGGACCAGCCCAACAATAATATATTGCCTCAGGCATTTGTACGCGCAGGAAGCTACCACCCACACACAAATGGTGGGACGCATAAAAGCTTGCCTGGAAAGCCTTTGATTTGACATCATAAATTAATAGGAATCTAATAAGACCACCTTCCGACATGACAGAAAATTGAAAAGAAACGCGTCTTTGAAGTATGAAATCACACATAGGTCACTTATTGCATGGCCACTGGCTGTGAGAGTGGGTGGACATGATAAGGGCTTGTCCTCTTTTCTCATCTGTCCTAGTTATTTTCTAGAAAATGCTTAATCAGATTACCAGTAAGATGAACCCTAACCCACATTACAATATATTCAACACATTGCCGTCCTCCTTTTTTCTTTTTTACAAACCTGATAATAAAACTTCATTTTTCAGTACTGGTAAAGGCAGTAGGGTGAGTTTGTATTGGAATACAGAGCCTTTACCTCCCCAACTGAAGACAGCTACACATTTACCCCTGGATGGAGTGAGGAAAATGACTTCTGCAAGGAAAAAACATCCGGCCCAGAACAACCAGGCTTAAAACCCAGGACCTCTTTATGTTTGCTGACTTTTTCTAAGTTCATCCCCCAACACCTAGTTCAACAACCAACACCTAATCGATGGTAAGATCCTTAAAACAATCATTAACTTGACCTGTATTAAGACATATTTTTTGACCAGCACAAGTAAAACATCAACTGATATTCATAAACATATTCACATATCCCACGCAGAGTCAAACCAGCCCATCCAAAAAGGTATGAGATATGCCTCAGTAAACATACTAAATGTTCCACTTTGCATGCTACCCTTCTTGTCTATATATCAATAAGGCCATGTTGATTTGATTATATGGATGACATCCTCTGGGAACCCCAAAACTGATGTGCGCGTGCGAATAAAAAAAAAGTTTTGCAAAAAAAAAAAGTTGCTTTCACTATGAAATCTACGTGGTCATGAAGGTTGAACAAATGGCACAGAATATGTTATGGCGAATAATCTACTCTTCGAATTCATTTCTTTACATTTTTGTCTTTTTTCCTTTGATTTTGGCATTCTACGACACTGGTATCGTTTCTAAATGTTTTCCTTGCAACTTATGGTATATTGTTGCTCATTTAGCAACTGTTTTGCACGATTTACAGTATGGTTGAAAACCTTTTTTTTTTTGGAAACGGCCGAAAATTCATGCGCGCGCGGATGTCATCCATATAATCAAATCAACATGGCCTAACTAACAGGAAAACCAACACCACATGCTCAGTAGTGCCATCTAGTGACTTCATCACAAACTGCAAACATGCTACTTCAACATTGCACATTCAAATGCTACAATCAAACTTGCAGTACTGTCCATCAAAATAAATAGCCATATTTTCATTGGTCTACTAGCACAGTTTGAAGAAATCAGGCTACGTTTTGTTGCTGTGGGTCTTTCTTCTATAACCGACTCAGTCATGAGTTGCAGATCTAAAAACCTGATCATATGTGTGAAGCTAAGCTGTTTTGACAACTTAAATGACTTCACATGTTTTTGCTGAGTTTCTTCTTCTCCAAACAATTAAAGGCGATGACCATGACCAGAGGTCTGTCACCATGGCAACTAGTACTAGTACTGTAGTAGTGTTGGGTTACATTTTATAGGAGGACAGAGCTGGAGGGGCTGCTCACCATACTAGTATATTTGAATGTGCTTGAGTGAGAATAAACAGTAGTGTGTTGGGATAGACCATGTGAAGGTAAAAAGCATGCATCATTTGCTTTGCAAATGTTTCTTTTCTAGTTAAAGAAGCAGTTCTTACCGTCCATGCTGAGACTGCTGCGGGAGTGAGCCACGGCGAGGATGTTGTTTGGGACTAGTCCCTCGGCTGACGGGCTGTTCTCCGTCAGTAGCGTACGCACCAGACAGAACTCGGGCTTGTTCTCGGGACGGTCCAGAAGCTCCACCGTCTGACCCTTAAAGACGGTGATCTCTTGGCTGCCAGTCGCCTCAAAGTCTTCCACGACAAGCGTGACCTCATGACCCGAGTTGCCACTTTCAAACTGAAAGAAACAAAGATGACATCAGTTTCACTCAAACATTCAATGTATAATGTGTCACTGCAGTTCACCTCTTATCTGTAAGAGGCATGACTTACCTACACTGTCGTGGACTGGGATGTGGAAATGCTCCTTTACTCATTCAAACAGCAAGGAGGTAAATATTTAATGTGGTCTCAGATGTTTTCTTAGGATTAACATATTAAATCCAATGGAAGGCAATAACAGCAGTAAATTCAGCACCTGGACAGACCCCATCCAACAGTGAACCAAAAATGGAAAATTTGCAATGTTTCCATTTTTCACCACCTCTACAAATGTAGATTATGACAACCCTTATTCATCTTACTTTAAAAAAAAAATTATTCTCAATTTCTATGCTTTATTTCAAGTTTATATGCTTTAACCAATTAGAAGTACAAGAAATATTGAATTTGTTATGAACAAGTTACATGTAAAAATATGAGAAAAATGTAATTACTTCCTTGTATAACATTTGATTTGAATGAAAACCTCTATCTATATCATTCATATGGTAATTTTGAAGATGACATGTTGAGGGCAATGAGAAAATAACTGTTTATTATTGCCACCTCAAGTTGGAAATCAACCCTTTATACTCTGCCCCCAACACACACACAAGCCCCCTATCAAAACACAGTTACATAATTCACCAACAATATCACATTAGAAACCCCACAATTTTCACTCCACTAAATGGAGGCCTTAAATCGAACGGCAGCGGTTTGTCCAAACTGAACGCCGGGTTGTAAAATGGTTCCTAATTGGTGTACACAGCTGGAGCGGGCGTAATGCACTAATGGGTTTCTGAAGGGCAGGACTTGTACTAGGATATCACCTATCTGTATCTGTATCTGTATCTGTATAGCCGGTATAACCGCCTTTCGGCGTAACACACCAGCTTCGCAGGCACGCGGCGCGGTGGCAGCTGGCTATATTACACCGATCGACCTGTTACACCTAACCCTTGAACTTCTAGCTCTAGACATTGTTTAAAGCTATCTATTGACAATGCCCCTACTGTACTTGGTGACAGTGAGTTCCACTCTGCGATAGTTCTAGGAAAGAATGAATTCTTGAACACCTCAATCCTTGGTTGATAACTCTGGTACTTGAATGCATGGCTAACTAAACCTAACTTGTAGGGACGGGAAAGTATGGGTTGATAGTAGTGAAAACACTGTTAGTAGGGAAGGAAATGTCTTTTCAAATGCTGAGCAGAAAATAAACTACACATGGAGCCAGGCATTTTTAGTCCACCCCCTTACTTTTAATCTACTTCACTTTATCCTAATCTGCTGACAAAATTACTTTCATTTTAAAGACATCCCTTTATATATAGGTTCATCAGTGGACACCATAAAGTCAACACTAGATCTAACATTTCTTTAAAGAATTCAGAGAGCAAAATTGGAAAAATTCAATCAAAGCCTAAGCCTATCCCCCTCCCACTGCTCTCCACCCACTCCCACGTAATGCACGCACTAATCACTTTGTTCTCAGCTACTATCTGTGTGTGGGCGACATTTCCAAGGCTACAACACACAGTGACACTGGAGATGGGCAGTAGATTCTGGGAGGATTTTCCGTTCTATTACACTAAAGGATCTTCCATTCTATTACACCGTAATTGGATTTGGCCATTCTAATAAAAATACAATTCTTTGGGTATTGAAATAAATGGATTTATTAAAACAAAGAATGCACTTCAAGCCAAAGTCATGGTACATAGTTAAAACAATAAATATAAAATGCTTTTTCTGCATCGGTGAAGGTTAGACATCCAGGTAATAAGATATGCCAAAAAACAGCTACTCAAGCAACTGGATATGATTTTGGAAACGGTCAGATATTTCAGGTAACACCCACTACCTTTTGTCAGTGACACTGGAGAAATCTCAAAAATCATGAGCAGGAACTCTAATCATAGTTCTTCCTTCAGTTTTCTAATTCAAATTCAAGGTCTTAATGTTAAACTTCAGAGCCTTCTGAAAATTAGCTGATATATCTTACATACTAATGACTTTTTTATAACAGCTGTAACACCAGATACAAGATTGTTTTAAAAGAAAAATCAAACCTTACAAACTCAATACTCCCAGCCATCTAAAGCTGTCCATAAAAAAGAAACCTGTACCTAACAAGCTCTAATGACCATCAGACATAATTAGGTACATCTAAAGCTACTTCATGCAATGATAGGCAATGATCCTGATTACATGTTACAGGTCAATGTTTATATATTACAACACATCGATTTCTTCTAAGAAATGCAAACAGTGCGACGAGGGTAAAAGGGTGATAGAATCTTGGTTAAAATAGCGTGGCCATGTTAACAATACTGGAAGGAATTACAGCAGGTGATTTATATAAAAATCGATGCACCGTACGGCCCTCCATACATTACCTTCATTTCTGTGCACTGGAAGAGATAACCAAGCATGTGACAGCCCGTTCACTGGTTTGGGAACATTATTACGACATTTGTCTATGCACGATGGCATTCCGATTCACCAGACTGGGTCTAGTGTGTAAATCGTGGTGACAAGAATGCCATTACAGCTTCCAGTAATGTACATTTCACAGATGTGTCAACTTTGAAAAATCACCCTCTGTGCTCATACATTTTTAGATCTATTGACTGCTGATACCTTTGTCTGGTCGAGCTGAGTATTTTTGCAGAATTCAATCAAAGAAATCTGTACATACGACTGTGATGATTTTGGTTTGAACGTATATAGCTGCCACGTATTATGATTGTAATGAAATGATATCAATGTGATACTGTATTCCTAAGGTACATGATGTCATAGCTGGCACAACCAAATTAGGGTAAGCCATACCATAACTTAGACAGCAATTCAAATTTCTGACTCTGAGGTCAAATTCCAACTCTAAATCTTGTATTATATAAAGATTTCTTACAATGTGAAACATGCTTTGCAAGATAAAACCACAAGTATCATACATCGCATGATTCAAAAAAACATACAGAGACCTAATTAGATTGTAGTAACCAATGAAAAACAGTGCTTTTAATTTGGAGTTTACACCAATTTGATTCTCTTCCAACAACAACCATGGTATCGTAACATTTAATCAGCTACTTTTTATAGACAGTGCCTGCTACATCGTTCAGCACTGTGGATCAGATATCCAGCCTGGCTAGCAAGGAGCAATTAAGTCCAACAACGTCTCTGCCTCCTCAAACACTCATGATTCCTACAATTTAGCTTCCAAATCTCTAATTTGTAAGAACGTCAATCTTTGAATCATACATGACAATGATCTATCAATGACTCATCATAAGACAAATGTCAATCACCTTTGATATAGAACAGAAGGAATACCATGAAATTACATGCATGCTGCTAGAGCTGCTTTAGGCATAATACGAAATGAATCACTGTAAAATGAAATGCCGAGATTTCCAATGTTATTAGAAAAACCAACTGGAACGCCAGCCTCATAAATAAAGCAGCGAGTCATGGGCAGCTCAAAATTCAAGCCCAAACGACGTTCACTCAAGGGTGTTCTACCAGACACGGTGAGCAAAACGATAACACCAGAGGGTACGGGAAATTAACGGGAACATTTGGAGTTACAAAGCCGCCAACCTGTGCCGGTTGCCACCCCGCAAATCCCAGACATTTCTGGAAGACGTACAGGGCACCACAGACCCGAGAGGACATCTTGAACTGGATAAGAGGGACGCGGGTTTTCATGAAAGCTGCTATCTCCTCGTGGGACCTGACCTCCCGCTTTCACGCAAACTTGACGAGTGGCATCAGCGCCGCAGCTCTCCTAACAGTCCTGACGTTCACAATGCCGCTCGATTGCTACGCGGGGAGCTGTTGAGATTGGAGCGAGCGCCGGTGTGTTTCACACGAGTGCTTCCAGGCCTGAATTTCATTAAGCTGGTGGTTGACTGTTTTGCGACAAGATGAGATGGCCTGCCTGCTGCAACAGAACCATCCACTCGGTAAATCTGATCTCCCTTCTGACAGCCTGGAATTATTTGGTAAGGAACACTGGAAATGTATACTACACACATGTAGATGTGTGACAATAGAGATAGCCTCTAGCCTTCAACAGTATCTAACTGGTAGAGGATTGAATTGAATCATACATATCCAGGTATGATGTGCATATATAGAAAGAGTTCTGCCTTTTCAAATTGCATACCATGCATATTATTGAACAAATAGGCTTAAGCAGTAAAAATAAGTGCAAGATAATCTTGATTCCTAAAAATTATTTCAAAAGAATATTAAAGTACTACATGTTCAGGAGAACCCACCATGTTTACACACATACAATGTATATAGAATTCTATATTATATACTATGTAACTTGAAAGTTCTATTGCATCTACTATCCCTTCAAACAAAATGTAACCCAAGTTTCCACCTTTCAGAGAATAACTTGGATTGGCCCAACTGGAGCATCATGGGAATTTTGTCAGTCTTTCCATGCTCGAGGTCAAATGTTACATCAAGACACAAGCCGAGCAAAAACAGTTTTGGCAGGATGTCAGAACTGCCTGACTCCTCCGACAAATTAATTCCTCAGAGGCCATGCACTCCCTCTCTGCATTTCAGGATAATTGTGTATTTTTGCCTGAACTTTGGCCTGATTTTCTAGGAAAAGGAAGGCTCAGTGTAAATTTGGATGTCACATTGCTGCTGGCTCCTTTCCATGGAAAACAGAACAGGCCGTGTTGGCAGTATATCTCCTGGATTTCTAGCAACAAATCATGGTTGTTAACCCTACAAATTGATGGCATTATAGGTCCGATAAAGTTCTAAAACACTGTGTTAATTGGACTGTGATTAGCCAACAAATATCTAGCACTTACACATTAATGACCACCCCCTAAGGGCGTTAATGCACCATCAATGACCTTGGCTAATTCCACGGTTTGACATTGAGGGGGATGACCGTTCTCTCAGGTAAATGTTGCGTAAACATAGTGATTACCCCTGTTGAATCTAAATGGTGGACATTAGGCTTGGGGCGAAACCCCGCACTTAAAGCTATGCATTCCTCACTGCATTCACGGTGCATGCTGTGAATACGGAAACCACGGTCCTGCACTAATACTTCAGAGGTCAGCTAATGAACGAATATACAAGACCCATAATTATACCTCATTGATTATACAGGATCTCTTGTATCTGATTATAAAAAAAATAAAGAAAGAAGACCAGACCTATATATGGTCTACACTGCTGTTCAAAGATCTCACAAAAAATCACAGTAGGACATTACATTTTGAACAAATACAAGACCCATAATTATACCTCATTGATTATACAGTATCTGTTGCAGCCAATAAAAAAAGATACAGAAAGGACAGACCAGACCTATATATGGTCTACACTGCTGTTCAAAGATTTCAGAAAAAAATCACAGGACATTACATTTTGAACAAATACAAGACCCATAATTATACCTTATTGATTATACAGTATCTGTTGCATCTGATTTAAAAAATAGAGAAAGAAGTACAGACCAGACCTATATATGGTCTACACTGCTGTTCAAAGATTTCACAAAAAATCACAGCAGGACATTACATTTTGCACGGAGGCAGCAGACATTGATATTGACTGAACATAATTAAATGCCCATCAGTGGTGTTACGATGAGGTTTCTATCAGTGGAAAACATTTATTCAGCTGCAACAAAATTACTTCCACATATTTTACTGGTCAGAGTATGTAGATCAATCAAGATCACACTGCCATCTGCACCAATGCAAAATCTAACATGTAACGAAGTTGATCATAGGATGGCAGTTGTTTCTGAACTCAGAACAAGAAAAAGCTTAATTTGCAATGTCTAAATGGAAACATGAAGTATTCGCTGACTCCAGTTTAAAAGGTTAATGAACTATGTGCTCATTTTTGACCACTGGCCAAAATGTCCACAAGTCTGCTGGCAGAATTGGAACATATTGATCGAAAAATGCAGACAGAAAATCCCTCGCAACTGACGGAACGATGGCAAAGGCCATACCTCTGAAGCCATGAATTCAAACGAGCCAATGGTGTGGCGGCGTTTCTTCATCCATCTCTTCATACGTCGCATGGCGAGATCCTCCCCCAGATTGCGTGTCAGGTAAAGGTTTTATGGAAATCCCTCCTATCTGTTGTTAGATGGTGAGGCTGATACGACTGTTCACTATCATGCAAGAAGCGAAACAGGATCTCAACTGTCCTAAACTGCTCCCGCGTGCCTCTTGCCAGTACTGGATGTTCACTTGACATTAGGAGGCTCCTTGCCTTGCTGAACAAATATTTAAGGTGCTTAAGATAGTAGAGAGGGAATGGAGGAGCCTCTGTGTAAATCTCTGCTGTTTATTTGAAGAGTAGAGGATTCTGAAATGTTTATGCTAACTGGTACAGTCCGAAAATACTTCTCTTAATGATCTACAGATGATGCTTGTTTACTACATGGCTGGCAGACATAAATTACACCAGTTTAACTTATCATTTAGATATCAGAAGTACTAATCTATGTTTTGGTTTGGCCAAACTATTTGAAAATGGTGATCGTTTTGTTAGATTTCTTGTACTTACTTGTCAATGCTTTCAGTATAAGTTTGACTCTCTGGCTAGTCATTGCAGATTGCATAGCAAACTTTATCTAACTTCATACACCAACTGGTAAATCTTATACCCAGATGAAAAGCTGGATAGTTTAGCTTACTTCTAATGTTCTCAAAAATTCTGACATCTCCCCAGCGCCACAAAAAACCGCTACAACACTCAGATGAGATTTAGATCACAAACAAACACTAAGTAGGTGTCTGATAAAACAGGATCTAAAAACAAACTTAATTAAAGACCAAGATAGCTCCAACGTTAACTTACACTTTCTCTTTAGTACATAAATGTGACTTTGTAGTCAATCATTTAAAACATTGCACTGGAATATACATGTACATGTAGGACGCATAATGTAAGTTATAGAATAGCTTTTGCCAATGCATAAAAATCAAAATCTGTCAAGATAAGATGAGATAAGATAAGACAGATTTCTATTTTTATGCACTGTAACTTAAACTTGTGGGCTAAGCTATTAACCCTGACGGGCTGTTAAAATACCAACGGTCTTCTTGCATTTATTATTAATAATATCTGTCATGAACCCCAGAGAACAATAATTTTCATATCACTGTGCTTATTTCACCAAGAGCTACGCACTGATGTCAAACTTGAATGTAGAACATCAATTTTCCAAATGTCTAGTAGTGACTTTCCAAAATTAAACTGGCCAGTGTTTTACCAAACTGAATTGTTACCGTTATTATTGTTCCGCTTTGAAACTTCTAGCACAATCCGTATATAAAAGCTTTGTAGGCACACATACATGTGTGAGCAGAATCTAAAAGAAACTTAGAACGCCTTCACCTTTTGCAAAAAGCAATAACCTCTTTTTTCAATCTCTGATAAGATTGTAATGTAATGAAATCAAAGCCTGGGCTCCAAGCACTGAGCCTGATTCAATACTAGTACAAGGGTAGAAGCTTTGAACTGAAAACGAACAGCAAAAATTGCATTCTGCAAATCTTGTCTGTTGACAAGACAGACGTCCTTGCCGCAGGACTTTCAGAATTAGCCAGCTGATAAAAGCTAATATCCCATAATATACTCCTAGCAGCAAAATGCCATCATGAATTTTTTTGCCATGTTTGTACCTTAGACATAGAGGCAACCCTGGAACAAAAATCGTATTTCTACTTGGCGCAATGTCAATGATGCATTTCACACGTTTAAAAATGATCCTGTCTGTTTTCTACAATATATATCGCAAAGAAGCTCTTCCTCATAAACCACCATCTGAACTACTGTCGCCCGTAGTTCGTTATTTTACGGGTGGACCCCATGCGTCAATCTCCTGTGTGCTGCTGGGAACTTTGCTGCGTGATGAGAGGAATGCCAAGTGGCCATGACAAATATTTTGTGATGTAGTTATTTGGGTCACTGGTTTGGGCCGGAGTCCCCAAGGCAACACTGTGGGTACCGTTTTGGGGCTTTCTCAAAATTTCCTGGACCTCAATGACCAAACAGACAATGAAAATTCTTTTAACAACGATTGATATAATCTTAAAATCTTGCTCAAGGGTTAGCATTGTGTTTCTGTAAGGAAAAAAATATTTGACCGCAATCCTAGGTATCTCATTCTCAATACAAGTGTAAACTCAAACAATTCACAGTAACCAGCTTATTACTAGGTACAGGTACATGATTCTGCAATATATGACTCACTGAATTCACATAGACAGGCTGGTAGATTTTACTAGATGTTTACAACGAAAGTTTGAAAGGTCATTAGAAAAATTTGCGTATGCATGACAAACAGGAGCTCTTCTCCTTGCCCTTGAAATGTCCTTGGAAGAATATTTCTTGAGGAATACCCAACACAGTTAAGGTAACAAAGCACTTGATTCAAAGACACAAAGACATCAAAATTAATTTTGTCTTACTGAAGTCATTTCCATTGTAAACCATAGACATCCTTTCTGGTAACTCTCTCATAAATAATACTGTTTGAAGAAAAGCCTGAACTTTTGAGACAGCCCTTCGTATCAATTGGGAATTAATGCGGAGGAGTTTCTGCGAGGAAGTCATCATTAATTTTTCTATAACAGGTAACAACCGGCTGGGTTAATACAGACTTAATTGTTCACACTCCAGGAAATATATACAATCGCAGCAGAATACTGAACACCCCAAATCCAAATAAGAACTGTCAACAAGTGTCCTCAACAAAGGTTACTGGAACAATACATTAGTAAATAATTAATAACCTTTACAAGTTTAAGTGTTGCAAAATGTTCCAACAGTAGTTAACCAATCAAGAAATGACATTGTATTTAAAGGCATCATAGGATGCCAAGTCCAAATTATGCAAATGAGCTTAATAATTTCCAGAAATTCTTTTTTTCATTCAATTCAAATTCAAAGAAAGGAATTCAAAGACATAATATTTGTCAAAATGGAGACACATTAGAAATGATTTGTGCTTGATCATAGAAAATGTACGAAATATGCAAACAATGCTAAAAACTTATGCATGTTCTTGAAATCCATCAGCATCACAGGAATAAACATAATAATTTTTTTCAAAACTTTTCAAACTTTCATTTGATTTAAGCAACTTTTTCAAAGTGACCGAAAACCATTGAAATATCATGTTTTTGCCAAATATCAAACATGAATATCTACAAAATTTTGAAGATATGATATTCTTTCTACATGATAGAAGATGAACATTGCAGAACACTACTTGGCGGTAAAATCATCAGTCTCTCTTGATCACATGCAAAATCATTCAATTGGACACAATTGTGTGTACCCCCCATAGAGCATATCTCCACCTTTCGAGCAAGTATGAAGTCCCTACCATAAATTGGTCTGCAAATAATTGCGTTATCAATAACAGGATCACAGACACAGACAGATGCAGTGGCCAAAACCAGTGTCCCGAAACGTTATATAATCGTCAAGGGATATCAAACCAGAATACATCACTCACGTACGTTCTTCTACATCAGAACTGTAACAGGGAGCTGGCTCACACAAGCTACCACGCCACCGTTCCAAGAAACCAGCCAATTAAACCGAAATCACAAATGATATTTCAACTCTTCTTCAACGTGCCACAGCGGAAAGAATCTAATATAAACACGTACACGAAGTGCGGAATGAAACGCCAGATTAATCTTGTTGCGAGGCATGACACAGATTGAAGAAAATGACTCTACAGAATGCAAAAACCCTAGCTACGTTACTGAAATAAGTTGAAGTATTTATATAAACACAAAATAAGTTGAAGTATTTATATAAAAACATAGAATATAATATAAACACGTACGGGAAGTGCGGAATGAAACGCCAGATTAATCTTGTTGCGAGGCATGACACAGATTGAAGAAAATGACTCTACAGAATGCAAAAACCTAAGCTACGTTACTAAAATAAGTTGAAGTATTGTTTCCCCTGTTAGGTACGATATTGTGTGGGCTTGTCACTGTGGCACCGCCTGTCCTACAGACATCTCGGCGCCGCAGGGTCCAGCCTTCAGAACTCAGACAACATTTTTGGCGTGACGAATTACAAGTCGGTGCAGAATATAGATTACACTGTAATGTGCTTTGAAGTTAACTGTTCCTTTGCAAGTACAGGTCTCAACATCATATGACATTTTTATCACAAAACGAGAAAACTTACTTACAAGGCTAAATATAGGCATAGACTATCTTTATTTTTCAGCCTTACTATAACTTATAATACGTAGACACTTGAAATAGAGCTTGAATCAGTGAGCTTTATAAGGAAAAAGGCCGGGATAAAAAAAAATTTAAAATTCTCACCTTGTCGCTGTCTATGGTAGTTGCTGAAGTCACAGAACCAGTTTCCTGCTGTTCCATACTGTGGATGCTCCCCTCCTCTGTGGAATGCACACTCTCACTCTCCTCTCCTCCAATGCTCGGCTCTCTGAGGGAGGAAGTCAACCAAAGGTAATGTCAGTGAAATGCTGTATCTACATGTATGACGATTCTACAAGAAATCTAATAAAATTTTTAAATCATATCAACGCCTTACTCCTACTTCTACTTGAAAGTATTATCCAAATAACGCCCTTTGAAATGCCCGCCGTGCGTTATTCCCTAAATTACAATAACGCTGAAGGGAGAAAAACAAATTACTATGACTAATGAAGAAAGGTCTTCTCTGCACCTGCCCAAAAGACAGGTGGATGGCCGAAGATTCGTGAACCGAGTGCCAGGATTGATCGTAGGCGGACTTCACAGACAAAAAGGAGATCAAACCAGCCGATTACAAAAACCAAAATCTAGGTCGTGGAAAAGTAGGTGTCATACCTTTTGAAAATTGATTGTGGCCTAATTTCTGAGCTTTTCAAGTTACCTTTTGTGTAAATCTTTTTAAAGCCACTGCAAGCTCGACACATTTTACAATCCTGAATAACACCACTCAATGACTTGTTGCCCTAAATTTCACAACTACTCTCTCTCTCACAACTACTAGTATACGACTTATACATGTACATGTACCTTTGCAATAAAAAATGGAGAAAATATCTGGCAAGTACTAAAGATAAAAAGTACAAATCTTTAATACAAATAAATTATTGACAAATAAAAAAAAATGCAATCGTTACCACTATTTGTCTGAGGCATTACAAACACACAAAAAAGCTAGCATTTTGATTTAAGTGTCACACTATTAAACGTAATGCTCCATAAACTGAAAAGACTTAATGCTACAAGCATCTATACATTCAAAAATGCTCTGACCTCCTAACCTTGGCCTGGCTTAATAACATTGATTTACGGTAAACAATTTTGTTTTGACGCTTGGTTATTTTGTAACGTTATGTATTGTCAATGTGTCGATTTCATTGTTTAAATTTCATGTTTCACTTGTTGTTACAGGGCATCCCTGAAAAGCAGTGGTTTCAAATAGCACTGAGGTTTCTACCCTGTTTAAATAAAACAGAAATAAAGAAATAAACGACAGTTAGCGAACGCGGCCGTTAAGAGACGGTGTCTTACCGTGGAGACTTGTTCTGCGTCAGGAGTTTCGCTGCTGCCTTGAGAAGCGACGGCTGCTGTCTGCGGTCGTTACGCTGCAGCGCGTCATTCAACGCTGCGGGCACCAAAAAAAACACGCATAAAAACAGCCCAGGTATCCCTTTCATCATCAAATTTGCATCTCTTTTACACACTTCTTAACCTTCTCCCTGCTGCCTGACCCTGTGACGTATACAAACCTGATTCCAAAAAGGCTACCTCAGTTGAAATGAGGTTAAAAATCTCACCCTTTTCATTATCAAGTATGGTATAGCCCAATTTTCAAAATAAGATGCAAGAAAATTGAGGATGCTCCTTAGAAAGACAAAGACATGCTACTCACGTATCTCATATCATTATGTTCACCGAGCATGCAAAATCTCATTGCCTTAGTGTTATTCACTCTACGTAGCTTCTCCCAGATATATATTCCTTCGGGGAATTCTTTATCTGGGGATCTTTTCTTATGAGCACTTTACTTGGCACATCTTCGTTCTTAACATGACCTGGGTGTAAGCCCTGAGAAGGGAGACTGCCTAATCTTATCAAGAAAGAGGGTATTGTTACGCTTACTGAGGTGTGCAACTGTAAAGTTCAGGTCCAATAATATCTAAACATTTCATGCTGATAACTACACTGAAAGGTCCCATCACACAAGAGATTTATTTTTGAACTGTTGAAAATTCTATCGTGCTGACTCTGATTATTTGAGATAATTATAATTTGGTGGATGGACTGGAGTAAATCAAAGGATCTGGCAAGCTAATAATTCATCCTTCGCGATGCTAGAAGATATTCGTAATCTTAATTGCAAATGACGCACTAGCTTTACCCCAAGCTGAATCATTTTGATGCGCGAATAAGAGGCTATGTTTACAGTGAAGATGATTGACAGTTGGTGTACCTGCTGTGATGTGCATCTGTCGTTCCTGCACAGTTTCGCGGATTTTCTTCACCCAAGACTGCTTCACTTCCAGACTGGAAGCCTGCAAAACACACACGATAACAATTTGTATTACTATCTGTTGGTTCCAAATGTTTCACAAATTTCCCAAAAAATATTCAAATCATCAAAAACCAAGAAAACATGAGATCTAGAATGGTGGTGCATCATTAGCTAATAAAGGATAGTGTGGCATAAATCTAATTAAAAAAAAGATACTTCTGAAAAAAAAGCAACTTTATACAATATCTATTAATGCAGCCATGCATTTAATATAGCAGCAATGGTTATAAAATGAAAATGTGTGGTTATGCATGTCCATGTGCATATATAATAATTCTTCCAAGTTTGAAAAAAAAGATACTGGAGACTTTTGGCATTGTTCAGAAGGAAAAGAAAAAAACACTGTATGTAACAAAGTTGTAGACATAAGACAGGCTGTTTTTATAATAGGAGGCTGGATACAAAGAAATGTACCAACTTAAACATTCAAGGGAAAATTATCCTGGGCAATACATGTTCTGGGATATCCCAATGTTCTGTTGTGTTTGGGATGGATTTTAGAAGCACTGAACAGGTTTTAAATGCTGTCAATTTGAATTGTCTAAATATTGATTGATTGATTGATTGATTGATTGATTGATTGATTGATTGATTGATTGATTCTGGTCATACAGATACAAATACAGAATGTAGGATTTTGCTGCAATACTCAAATTATTCCAGATAACAAGGAACCTTAAAGTTTATCATTTGTTTGTGGTACCAATAAATACAGAATAGCTGAGTGTTCTGAAAGATTGCAGCTTTTCCACACATTCATACAGTGCAACAACATCACATTTTTACTCCCTAAATATCATTTTGCAACAGGGATGATTCAACTTTTAATTTGACCAGAAAATTGACTTCAAACATCATTGAGTGACCATCACATGTTAAGGGATATCCCACACATATAGGAGGAAGATAATGGGTTGGAAAGGGGAGTGTACATAAAAGGGAAGAAAAAGAAAACTCACCACCTTCCGTTTCAGAGGCTAAAAGATTAATGAAGAGAAACAGAAATGAGGTTCTACCGGTGCACTACATGGCACAGGACAGTGGAAGTAGTGTGTGATGAAGTACATAGAACATGGCTCGTACAAAAGCACGTCTTTTTAACCAAATTTTCACTGGCTGAAGTGCCAAAAAAGAATTGTGTAAGTTTACAATTGTATCTGATAAAATTCTTAAAGCATTAATAAAACTGAACTTTGAGAAAACATCATGTATTTCAGTCAGGAAAAGGCACCATAATTTTTTCATGACATTTCAATGACTAAAATTACACATTTTTTCATGACATTTCCATGACTGTAACACTGCATTTTTCATCACATTCTGACTGTAACATTGTATTTTTTTCACGACATTAAATTTCATGATGGTAACAGTGCATTTTTTCATGAAGTTTCCATGACTAAACGAACCATGTACACTTCAGAGAAAGAAGACAGGGCAGTGTATAATATAAATCTTACAAAGGTTAAAACTTTCAATAATGTGTTACTGGCAGCTAGATGTATGCAAAAGCACTCTGTGCATTTTTTAACCACATTGGATGTTAAGTTTGCTCACTGGAAATACTAGCAGTAACGATTAATTATTATATATTTTACATCTAGTTTCATTTGTGCAAGGGCCTGGCCACTTAGAAAACATGTAGGCCAGTGTTCCTCTATTGTTTGTTGAGCAAAGACCATTAATGAACCTTTAGTTTGTATGCATTATCAATTGATGAACAAAAGTAGTATTGCATTCCTGGTTAATGATTTTAAGCAATACATAAGTCTGTGAAAATGAATGAATGAATTCGAAGACCATAGTTCTTGCAAATTTCAGTCATAAAAAATCTACTGTAACAGATGTTCATGTAGAATACATACAGAAAATGTTGATTTCCAGAATCATATTATTGCTTGTGTGCATATTATGTACATTGCAAAGGAATACACAGTCATATACATAACGTTTAACACCATCTTTGCCCAACAAGCAATACAACTTATCCCTTGCTCATTTGTATCCAAAGAATGACTAGTGAAAATGACAAGTTTCCCATTTTTACACCTGGTTACCGAAAGAAAGGTATGAAAAAAGTACAAAAAAGGAAGTAAAGAAACGACTGGTGTATGTAAAGGCAAGTCTTGTGGAAGAGGGGTAACGTTACAAAACAGCCTCTGAAGGGTCATTTTCCACCTTTGATCTATGACCTTTGTTTTGAAATCATAAAATAATATCTCTTTATTTTGCACTACCTTCATACTTTGCTATCAATGACTTTGATATCATGACTTCAAATAAAAGACCTGTACACTACAGTTACAGTAACTGCAATTTCAATACAATTTTGCCACCAAAATAATCCCCCTTTCTAAAAATTGTTGTTTAGCAAGCAAAATGTCTTTTTTTTACCTCATCACTTCTTGAAAAACTAATTTCCAGGCAATCCTCATTCTGCTTTAAGGAATAGCTCCTAGACCTACATGTACAAGAAGCCACACATCAAAGGTGTTAATACAGTACAAGAGTGATGATGTCTCACTACTGGGCCCAGAACCCTACCTTGAGGATGATCCTGTTGTCTGATGTGGGCTGTCTGCCTGTCCACAGAGCAAACTTACAGGGGTCTCCTTCTATGTGCTCTGTAACACCCAGGTCAGATGTCTGCATAGGGAAAACAAAAATTACATTGTATTTATCATCAACTTTATCATTCCATCTTAAATGCACTGCTCACCAAGTCTTGTGTTATATCTGCATAAAGTGACATTCGAGAAGTTGTGGATTACCCAATCCTTGACTAAGAGTATTCAGTCAAAAATTTGGGCAACTTCCAATTTTCCTTCATGTAGGAAACTGTAAAAGTATAATTATGCTACAACAGAGTAAGTTCTGCTGAGATACAGGCAAATTTTCATGTTTACTTTGACCATTTCAACAGCTTCATAATTCACATCCATTGCAGAATTTTTTTCAGAACCAAGCAATTATCAAGTAAGCTAACCTTCAAGTCAGAGGAGATTTTTCAGCAACATTATGGGAGTTTTTGAAGAATCCGGGTTCCACAACTTGACACAGACTTCAGACTAATGTTCATGTCTTTCTGAGAGATTTAACAAGTCTTCAGGATACGAGGAGCTAGTTTTGTACATACATGTATTTAGATAAATTACACTCAACATTGCTGTACATGTTGTACACTCACCATTAGTCTATACTTGTAGATGTACTTGGTTTTACCGTTGCTATCTTTGACCTCTTTGCTAAACAGTAGGCACATCTCGAAGAGGAAGATGTGTCTTTCTCGACCCTTACGGATCAGGGCCTTTGGATCCCAGACTTGGAAGGAGTCTTGTAACAACATGTCGCCTTGGGCCTCAAAGTTACCCTGAGGGAGGGGTGCAAACAGAATGAATCATACTGTCATACACTTAATTGTACAGTATGTAGCACATCGGCAGAATGTACTGCGCCTGCGCAGAACCCTGTATTTTCGCGTTTTTCGTTGGGTTTTTGGTCATCGTTGCATCAGAATTTTGTCTGTTGCAGAGGATATTCTTTCCGACACAAAGTTTGGAAACTTCTGTCGAAATGCTAACCTTATATGAGCTAATACAACCTTATATGAGACATTCTGCCAAAATGCTATGCACAATACATAACGGGTTTCGCGCAGGTGCAGTACGTTCTGCCGACGTGCTACAGTATGTGTATGTATGTATATGCATGGCAATCACTCAAGATCTTTATTTGCAATCAGATACAGATTCATGTACGGATATACAGATTCATGTACAGATACATACCGGTATTCATGCAAAGACACAGATTCATGTACAGATATACAGATACAGATTTTCCGAGTATGATGACCGTGTCAGTCCCTACACCTGAGTGAGGAGTGTTGACACGGTGGCCTTCGCATGGATTTGTTTAAGGTGGATAACAGGTTGCGAATCTGAGACCTACACAATATAAACGTGATGTGAAAAACAATGTACATGTATTGACATTTGATTCTTACTGTATTTCAATCATGTCTCATTTTTTTTATTTACTTCATATTCACCACAAAACAAGCCACTCAAATGTTTTAGGTTACTGTACAAGACAGTAAGGACAGATGTTTGTTGGCCTTAAACTTGAAAAGTTTAAGGTTATACCCATTTGGGACACAATCACATGGTACATGTAGCTCATTCCTTCATTTTACCCCATGTTGTACTGGATATTACAATAGAAAAGACATCACATGTGTACAAGAACAAGCCAACAATGACAGAAAACTGTCCCTACCTCGAACCCTTCCAGCATGCTGAGATGCATGGCATCGTTGGCCTTCTTGGGCACATTGAGCATCACCTCCAGTCCATCCTACAAATGAGATTTAACACTTCAGAAATATTTCTTCACAAATACTTGTCTGTGCTGCATGTAGTCCTGTGAGGAATGCTTTGCTTTGAGTGTTAACAAGATACATGAAGTAAAAATATTGTTAACTCTAAACATTGTTTAAGGCTATCTAATGATAATGCTCCTACTGTACTTGGTGGCAGCGAGTTCCACTCTGCAATAGTTCTAGGAAAGAATGAGTTTTTGAACACCTCAATCCTTGGTTGATACCTCTGGTACTTAGTAGTTGGTACATCCACCTGTAAGTCTGTTTATTAGTCATTTTGTTCCAAGTAGTATGCATGTAAGATAGACCAGATGTTCACCTTGATTTCTCCCTTGCCTTCCTCACAGCAGGCCAGTAGGTCCTTCAGGAGAAGCTGGTACTTGGTTATTCTCTGTACAGGCTTGATCAGGTATGACTGGATAGTAAGACTCATGCTGTGTTTATTCTGCACATCCTGAAACAAACAAACAAACAAACAAGTACATTTGTACTGGTAAACAAACATTTGAAAAATGTATGAATTATAATCACTAACAAAATTTACAGAAGATTTAAGTAGAAATTATTAATGCTAAATAAACATCTGAGCAAATGTATCAATTAAAGCATAAACATATTTTACCAATTTTAACAAAAAGAATGCGGGATTCAAAATCAAGAATCTCGTGATTCTAAAGAAAATATTACCAACTGTCTTCCTTTGTCAAAATACAATGGTCTTGTCAGAACATACAAGTATTATCATTACCTCAATGAAAAGCAGCCAGCAGACCAATATTAGTCAAATTTAGACTTTGAATTTACCTCAAAAAAGTTGCCGGCATGTTCCATGAGAAGCTGGTTGGAGTCAGGCTTGTTCTTGCAGTATTTCACGTACATGTCAAACTTCTCTGCCCAGGTCACGAAGCAGTGACCTACATCTTCTGGAAACTGCTCGTATTTTTCGAGCTCTCTGAGGAAGACACTAGAAAAAGAAAAGACTCTCCTTGTAAAAAATGACAACATTTATATATTCAATGGCAAAAACATACTTTTTACAGTTAAACTTATATCACATAAGAGGAAGTATTAAATACAATACTGGTGTAGGTAAGGTTGTCCATATGCATGCAATTCTCACTTGTATCACAAGGAGGCGCTTATCACTCGCAGAAACCTCATAACTGTCTATCAGTGGCTTACATTGAATAACAGAATACTTAGTACTTACTTTCTTTGGTAAGCAAAAGAGTTTGGTGATCTTTGAAGATATGGACAACTGTGCAATATGTGACAGAAAAATTAAAAACATTGTGGATTGTCTTACTTGTTATGGAAATCATAAATCTCTTCGATATTTCCGAAGATGACAGACTCTCTCCCGGACAGTCCTACAGGCACCTCCTGTACAGAAGCTGTCATCTCACACAGGTAGTTCTTAATGCAACACTCCAGGTCCCGCACATACACTCGCTCTGTCTGCAGCAGCTCTGCCATGATAAACCTGGGGAAAAAAATGATAAGACAAAACATTTAACTTCATACGACAATTAACTATGACAAAAAAGGTTTAACGTTCTTCCTAACACTGACTAAATTGGGACTCCGTCAGCCTTGCTCACAGAATGAAGTATACCAACAAAGATGAACTTTCACGCTCAGAATAACTTCAATCAAATGAACACAAAACACAGCCTAAACATTTAAGGATTACAATTGTTTACAGTAACCATTTCTTTCAGTGTTTCCACATCGTGTAATACTATCAAATTAGGATCAATTTGACCCACTACTCTGCCAATATTGATGCAAAACTGTAGCAAAAATCTTTCACAAAATTTTGTAACATAAAAAAGAGAAAATAAATCTGATTTGTTAGTACATATCAAAATCTTTCAAAGAAAACTATGTTGTCTACTCACTCTTTTCTTCTGGCAGACTTTCTCTTCTCCTCATTGGAGTCCTTGGCAGAGTCTCTAAGTTTGACCTCTAGACTGGAGTCTGACCCTTTGCCCTCTGACCCCTTACCATCAAGGGAGAGATCCTTGTTCTCACTTGGAGCAAGCTGGAGAGAAACAAAGTTTCATATTTCATATCATGCCCGTAATACCACATGTACAAAATAAACTCTTCAAGCTAGAATAAAAGACTTGGTTGTGTAAAAAAGAATCTCTTTACTCACTGCAATGTGTCTATCTTGAAACCTCCCTATATCAGATTGTGTACCTCTGTCACCTTCATCAGGGCAATTCAGGACTGGTTATATTCACAGACAAGACAGTGTTTCTATCTTGAAAACCTCCCTATATCAGATTGTGTACCTCTGATTCCACCCCGAGAGCCTCCTCCAGCTTGTGTCGGTACTTGTCCATCCGTGAGGAGAAGTCCTTGTAGCGTTTGTCCACGGCCGTCACCCATGACTTGATACTGGAGGCGTGCGAGTGCCCCTTCTCTACAAAACTGTCTGCCACCTGCAGAAGGAGCTTGACTTTTTCTCTGGTCTCCTGTAAGGATGATACAAATAAATGCTGAACAAGGAAGATTTGAATGTGTACGCCAAACAATTTTAAGTGGGAATTGCCATACTTTATTCTAAGGTGAGGGGACACAAACTCAACCAAATACCAGTATCTATGTCATTACACAGCAACAGCTTCTCTCCATGTACTGCAAAATTGTGGAACAGTGACAAATATTTCCCACCGGAATAAAACCAACAAGCCTTAAAGACCAACGTTACAACTATCTCCTAGCATAGTCACCTACATTTGTATACCTCCTAGCAATTAAATTCAGTCTCCAAAAGTGGTCTTTCGGCCATTTATTGTAAGAGCAATCTTGTTACAAAAAAAAAATACACAGATGTATGAAAATTCATCCTGGTGTTCATGGCCAATACAAGATGCTCATTGGTCAAAGCTAGATGGGCAACACTGGATGCTGATTGGGCAAATATCTATACCTGTTTAAAAAGTATTGCAGGCAAAACATAAATCATTGTCTTTGCTATTATGGCTGTTCCAACCTTGGCTGTTCCCTTAAACTCATTGTGTTCTTTAAGTAGAGCCTCTGTTTCTTCCCTGTTGTCTCCGACGTTGATGTGCGTGGACAGGTAAAACTCTCCGGTATCGTGGATCCAGTCCAGGGCCTTCAGCACAAAACACAATCATCATTATCTACAGTCAGAGTGTACAGTGTCTTAGCAGTCCTGGGTTCAAACTTCAAACCCCACATTTCCAGTATGGTAATAGCTGATCTTTTCTTTTACCATCAACCTAAATTTGCACATGTAGACCATCATGCTTCCTGTCCTCGGTGCTGAATGCAGTCCACTGACAACCTTAAAGCTTGAACTAAGCCCTACGAAATGTCTTTTTCCAAAATTTAGCAATGTGGGATAACATAACACATATAAAGTCCATTACCGGATGAAGAAAGGTTTTGTGTACTGATGGTTCTTACCTGCTTGGCGCTGCGCTCAAAGAGCACGTACTGCTGGCACTGGTCGAGTCTTTTCTTACGGATTGTCCAGTATTCTAACACCTGGTTTTCCTGCTTCAAAAGGTTCTCTAAGATACCTGCAGTAAAAAAAAACAGTAATTAACAGTTAAAATAAGCCTTTTGCAGGTTTCAAGAGAAAATCTAAAGCTATGATATGGCTTTGTAAGCGGTGAAAATGATGCTTTGTTTTTCAAAATTTAAGAATAATTTCTGCACAAGTTAACTGTAAGACGACCAATGACAACTTGATGCTGTTATGAACAGTGACAACCTTCCAAAATGACAAACTATGCTGACATTATAAGATGATTACATGTGTATGAATTTAATTACAAACTGTCAAACATCATTTCCATTCTCACAGTTAGCAGGGCTCGAAATATTGGGTGCATAAGCACCATAGTGCACCCAAATTTGGAGCTGTGCACCTAATTCTTTTTAGTGGGTGCACCAGTACCACCAAATATTTTCGTAGGTTTACGTATGTAAAGATGTTAAATGTATAGTAGTATATAGCATATTATTAACATCAAAGTGTCAGATAGTAATAAAATCATTAAAACATGATTAGTTTTTGCTGACATTCTACTTATTTCATCTTACATGGTGTATCCAAAAATTTTTTGTGCACCCAATTGTTTAGGTTAATGAATAAAGATAAATGAATTTTGAGCCCTGCAGTTAGCAAGTACTAATTGGTGAGAAGTTTAAAATATGTGCAGTTGGAAGAGAGGTTTGTACTGACTTTTCACACGAGTGTCTGGTCCGCGGAGTCTGTTAGGAGACGGCCCGTGGGTGAGGTTACTCCGCTGGACGTACTTCAGGAATGTTTCGGCATTGCGCCGGGCTAGCGTACAGGCCTGCAAGGAAAATCAAATGTTACTTGCACTTCCAAGAATTCCTAAAACTTCTTAAGCTTACCTATGTAAAAAAATGCATATAACAAAGACAATAAAGGAAAAAAATCGAATACAGGCAATGCCAAAAGACTTGGGAAACACAAAACATTGTACTTAAAATAACATGGTACCTTTCAGTACCTTTATAAGACTAAAAATACAATCATCCAAATCAAATTACTAAAGCCTAGGGTAAAAATCTACATCACCAATAAAAAACACTCTAGAGGTTTCCACTTTGTCTGAAGAAATGCTACACCACAAAGATTGTAAGTTAATAAGATTTTATTTCTTCAGGCATCGATGGCCCATATAAAAGAAAAGGTACAAATAGAAATATTACCTTTAGGAATGCTTCTTTTTGTTCTACATGCTTGCCGATGATGGGTGCGATGGGGTCAGGTTCTGTCGTGTTATATCTCTCCGAGTTTCCGCCACACCAGTCTTCGTCTCGCTTGTATTCCCTCTCCAGACTCTCCAGGACAGAACAAACCTGGAACAACCAACGTCGAATCACGTGTGGCTAAACTCGCTGGAAATTACTTTACAGTTTTCTCTTGCCAGAATCAATATCCTCCGATTCCAGTCATAAGACTCTCATTTCTACAACACATTCAATCAGATAGATTATCTTTCCTCTGATTTGTGTTCTTGTCAATTCCCCTTGCCAGCACTGGTGTGATTATGTCTAAAAAGGGTGGCACAAAGATGAAATATCCTCAAGTACATGTACACTCATTCATTTTCTGAATGTGTACACTCATTTCCGCATCTTCAATCTGAAACTATTCTTGTCACACACACATACATTTTGTATGCACAACACACATAGAATTCCCATCAAAAGAAATTTGCCTAAAATGGTACATGTAACATCAATATCAGGAAAGTTCATCTGTGTTGGTAAACATCACTATGGAAACTGTACCAATACAAAGGCTAGACTCACCAAGGGTTCGTATCATAATGTGTTACAATTTTCTACCAAATAATGCCCCTACATGCACATGTTCATACTCACATAAAATGAAACATTACACATTTCAACTGAAACATTAAGAGTCAAAATCATCTGTAAATAGCTACTTTAAGTTAACAGTTTTCAAAAATATGATACACTTGTAGCTTTGCAAGGCTTGAACCAAGTTGAATATTGAGGTAGAGAACTGTCCATTCATGTTCATGCATACAGAAAATGAAACACCTTTTTACTGAAACATTGTCAGCAAATATCATCTGTTGAAAAGACTTAAAAATAGGATACACCATTTTGTAGCTTTCCCAGGCTTGAACCAAGTGAATATTGAGTTAGAGAACCGACCTAATCCACAGTTTGTAGAACTGAACTGCTGTTATTTATAATCCTGGAGTATTTGCTTTGTATTGCACAGAGCACTGATATACGTTGCCGATACATGAATATGAACAATCTTACACTAATTTCAAAACTCCTGACTCTTACTAGCTAGTACTTCTCCAACTACAACTACTACTACTACAAGCAGGATTCTCCCCATAAATTCTAAGGAGAAAGGTGCTCCCTAATCGGTTGATGAAAAATCAGCAAATTTTCATGGTAATACTAAGAGAAAACCCTAAACTTGAACATTCTGGGAGATGTTCTAGGACTTTGGGGAGAGGGGGAGCACCCTAATGCTCCATTGCTTGGGAAGAGCCCTGTACAAGTGAATATTTGACAAGAGAACCAACCTGCTCTGCAGTTTTGTAGAACTGAACGGCTGCGTTGATGAGTCGTTGTCTGTCCTCAGCCTTCTGCATCAGCTGTTGCCAGTGGAGCGCGACATTTTCCGCACAGGCGCGAATCGCTTCAGGCTCATAGTGATTGTTTCCTATCAAGTTCTCTGCCTTCTGTTGAACTGTCAGAGCACTAAGATGTGTTTTCTGCAATGGAAAATAAGAATGAACATGAGCTTGATGAATTTTGTTGAAGTTTGATGAATCTACATTGTAGTGATGATACTTGTTTATTAGTCAGTCTTCCATGCTAAAAGAAGCAAAGCCCCTTTCAAAATTTCAAAATCCGTTTTAAAGCAAATAATGTATAACAACATAAGATACATTTTTGTGACGTTAATGCAAGAATCGCACAAATTACACAGCAGCTTATGCATTTTTGTGATGCTCTATTATGCAAAAATATCACAAATAAAATAGAAGCTTATACATTTTTGTGACTTCCTATTGTGCAAGAATGGTAAAAATAACAGAGAGAGCTGTAGCTTGTACATTTTTGTGACTTTCTATTTGCGCAAGAACAGTACAAATAACACAGTAGCTTACTTCTATAGCTAGCTGGAACTGCTCGTGTTCTTTCTTCATGGTCTCTGCCTCGTTTAGTGTACTGGCGGTGATAACAGCCGCAGCCAACATGGCCTCCCCGTTCCGTATCCATCCCAGAACCTACGCAACACACAGAAACAGCAAAACCAAGGTCATCAACACAGAAATCACAGCATCAAGGTCATCAACAGAGAAACTACATAAACAAGGTCATCATCTCGTAACAATGTCCACACACACAGAAATGCCTTAGATGTACATGTAATGGTCAATCTGTGTGTGTGGACATTGCTACATGTACGCAACACACAAACCTCAGCATCATCAAAGTCATCAACACAGAAACCAGAAATTCAAGGTCATCAATAGAGAAACTACAAGAACAAGGTCATCATCTGGTAGCATACCATATATACACACACAGAGGGACAATTACATGTAGATCTAAGGCATTTCTGGGGCTTTGAGTGGGCTGTCCAACATTCACGGACGGATAAGATCTTGTCGAGCACGTGTTTGAACTTTATCTTCTACAGACTGAGAGAGCACCATAAAACATGCCAGCAGCATTGATCGGGTGCTAAAGCACACTACAGAGCCCTAACTTCCACTGAAGATAAGTAATACATGTGTAACAGAAATCTGGCACAGTAAAGCATACCAACATTCAAGACTACTGTGTGATTGATACTTTTAGATGTAGGGAGGGGGGCAGCTTCTCGGATCCTACTGATCCTATTGATTGTATTAGAAGATAACTAATACATGTGTTACAGAAATTTGGCACAGTAAAGCATACCAACATACAAGTCTATACTATGTGATTGACATGACTTAATACTTTTAGGTGTGGGGAGGGGGGCAGCTTCTTAGATCCTATTGATTCTATAGATCGTATTAGAGATAAACAGCGACTTGCATCAGAACTGAGACGCTTTAAGCGCAAAACCAAGAATAAGTACATGGTGTAGATGAAGTACTTTTATGGTCTTGTAAGACTGACGAAATGCCTACTACTACTATTACAGATAATCTAGATTATTTTTGGCTCTGGTAGAGAAGCAAACTGACCAATACCAAAGAACAAATGTAAATTTAACACACAATGTTGGGACATGAGTTAAGTGATGATCACAATTTCCTTTATCTTTATGTTGCCATGGCAATGTAAGGAAAATCCCATGATGCCAATGAGACATGACAGGTTTCACAGGACCTTGGTCTAACCTCGCGAGTAAGGAACAAATTTCCAATTTTCTGCTTGAGAATAATCCACTGCCTCCGAACGGGACATTCAATGTCACTGCATATCCAAGGACATTCCATGACAGACTCAAGGGGAGTTCAAAAAGGAGTAAAATATAGACCAGCGATGTCTTTTATAATTCTGAAGTATTGGCTTTTGTATTGCATGGAACACTGATAGATGAATATGTACAATCTTATACTAATTTTCAAACTCACCCTATGATACTACATTGTGTTTGTACATATATACTACTACATTTAGTACATGTACTAGTGTTCTACAACAACTGCTACTACTACCTTTAAATACTATGAAATGTTTGTTGTCCTTGGAGATCATGTTCAAAAGGCAGATCATCACATATGCAAGTTACTAAGGGGTACTGTTTCTAACTGTCAAGATGATTTTTGGTGGGATTGGAACCCATAACCTACAGACCTATACCCACCTGCTTGACCTCCTGTTCGAAGTGTCTGAGTTGTACACACTGTGTAAGGTACAGTCTAAGGGGGATCATCAGATATGCAAATTACAGATGGGTACTGTCCTTAATAGTTGAAATTATTTTTGGTGGGATTGGAACCCATGACCCACCTGTTTGACCTCCTGTTCGAAGTGTCTGAGTTGTACACACCGTGTAAGGTACAGTCTAAGGCGGATCATCAGATATGCAAATTACAGATGGGTACTGTCCTTAATAGTTGAAATTATTTTTGGTGGGATTGGAACCCATGACCCACCTGTTTGACCTCCTGTTCGAAGTGTCTGAGTTGTACACACTGTGTGAGGCGGAGTCTGTGCTGCTCGGAGATCTCCTCCAGGTCCAGCTGCTTCTCGTGGAGAAACTCCAGCAGCACCTGGATACGTGTCTGGGCGTCGTACTGACTGTCTGCCATGATCTGTACACCTGTGCAACATGAACACCACATCGGTCAACACTCTTGACAGTTGTTGACAATGGTTGCCCACATTTCTGATATTAATTACAATTTTTCTATGAAAAACCATTTCAATAAACCACAGATGTTCAATATTTCTCAAAGATTTGCATACAGCAGTGCATTTGCATGGAATGAGTTGCCTGGTACAGTTAGGGTGGTCACATCTGGCCACTCTTTCAAGAAGCTGATAAAACAATATTGCTGACCTCTGACCTCTCGACCCAGCCTGATCCATCGATTTTGATGCTAGGTTGTACATATATATGTTATTTTTGTTATTTTGTTTACTGTTGTTGGTGTTTATGTCTATCTGTACAGGGCACGCCTGTAAAGCAGTATATTGTACTGAGTGCGTCTACCCTGTATAAAGAAGACAGAAATAAATAAATAAAAGGTGAAGCAGCTTCCCATCTGCCTCCGTAAGACCTATCTAACACTTGCGACAAGCAAACTTCATCCAATTCACAATCAAGTGTGTTAACACCGGTGAGAACTCAACTGTGTGTTGAACACCTGTATCTAAGGTTCAGTTGTCTGTAAAACACTTGTAAAAGCTAAGCCGTCTGTTAAAATACATGTAGCTGGTACAGATCCATGCCCCTCTATTCAAATACATAAAGCTCACCTGCCTGTTCAACACCTGTATAAAACTTATTGGTAGAAACACCTGCACAAAGCTCACCTGTCTGTCAAACACCTGCATAAAGCTCACCTGTCTGTTCGAACAGCTGGTACAGCTCCTGCCCGCGCTGCAGTGCCTCGTACGTGAGCCCCTGCATGCGCAGCACCCTGTCGTTGTGCGCGCTCAGCATGTGTTCCGCCCGCGTCAGGTCGGCCTGAAGCTCCTCCTTACCCATCTCCTCCGCCCACGCTTCCAGTTTCGATGACACCTTTTCATCAAGACAGAAGATGTGTTTGGTTTTTTCAAAGACAATGACTCTACTAAGAAGAAAGCTAACATTTGCAAAGCAAATGCATAATGTTTACCTTTGCATATGGTCTACTCTGTTAATTCTTACTCCCAAACACATTCATACATTTGGTGACAGGAGTCTAAATCCCTCCTGCTATAAAATTGCAACATGATGTAACCCAATATCAGTCACCAAGGTAACAGACGTCTGGTTCAGGTTCTTGACCTTTTGTGTTTGTGTAACACGTACAGAAACCTCACAGGTCATCCTGAAGCTCCTCCTTACCCATCTCCTCCGCCCACACTTCCAACTTGGACGAAACCTTTTCATCCAGAAGGAACAATTTTTTCTTACAACCAGTAAACCATCTCAAGGTGCATACAAGATATGTAAGACAGGGCTGTTTTGATCCACTTATAACAGTGTGGTTGGTTTTATTAAAGAGGTCCCAGCATGTAGGCAAAACGTACTGCGTGAAACCCGGATTTCTCTCTTTTTTTTTTCAAATCTGGATGCACCCACTATTGTCGGTAAGTGAGCTGGGTTTTATACTATTTTTTTTTCATTCACACATACATGTACTTGCATGTTGTGGCTTTATGTAGTATGTCATACACTACAACAGATGTACAAGTTAAGTTCACTATTTTGTCCTGAGCCCTGTCCAAGTCACATACCTCTAGTGCATCCCTCTCGAAGTGTCTGAGCTGCAGACAGAGGTCGAGTCTCAGCTTGCGTGAGGCCCACAGCTCGTCCAGCTCCCGCCGGCTCTCCTCCAGCTTCTGCAGCACACCGTCGATGTGCTTGATGGACTCCTCATGCCGCGGGTTGTTGGGGGCCTGGTTACCTTCCATGGCAGCATCCCTACAGGGAGGTACAGTTTACAGTTCAGTTTTCAGTTTGAGTTTACAGTTAACCTTTGAGTTTACAGTTAACCATGTATTGAAGTATTGACTACTTCTGGGCACTGTGAACTAGGTGGGTGGGAGGTATAAGTGACGTTGCCAGGAGATGGTGGTGAACACTGGTTTTGAAGGCTTGTCAATTGAAAATGCTTGTCAGGGAGAGAGTCAATGATTTTGTAGTCCATAAAAGAAGATTTTGCTGTATAAGACTGTCAATGTACACAGGTGGACAATATATGCAAGATTTTTTATGCTTGGGTCAATGGAAGACAAATTTATAAATTTGGCCACAATGACTGGGTGGTCTAGCCTTTCACAAAACAATGACATAGATAAGTACATGTAAATGGATATATAATTTGAGCAAGAGAATACGAGGTATCCAACAGTGGCAGCCAATATGCTGAATTGTTGTCGGAGCATTATGATGTGATAAAATTGTATCATAAACAAAGACTTCAGCAGTTAATATAACTAAAGAAACACAAGTACAGGCCAAACAATGCATTCCTACCTTAGTTGCTCAATAAGATTCTCCCCCTCGCTGATTGTACTGATAGATGCGTCGATGGTGGCCTCCTTCTGTTGTAGGAACTTCTCTATCAGTTCTTCTGTTCCCTCGATGTCGTCTGCTAACTCGTCTGTCTGAAGTTCCTTCTTTAACGCCTCAATCCACACCGACAACTGTGAAACACACGTCAAATCTCATTGCGTATAAACCTAACGGTAACAATATATTTCATCCATACTATGGTATGGACTGAAATACAAATAGCCAAACAGTAAAATCCTTGAAAAACCAACATATCTTTTCTGAGGGAAATTTTTCCCACGTTAAACAGAGTCCATAGCGTCCAGCCAGTTCCCACTGCAAAATCCACAGACAGAAAGGCTGTGACTGTCCACATATAGACTGATTGATTGCAAAGCACTTAAGCTTATTACATGGATTTGTTACTGCCAATACCAATACTGGGTTCTGGCAGTCAAGTCGGTGGTATTGACCCATTTCAGCCTCCTCTATTAAGAGTGGCAGTGGTGTGTAGTCTCTAACAAACTACAATACTTACTGACTTAAAGATTTAAAGAAACAAAGCTAATTACTGGTTTTCCAGATTTTCTAACAACTACAATTTAGGGTCTGTGCTGTATATTCACTTTTAGGTATGGAAGCATTGCTTTGGGTGGCTGGAATAGGTTTGTGTATCTGTTCATCTAGACACAGAACTTATTATTAGAAGGTTGACAGCACATGGGTGTGTGAAGATTGACAGGCAGAATCTGGCCTGGAGCCAGCAGAGAAAAGTTGACATGGGAGATTCAGAAATCTGAGGGACTGCATACTTCCTTGAACTTGAAGTCTGAAATCTCCTTGAAGTCTGAAATCTCCAAATTTTTCAGATATTATCTACTTCTTTTTCTTCTATTCATCTTGACAGACGATCAGTTCAGCGTTGATGGGCTCGTCCATGGGTGGCCAGCCCAGCTTTACTCTTGCAGAGTTTATTACATGTATATTATCTAAATCAAATAGAATACTTCATTTCTTTCTACATGTAAAAAAATTTCTTTCCACACTGACCTCTTTGATGTGCGTGTGGAAGGAGACGGACATGTCCAGCAGGGCTTTGCGCCGCTCCACGCGCGTGACGAAGTCATGGATGCGGTCCTCCAGATGCCGCGCCGCCTGGTAAATCTCCTGCGGGTCACACTCTCCCGTCTGCGCAAGCTGCTCCGCTGCCTCTAACAACTTGTCTGCATTAGTGTACGTATTCTGGAAAACACAGAGATGAAAAAAACATTTAATACAACAACACCCACAATAAAGACACATATAGAATATTGCCTACTGCCTATGAGCTCAGGCCAGGTACTACCGGTGCTCCTCTCCGTCTGGTTTCTCCAGCCAGCTCTTCAAGGGCAATACTGCACACAGTTTATTCTATATCACTCGAAGTACCAGCCTGAACCATGGGAAGGTTGAGAGTCACTGGAAAAAACACACATTTTAATCTAAAATGTGCCAAAAGTTTGGTATCCCTAAACAAAAAAATGTAGCAATATCAATTCCAACATCCAAATCCAGTATTCAACTTTCCGCACACGGCGCACCTGAAATGCATTCGGATTCTTCTACAGAATGGTTGGAAGCCCATGTGATAACCAAATAGTATCCCATAAAATACTGGAAATTATCACACAGGCCAGAACACCTATATCAAACGTTATCACAGCCCAGCTAAGGCATAAATGCTGTTACTCAAGACATGGTTCAACCTGTCCTCATAACTAGTCTAAAAAAAACAAAAACATCAGGAACAACTGGTAAGTACAACATACTTGAATTCTGTAACTGACAAAAATCGGGTTCAAGTCAGGTCACACGACTCACACCCGTAAAAAAAGATTAGACTAGCCTGTCTTCCTGACAGCTCGGTATGCTAAACCTGTAACAGACTCACTCGAAGGGAAAACTGCCGATGTCTGGACTCATCACTGTGATAGACCATGTCTGGAAGCTGTAATACCTTCTCAGGTATGATCTACAACCTGTGTGTTGAACTTGACCATAAATATCTATACGTATTAGTGCCTACACTTGATACATTGCAAGCTATATTTAGAGTACATTTCTATATCTATAGCTGTACTAGCAATAAAGATAAAAATACTTTTTTTCTTCTTTTGTACCTGGCTTGTAATACCTTCTCAGGTATGTTTTATAACTCGTGTGTTGAACTTGACCATAAATATCTATGTAGAAGCACCTACACTGGATACATTGCAAAGCTACATTTAGAGTACATCTATATCTTTAGCTGTACTAGAAATAATGATAAAAATACTTTTTTCTTCAATTGTACCTGGCTGCATTAAATGATTGATGAGAGGGTGCCACTAGTAGAACAAACTTTTTTTGAGGAAGAAAATTTTTGGTTAGCATAGAATTTAGTATACATACATACATGTACAGGAGAAGGAGACAAATTTCTTTCTACGCGATCTAAGAATTTGGTATTTCTTCCTGAACCTGAGGCTTAATGTCGAATCTTACATCCAAGTCATCACCTCAATTATGTAAAGCATACTCACATGCATGACAGAAGTCGGTACAAAGGCAAAACAAATGTTCTTAAAATACATGTAGTTGGCTCACTGTAGGAAGGGAGACAGGTGATAGCATTAGGGCCTACATGTAGTTTCACACGCACAAGTTTCAAACCTGAGATTGGTCCTGATGCTGGTAATGTTTATGACATAATACTTGTTAATTTAACTTTGGGAACTCATGTTTTCTACATTGCAAGAGGCTACTTGATAAGTTTCGCACATTTGAAGGTGCATGCATCAATCTAGTGTAGCATCTTCTAAAAACCTTTAAGTCATTTTATTAGACATTTGACAAATATGATGGATAATAGCAGTCTTACAGCACATCAGATTCTGCAACATTAGTGAACCACATTTAGGAAATCTTTTCATGAATGGACAAAACAAAGATATAATACTGTAAGATAGATCTTCTGAAGCCTTTTTATGAAACAACCTTCTATCCACCATAGATCTTCCTGGAACAGCCCTTTCTTGTACACTTACTACCAGGCAAAACATGCAAACTGTCTCCAAAGCAAGCATCAATATGGGCCTACACAAACAATCTCAAATCATCCCATTTCTCTCTTCTCTAAACTACATCAGTAATCACCAGCACACAACTTCTTCACAAGATATAAATGTTGACCACTTTTCCTTCTCCCAAAGGAAAATCTGTTGTACAAATATACCGCTTTGCAAGAATAGTGTGAAAACACTTACTTGCCCATTGGATTTGAATGTAGGAATGCTTTTAAAACCACCCTGGGAAACATGTTTTCTGAGACAACACCAGACAGGAAATGTACTTCCCATTCAGAAGGGGGGAAACTGAACAGTAAGTGACTGTCAGATATGGGAGAGTAGCCACTTAGCTTTATGGCTACTGGTACAAGCTATAGACATTTGAATGGGCTATTAAATAGGCCATCTTTCTGATGCATTTTTCTATCCTTTAACATCTTCAGTATTAGACTTTATGTGTTACTTTGAAGTAAAGTTTGTAAGGATGATTCTGAAGGAAAAGAACTACAAAGCCAAATCGGAAGGGTAGTTTTTAATCTGCTTCGTCAGAGTTTGAAAGCTGCTTCAATAGACTTTGTTTCAATGCTTTCAAGACTGTTTTCAAAGAGTATAACAAAAATGGGATGTGATAATTCGAAAAAAGAAGAAAACATTGTACCTGAGATAGGAGTTGAACTGAGTTATGTTCTCCGGCTCCATAATATCCTTGCATCATCTCTACACTCCTACTGATCACAACTGTCTGTACCCTAAAAATTTCACAACATTATCTAATTTACATACATCAAAGCTATCAATAGCTGCTAATAAAAAGGTCTTTATGTCATTGATTCATCAAAGACGACCCCCAGTGAGAACTGAAGGACTTTGAAGAGAAATTGATTGAATGGGAGGAGTTTAGTCAGCTGGGGTGTCTATCATGCAAATGAGGGGCGAAGTGTGTGAAAAGCCTCCATTTGCAGCTGAGCCCCCCTCCCCACTCCATCACGTTTGACAGTGGAGTGCCATGTGTCAATACACATAGGTGTGAAGTGGTGTTGACACATGGAGATCAGGGCTTCTGGCACTGACCCTGTCCTATGGACATTTGTCATATGCTGTGACAGATTTAGACTGTTTTCACTTTCAAAACTTTTATAACTGCATTTTTAGAGTATAGGAAGTCGAAACCGGTCAAATTGTGTCTCATCGCTGTCATTTTCCCAACGCTACGAATGATGCATTTTCAGAGTAGATAACACTGATTCAATGGGTTGTCATATGAGTTGTATGATGCCATAAAATAATAACACACTTCACTCTCTTTTTGCTGTAAAGCAGACAGACAGATAGAACAGTTCTCACAAACAATAATACTAGTAATTTCATCAGAACAGGGTATTGTTACCATACATAGTTCCTTTTTAGACCTTTTCTATATATTGTATATATATAGAATACAACACGGGGTATTCCGTATCGCCCGAGGTATCGGCCCGACCGCGGGTCGGATCGCCCGACGGCCGCAGACTCGCGGGAGGGCCGGGACCGAGGGCGATGCGGAATACAACGTGTTGTATTTTATTTATATCATACCCACCCAAGAAAACGCGCCTTTCAATGCAAGCTGAGCCAAAAGTTGGTGCCCCTAAACCCTCAAATGCAACAACATCAATTCCAACGTCCGGATTCTGTATTCGAATTTTCGAAAGGGGCACACGCGGTTAGGGCGAAACGCGTTCGAATCGTTTTATGGAAGCCATTAAAGCGTTCGATAACGGATCCCCGGTATGATATAATACTTACTACAGACATGGTTTTCAAAGAGCCACATGACTGTCTTGTATCTGAATTAGATTGACAACAACCATTTCATCCTATTCTTGTATTCTAGAACTTAGTACATCTAGAAGGAATTCAGTTTTAAGCTTTCAAATGATATAATTAGAAGTTTAGAAAGTTTATTGCAAATACTTGCCCGAGGGCTAATTGCAGTTACAAACAACATAGAAAGAAAATACAGTGGTATGTGAGACTATATCTACTTCTAACATTATACTATATTCTACAACATGACATGACACTAGTTTTACTGGGTTTGACTTCTTCTTTTTAGGCAATGGAAGACGAATTTACCCACTTCTTCTATAATATGTGGGTTCTTTGATTTTAGTAGTAAAATTGTTATATATAATTGTCAGAAAGAGGGTACAGTAATTGACAAGACACTATAGCTTGATTCTTTAAAGCTCTTAGCAGCTAAGCTCCATATAACTAATAATTACTTTCCTTGTGGTTTTAATAATTATATTCAATATTGTAGCTACCTGTAATTCAAGGGTTCTCAACCCAATACAAATTGGCAACAATAAGAGGCCAAGGTATGAACAGTAACAGTTTTTACACATGCTTCATAGAATCCTACAAACCCCCACTGACACCCTCCTGTCAAGAACACTCAATATAACCTGACAAGCTGTCTTTCTAATATTGATGGTGCGTAAACCCTTGAACACTAATACAGCGAGATAAGCATCACACCAATATGGTCGGCCGATCTACTTTGCAGAAGGCGTTCGGGTGCGTCTTATTGCCCAATTCACATTCATGTCACCGCTACGCTCGCAAGCAATATCATCTTCCTACAGTCAATTGGCCACGGATAGTAAGAATCAGATACGGAAAACCGTAACCGCAAATCGCCTTCCAGGTTTTGTCGACATAAACAAACAAGAAAAAGACTACATGCTTACACAAGGATAGATCATGATACAACAATACCTTGTTAGGAGGTCTGTACGTGTTGTGTTAAAGGCGGTAGAGAGGGAGGTCCCTTCAGCACCAGGGACAGGCATTGTCAAAATGAACAGTGACCTCAGTGCAGACTTCATGGATTAGGGACTGTCTCAAAACATTTTATGTCTAGTGGAAATCCATTTCTTTTGCACCCCCTAATGCTGTTATCGCACCTCTGATGTCTATCCATTCTATACCAAGGAGCTATATTTCATTTGCCAGCTAGTAAAACGGTTTTTCATCAAAGTCTAATTTCTCAAGGATAAGTGATAAGAAACAAGTGCTAGTCCATGATGTTAGAGTAATTTCTTGAATGACATCCTAAGGTTGAAGGTTTCTTGTAGGGAAGAGCACAGGACAAGATAGCAATCAGAGCCCTGAAT